>NC_090265.1:1730911881-1731223547 GCF_040414725.1 Anabrus simplex | reverse complement strand
AGGCAATTAAATTAACAAATGACAATGGTAGTTATATTCTCAACACTTGCCATGAATGAACTTAAGGTGCTAGGACCGAGGTGAACATTGAATCTCGTAGTAACACGTAGCTGCATAACATTTCCCTATTTCACGTGTAGCTTGTATATTTCGTGGAAAAGTCATATGTTGGAGAACGATTATTATAAAATTATCCACATCATTGGGAACATTACATGTAATTTTTCCACACTCTCATAGAACTATTATTGCAAGTGAGATATTTGGGAGCAGAATTAGTCCAGCCAGTTACAGAGAGAAAACTTTGTTTTCATAATTGGAATGCTGCCGCAGTAAGAGAGAGAGAGGCAACAGCAGGCAGGTAGCGGAGTCCAGACTTTCGACATCACGTCAGGTGATCAATGCAGTGTCATTGAATATTCTTCGTAGGAGTGTTAAAATGCGAGTGTTAATATAAATATGGACGTGTGCAACGATATTGTAAAAATGCATCAAGTTTACGTGTGTGACCTCTTGGATAACATCAGCTTGAAGATGAAATACTAAATTCGTCATGACGGGGTCCGGAGGATGATCTGACCTGCCTCCAGCACAAATAAGGTAAATGAGCAAAATGTAAATCTGTAAACAAGTAGGGCTATGAACAGTCGATGATCAAAAATGTAGTTTAGAATTTTAGATAGGACTGTAAATAATTCACGGATCGGATGGTAATTATAAAATTAGGATAATAATAATAATAAATAAGTGTTAGCGTGTGTTACTTGCGCAGTTTTCTTTTAATGTAAGTCATTTGGACATGTGAGAATCCTATTTTACTAAGAAATTTACATACGGTGTAGTGCAGATTTTAAAGTGATGATAATAATAATAGTAATGAGCGGTATTTTTGTTGACATTTTGATTTTGTGGATGCTGCCATGTTAGTTTAAATGTTTATTTTTGCTATTAGCGCATTAGGTTTATTTCATGTTCTGTAATCATTATTCAGATGGCCGTTTCCGGTAGCTCTCATAATTTGTATTTCGCGACGATGGTTGATACGCGAAGATTTAATTTCTTTATGTAACGTGGTTACACAGTTCGATAGCCGTGTTTTTGAGAGGCAATCTCGTTATTTCAGTTATTTAATTAGTGACAGGAAGCCATTGATAAGTTAGCTCTGATATTTCATAAGATGTGAAACGGTGGATGATCAAAGTAACGAGCAAAGTAATAGTAATATCCCTGACGTTCTGTGGTGAGAAATGGAAAATGTGATATATGGACCATGTTATTAATAGTGTCGTATAAATGGATGCGTGAACGACACAGTTATTTCGCCCGCCGGATACGAGCGAGGCCGTATTATGAGTTACTACGTCGAGAATATTGATGAATAAATAGAATTGAGAGATGAATTATTTAACTGAGAGTGTTAAATATATGACATGTGTTATGGTTGTAGGCGGAAAGCCTGTAGTGCTTCAGATAGTTTCCAGGGAAAATAAATGCTCGGAAAATATGCAATCGAGAGCCCGAGATAAGTTGTGAACAGAGCGACTGATCAATGCGTGTTTCGACAGTCAAGTCTAATCATTGATGACATGTAATGCAAATAATTATTGTTCGTAAAGATTGAATAAGATCATGTCCAGACATTTTAGTCTGAGGTTACAAGGTTGCCATCAAATTCACATAATTTTTCATACTTGGATCAGGGTAACATTTTATGCTTCTTCATTGCGCATATTTATTTTTTTGTAAATTTTATTTGGCAGCGATTTTTGGGATCTAGATTTTTATTATGATATCATTTCTTTGTATATATTTTGTCACCGTATTATTTTAAATCTGATACGTGAGTTGTGTTTGATTTAATGTCTGTAAATAGAATAGAATAGGCGTAGTGAGATTATTTTAATTTCAGTATTTCTTAGGAGC
Organism: Anabrus simplex; assembly: GCF_040414725.1. Classification (NCBI taxonomy): domain Eukaryota; kingdom Metazoa; phylum Arthropoda; class Insecta; order Orthoptera; family Tettigoniidae; genus Anabrus; species Anabrus simplex. The sequence goes on along the minus strand of NC_090265.1, from coordinate 1,731,221,624 downwards.
TGTGTTTCTCCATTGACATGTTCATTTATGGAAATAAGGTTTCATGTGTTAGGGTAAGAGATCATCGATTAGTTCATAGTCAAAAATATAGTAGTGGGATGCTCATATAAAAGGCAGTCAGTAGTCACCAAGTCTTAGAAATCCACTACATTTCAGTTAGGCAAATGAAGCGATCTTTAATAAGCAGTTGTATCACAAGTGCCGTAAATGAGTGACATAAATTATATGGGATCTGCCTCCATCTAGAGTTGGCACCACACAAATATGCGTGCACAACGAAAATGCAGACAGCGGCAAACTAGGTAAAGTTAATGATGTAAAGGGATCGCTTTCATTTCAGATGTAAACCTGAGGCACTTGGCCTAATTAATTTAAGTAATTTTAAGCGTCCAGACTATCACAGTCACGTAAATAAGGTTTAACAAATTAAATGAGTGGTGGTAGCACTCAGGTGTTCAGTTCAGTAAAAATTTCCTTGTTTTCAGCCACAAGCAGTTTAAACATGTGGCAAAGATTATATAACAGAAAAAGTACGATGTTCATGGTTGTTTTCCTTTTCTCTCTTTTCGTTATTATTACACATGGTCAGTGTATTTTGTTATTATTTTAGAGTGGGGTGCTTCCCAAATGAATTTAAACATGAGTTAAATATTTGACAGACACCTTAACGTCAATGTCAATTGGATGGATTAATAATTCAATTAATTAATTACTGAATTTATTGTGAGATGACATTTTCAAGGTATTATAAATCATTCATTCAAACGAGACTATATTTCTGACCAGTGTTTAAATGTGGTCACGTCATCGTCATGGAGACAGTGGTTCGATGTAATTCAGAACACTAAAAATTTAATCGACATTCAGTCGAGATTTTATTAAGGCAGATAATTAATTTATTGTAATGCAGATCTTTCAATTGTTTTAAATTTTAAGTTTCATTTCACATTATTTCATTTTACACCTGTTTACTTTCATTTAAATTTTGCAAAATTTTGTTAAATAAACCATTTTATTTATTTAAATTTTAATTCAGTCTTTGGGTACCGTTATTTAATAGTTTAGTTTACCAAATCTTTCATTTCCTCACCCCCCGATCGTCGTGTGGCCCATCAACCCGAGGGATCGAAGGACGCACCACCTCTGAGGAAGAAGAGTCTACATGCGGCGGTGGGTATTTTTTAAATGTCATTATTTTCAGGAGCAGCCGGCGCACATATCAAGAAAGACGACCACCGCATTTGGGTGCCTTTAAAAGGGCACAATATATATATATATATATATATATATAACTTACTTTTATATATCCTATTTTCATTAATACAATGTTTCAGTTGTCTTCAATAATACATTTACGTAACAGTGTTATTCCGATTAAGCCAACAGCCGACATATTTGGAGACTGCCACCCAAAGTGTTTAAATGCAAAAATAAAATGGTCCGTCCTGGATGATTTGTTCACTCTACTGGGCTGCGTGCCTCAGACGGTCAAGAAGCTGGCCTTCTGACCCCAACTGGGTAGCTTCGATCCTGGCTCGGTGCGGTGGCATGTAAAATCAAACCTGCGGGTCAAAATTTCGGCACCTCGGCGTCTCCAAAAGCCGTAAAATTAGTTAGTAGGACTTAAAACCAATAACATTATTGTTATCATTTGTTCACTGTATAGGTATTATTTAGCGTACAGCTGTTAGTGCCGGAAGTGTCCGAGGACTTCTTTGGCTTGGCTGATGCAGGATTTTCTAGTTGACGAATATGGGCGACCTGCACGTCTAGGTGTGAGATTATTATTATGAGGTCGGAAGAGGGTAAAGTGTGGTGTCAGCACATAGCCTACTCCTGTAGAATAACACCCAGGAGTCTGCTAAAGACTTTACGTCCCTATCCAACGGACGAATTACAGCGTCGTATATCCCCACTCCGTATGAACACTACGGAGACGTTAGGAACTGAACCCAGGCTCTTGGGACACAATCAAGTGATTAGACATTGTATACCACCACCGACGGTTAACGTTCAGAAGGTGAAAATTATTTCCACCAATGGGACTCGAACCATTTAACCACGGTGTCAGACCATGAATACTGAGACTGAACGACTCGACGGTCAAGATATTATTATTATTATTATTATTATTATTATTATTATTATTATTATTATTATTATTATTATTATTATTATTATTATTATACTTCCATTATGTAGGGCTAACGTTTGCCCAGCTGCTATTCGCCTAGAAGTCCCAGAACCGATTACAGGTCGATCCAAGGATAATTATTCTGGATGGTCCGGCTCCACTGTTAAATGGTTAGGATACTGGCCTTTGGCCACAGGGGTCCCGGGTTTGATTCTTTGCAGGGTCGGGAATTTTAACCACTATTGGTTAATTTCGCTTGCACGGGGGGTGGATGTTTGTGTTGTCTTCAACATCATTTCATCCTCATCGCGATGCGCAGGTCCCCTATGGGGGTCAAATCAAAAGATCTGCACCTGGCGAGCCGAACATGTCCTCAGACACTCCCGGAACTAAAAGCAATTCGCCATTTCATTATTCATGATGGAAGTAAGGAATTCGTGAGATCAACTATGGGGTTGTCTGATACAAGAGGCAGCGAAACTGGTCGGGGAAGTCGAGAAGTATGAGTGAAAATGCTGTCACCCTAACCACGTGGCACTCCAATATCTACATCGGCAGTCGTCTCCGCATGCCAAGGGCTTCAATAGCCTGTCTGTGCCACGGAATTATTATTATGAATATTATTATTATTATATTTTATGTCCCACTAACTACTTTAAAGTTACTGCAGACGCCGAGGTGCCGAAAGTTTGACCCGCAGGTATAATTTTACATTCCGGTATAGCTACGGACACGGAGCTGGCGAATTTGAATACCCACACAACTACTTTTTGATCACTCAGAATCATGCTCTATTGCTCTATGAGAAACATTTTCTATTTTGGAACTGTTACTTTCGCCGGTTAAAATATCTCTTATTTCGGAAAGGCTATTTTGAATTTTTTTTTTTTTTTTTGCTAGTTACTTTACGTCGCACCGACACAGATAGGTCTTATGACGACGATGGGACAGGAAAGGGCTAGGAGTGGGAAGGAAGCGGCTGTGGCCTTAATTAAGGTACAGCCCCAGCATTTGCATGGTGTAAAAATGGGAAACCACGGAAAAACATCTTCAGGGATGCCGACAGTGGTATTCGAACCAATATCTCCCGAATACTTTATACTGGCCGCACTTAAGCGACTACAGCTATCGAGCTCGGTATTTTGAATTTTTGGAATGTTTCCATTGCGATTTAATTTCTAAATTGATACGTCAGTTTCATAGATGAAGAAATTACCATGCTGAATCGGAACAGTTATTTTGAAGAGTCACACTGAAGTAACAGCATGCGATTTCCCCACTGTTAGTCTGACCTGTTATGGCTACAAGTTATTCCGAAACTTCTATGTACAAATCTTAGAATGAATCGTACTTTTTGGAAATGTTACTTCTGTTAAATGGTCTGAAGCAAGCATTATTTCATGAAAGATATTCCTATCTCCCAACAGCTGTTCTCTTAATAATAATTGATTATTAATGAGACTCCCACACCGTTATTCTTAAGGAAACTACGGAAATGAAACGTTAATCTTCAATTTAGAAGTCCATTTTTGTAAGGAGTAGAGATATATCATATAAAATATTCAGTAACTTTCCATCACGGAAGGTACGGAACAATTAAGCGCATTCAACTGATTACGTCTCTTTAAGGTATAATAATAACAATTAAATTGATAGATAGCTTCGAGTGCGCAGTTACTCAAGCGTTGAATACCATCCAAGTCGCAATTTCCAACCTCATCGGAGGCTTCTTTTCCATGGCTGCTGTCACCATATTCTTCTCTGTGCCTACAAACATACGTGTATCGCTCTTATTTTATGTCTGGATAGGATCAGAGTAGGAAATTTATTATTATTATTATTATTATTATTATTATTATTATTATTATTATTATTATTATTAACAAATACATCGCAATTGGGAAATATCCCGGTGGCAGTCATCACTTAAAGTATTTTGATAATAAAATAAAGTTAAAACGTAATTACCTATCAACAACTACAACAGATACAACAAAAGTACAACAAGGAAATCCATGGAAAGAAAATATTACAAGAAATACTACTAGTTTAATAATCTAAATCCAGGGTCATCATAATACAAATTCACACACACAGCTTAAGTATTTCCAATGCTTAACACTACGGCTTATAATACTAACTTACCATTACAATGTCCGGTTCCATAGCTAAATGGTTAGCGTGCTGGCCTTTGGTCACAGGGGTCCCGGGTTCGCTTCTCGACAGGATCGGGAAATTTAACCTTCATCGGTTAATTTCGCTGGCATTGGGGCTGGGTGTATGTGTTGTCTTCATCATCATTTCATCCTCATCACGACGCCCAGGTCGCCTACGGGAGTCAAGTCAAAAGACCTGCACCTGGAGATCCGAACATTTCTTCGGACACTCCCGGCATTTACAAATTCACACGTACATTAAGTATTTCAAAATTTTACACTATGACTTACAGCATCAACAAAAAGAGTACAACATGAAATTCCATGAAAAGAAAAATATTTCATGAATTACTACTAGTTTAACATTTTAAATTCAGCATCATTATATACAAATTCACACAGAACTTAAGTATTTCCAGGATACGCGGTAGGAGACTATTGTATTTTTGTTTAACGAAAATTTTGGATTTTGTCGTTGTAGGAGCAAAACTTTGTATCTCACAATGCTCTTCTTATGCACTATTTTCCACGCTTATGGATAAGCAGTCTATCAGGAGAATTCTCGTCGTGTTCGTTTTTCTATGTATACGTATAAAGGAAAATGAATCTTACCGTCCAACGCTGCGGGAATGTATGTTTGCATGGCATACTCACGCACTCCTACAGTGTACTGTATTTCATTATCCTTTACCCCTCCGCATAGGAAGATTAAGACAACCAATGCTGTTCTGATGGGCTGCATATCCATATTAATTGGAGACGTGACGAGTTTTAACGGAAATAATACATAGGAAGAGCACTGTGGCATACGGGATATTGTTTCTTCACTGACGAAATAGGAAATGCGACATTTCTCTTTGTCAAGATCAGGCATAGCAAACTGAACCATTGAAATAGCAACCTTCGTCTACAAAGTCAATAATAACGACCAAAGGGACTCGCCGCGTTGAATACTGTCAGTCGTTTGGCAGACCAAGTATAGCTGTAACGTCACGGGGTTAATGACTTAGTGAAATACACATGATGAAATATCAAATACTTTCTCGAGAACGTGCGTCAAATGAAATATTGATCGCATTGTTACGAAGAAAACTCTGACTGTTTATTGCTCTAATTTATTTCAGGATGACCCAGTAAATTAACACACACATATAGGCTATTCACAGACAATAGTATTCAACCATGAACGGCCATACTTACTAATTGCTGTCTCATTACAAGTCTTTCTTTTTTACACAACAGGCGCTCCGGCCCGTTGGCATTACCTGGGGAGGGCTATAATCCTTATATTTCAATTCTCCAAGTACAGTCCCCTCATGCAGCAGCTATGTGTAGACCAATGGATTTGAACACAGCGCTACTAGTTACACAACACACGATGACTATTCCTTGGTTCAACTGCAGACCGTCCAGTAATTCACAAAGTCACATGCAGTGAACAACTAAACAGCAACAGATCAACAGTATTCAACAGGAGGACGATACTCATAATATGAATATTAACAAGTGTCCAATTACCCTCACAAACACATACACAGTATTCTAAGGCTGTACACAGTCATCTGTCCTCTTCGTCGTCTGCAGTCCAGCTATTCGCTTGACACTCCAACGCAACAACAACCACAACCCCTTGTTCAGACCTCGGTGGTACACTAGCATCAGCCAACATCTCTCTCGTCCTCATCCCAGCCACCGGACACCCACACACAGACTTCACCACGGAGTCCAACACTGACTCCAAGACCAGTAGCAACCTACCTTCCGAGGCTAGCCTCGCTTTTTATAGCTCGGGCGATGTGCGCCATAATATTCGTGATGTAGCCACAGACTGAATATTCCCGTTGCATCTGCAAGAAACTCACAGATAAGCCATCCGGCGAGAACAACACACGCGAAAGCCAGCCGTGCCCTCCAGGTCGGCTGGGAGCTCTCAGGTCGGGTGACACACTAGTGTCATGAAAGGTGTTGCTCATAGGGTTAGTTGTGCTACAATAGCACTGTCTGGCCCAGTGAGGAAAGCAATGGCAAACTACCTCACTCCTCATCTTGCCTAGTACGCCTCATTTTGGTACTGCCATTGGTTCTTGTGGTTTCCCTATAACTGCATAGCCTTTGGTGATGCTATTTGAGAATCCAACCAGCCTCTGGGCTGATGACCTAACAGACAGACACAGGTTTATGAATGGCATGAAAACCAACACCGCCCTAGGCCTCAACCTACTATCGTCGGGGACAGAAGAGAACTACAGCGGGCCATGGGAGGTCAGGTAAGAAAAGTGGAACTGAAGGACCTGGCACAAGTTAAGTAGAAGCAAGGACAATATCAGGTAAGGGCCATGTAATTATTTTTTCTTTTTCTTTGAGAAAGCACAACGGAACAAAATGCATCATGAAATAAGGATGTCACAAATTGTGATCATGTACCAAATTTTTTAAAAAATTAGTTTTGTATGTTGATAAGTACGAAACAGTTGACTCTAGATTATTGTACGGTTACGAGAAGAAAATCGTTACTTCTATTGATGTACATGTTTAAAACCATTGAAATATTTCACGTATTATTAACTCGATCTCTTAGTTCTGAAACAAGCACGCACTTCATTTAACAACCGCAAACATAATAAGGGATAATAAATACATAAATATTCTGGCGCTACAGGCACCATGGAGCTTTTGGCTTACCTGACGACTATCTTGAGTGATTCACATTTTATTTACTCCAACATCTTTGAACCATGTGTTTACCTTGACACATATAAATATTTTCCACTTCATGTTCTAATTCTGAGGACAACTAGTCCATAATCACCCAAATTCTCTGCGTGTGGTTAAGATCAGATGAATTAAAAGGCTGTCTAAATGTATGTAAGTGTTCAGTCTTCAGCTCGAAGGAAGGCTGGATCTCCTACAGCTTCGTTATTACCAGTCATGCATGACTTCGACGTCACTGAAGGAGCGTGCTAGAGAAATGGGACGTGATGCAGTTCCCGTTGCTTTCCTCACCGAGTCAGAAGTTGCTATTATATAACAGAATGCCAAAACTAACGAAATGCATAATTCAATTTATTCAGTTATTGTTCTATCCTTCAATTACTTATACATTTGTTCTAAAATATCTCAAAAACGTAAACGTGAAATAAGTCGTAAATGCCTCAACCATATTTTGGCTGGTTGTTCTTCTCTTTAATACCTCGTTCAGGTCTAAAACTCTCATTTCCATTAGACCATACCCGCAGCTGTAATAATAATAATAATAATAATAATAATAATAATAATATGCCTTCAGCTACATTAATGAAGACCTTCTGTTGTGGTACTATCTAGACGCTCTGTCTAGCCATTTCAACATTCCTATTGTGCTGCTCTCTGGCGACGAAAGCAGAATTCTGCTGAAACGAATACTATAAATGAGTTGTTTTTTTTTGTTTTGTTTTTTTTTTTGCTACGGGCTTTACGTCGCACCGACACAGATAGGTCTTATGGCGACGATGGGATACGAAAGGCCTAGGAGATGGAAGGAAGCGGCCGTGGTCTTAATTAAGGTACAGCTCCAGCATTTGCCTGGTGTGTTGATTAAATTTAATTTCGTCTGGTGACAATGAGCGCACTACCAACAATGATATAGAGTGTCAACATTTTTGATCGTCCTTAAAACATCGACTACTTCAATTGGGGATTGACCCCGGAAACTTGGGTTCATAAATCGGACACACTGTCACTAAACATCTGAGGCGAATGCTTGTTTGATGAAGTCTTATCTTCGTCGTCCATTTGATGTCCTTCCTTCAGTAGAATCGTCTTTTTATTTTTTACAATTTGCTTTAATAATGTAATTTGCTTTACGTCCCACTAACTACTTTTTAAGGTCTTCGGGGACCCTGAGGTGCCGGAATTTAGTCCCGCAGGAGTTCTTTAACGTGCCAGTAAATCTACCGACACGGGGCTGTCGTATTTGAACACCTTCAAATACCACCGGACTGAGGCAGGATCGAACCTGCCAAGTTGGGGTTAGAAGGCCAGCGCCTTAACCGCCTGAGCCACTCAGCCCGGCCAATTTGCTTTACGTCGCACCAAAACAGGTAGGTCTTGTGGCAACTGTAGGATAGGGAAGGGGTCCGAATGGGAAAGAAGCTACCGTGGCCTTAATTTAAGGTACAGTCCCGATATCTGCCTGGTGCGAAAATGGGAAACCATGGAAAACCATCTTCAGGGTTGAAGACAGTGGGGGTTCGAACCCACTATCTCCCGAATGCAAGCTCACAGCTATGCGACCCTAACCGCATAGCCACTAGCCACTGCTACTGTCTCCTTTAATTCTGAATGACACACCGTGATTCCGCACCAGATATAGGCTGCTTCCTTATAACGTGTACCCTTAGTTTATCACCTCAAAACCCCTCTAATTAGAGATTTACGGAGCTCGATAGCTGCAGTCAATTAAGTGCGGCCAGTATTTAGTATTCGGGAGATAGTGGGTTCGAACCCCCTAAAGATGGTTTTCCGTGGTCTCCCGTTTTCACACCAGGCAAATGCTGAGGCTGTACCTTAATTAAGGCCACGGCCACTTTCCTCTTAGCCCTTTCTTGTCCCATCGTCGCCATAAGACCTACGTGAATCGGTGCGACGTAATGCAACTTATAAAACACAAAGCAGAGGAATAGAAATAAAAGTGCAATGCTTTGGACCCTTCCGTTGTTATTTCTATGAATGGAAGTTATACAACTGTTTGAAACCTAAAATCAACGGGCAATAAACGTCGTCATCCTTGAGACGAGAAAAGAATCTCTCTGGAACGTGCTGGAGTCCAACGTGAGCGATGCGTACATTGGGCGTCACCAAATGGCCTTGCAAATTTATAGATGGGGGCTCATGAAAATTATAGGGTAAGTGATTATATTATGAGTATCTTCATACAGGTGGGAAGTGACGTATTATATGTAAATTCAAGTAATTTCTTAATATACCAAAAATATTCACGTTGCACAAATAAATTGAAAGGTTAAAGTACACAAAACTAGCACTATCAATTTCACACAAACAATGCTTCAACAAGTTTTTTCTTCAACGGCATGAAGAAATAATTCGATATGGAAATTTGTACCACTAGAAATATGTAACAAAAAAGGGGTGCCCGGCCGAGGCGGTTCACCAGAATGGATATAGGTTCGATTCCTCGTCAGGATGTCGTAAAATTTAGAAAAGTGACCTCCTCCTCTCAAGAGGCATGTGGTTTAGACGTTCACTCAGCCTACACTAAAAATGAGTACAGGGGTACTTCCCAGGTACAAAGGTGGCCTAGCATAGAACTAACAACTTAAGTATTATTAGTGTGGAGGTTGTGAATCGCGGGATCCATTACCTTCCACTCCATTATTTTTCTAGCTGTTTCTTTTGAGAACTTCCTAACTCGCTGACTAAATTTACAAACATATTAAACTGGATTAAATTGAAAAATCTGAATATCTGCATTTAAAATGGAAATTATGAAAATTAACATTCATTAAATAAAATACACACTCGTCGAACCCTGTACTCACACTTACTTGTTACCTGCTTACTTACACATACGTTATTTGAAGGGCGCCAGCTGTCACTCAGTACAGCAATAATAGAATGAGACTCTTGACCATCTCTAGGGTGTGGGGTAATAAGCTTACTTTTGACAACATACCATATAAGTTCTGGGAAAAGGAGATTGGCGTTCGGTTTCCCCATTAATTTTGAGGTTAAGATATTTTACTGTAAATGAAATAAAACTATGAATTCGTTTGATAGAACAATATATATTCTTTAAATAATATATCAAAAAATAGTGAGTCTTGTTGCGATAAAACAGATGAGAATATGAAATTATGACATTGCAACTGACAGAAACTAGGCATGAATTTGAATTCTTCTTGACCGGACATTTAACAATTTATACGAAATATTTCCCTCACTGATTCACTTGACTGTACCTTTAACACTTTGAGTGTAATTACGACGTAATCCATTGCTCTGGTGTTTACTGTAGATGTGTCACGCCTAACGTGGTGATACATCCTTGAGACTGCTTCTTCTCCATATCATCTGACTTCTTTGTAAGTCAATATGGTATGACCTCTTGGTAGGTCCAGGGTTGCCCTCTCTGACTCCTCGGTAAGCCTTGCGTCCGCGTCTTCCACTAAGTGACGGACCAACCATTTGGTCTCACTCTCTCAATGACCAATATTGGCTCACTGAGTCTTCACCATCTCTCGTTCACACTGGTTGACTGACCACCTGGCCTCTTGATCTAGTAGACTACTTCACTGTACTGCATCCGTATAAGTAATGACTCACGCTACAATATGGAGCTACCTTATATAGACGTTGGTTGACACAACTACGTAATCTCCAGAAATAACAATGACATACTCCCACCTACGCGACAGATATTACATCCAGTGGTGAAATAGCCCCGCGGCGACGAGTCCGTGCGCGCATATCTAAATAAAAACAATGACATAGCCATGGAGTGGCGATGACTTGGCAGAATTGCCAACAATATTGCACAATGCACCAACGTCACATCCGATCTCTGATATATACAACAATTCTCACTGTACAGGTATTGAGTGTTATACTACACATACGTATATATGTATACATCTAAGTGCAATCTTGCAAGCAACAGGCAATTGCAAAATTGAATAAAACGGATAATTACAATAATAGTACAATATCACAGATAACATAATAATAATACTGACATAATAATAATAATAATAATAATAATAATAATAATAATAATAATAATAATAATAATAATAATAAAATACAGATAAAATCATACAATAATAAAAATACAGATATCATCTTGTAACGGGATTTGAACCGTTACAATTTATTATTATTATTATTATTATTATTATTATTATTATTATTATTATTATTATTATTATTATTATTATTATTATTATTTCGAATGGGCCACCTGCGGGCCACGATGTTTAACTTTTCCAACTTAGAGAGGGACTTGATATTTGCCCAGTACTCACACATTCTCCGCCTATGTTTGTTGTTGTTGTTGTTGTTATTATTATTATTATTATTATTATTATTATTATTATTATTATTATTATTATTATTATTATTATTATTGAGCAGTTATACATCCAGTGAAAAAGATTTAAGACCATTACTCAGATTCTTCAAAGGGATAGGTGGGGCTCTAGAAATGGAGAAGTCACGTCCCTGTTGCTGGTATTTCATGTAAAATTTGAAATGTCATAGCTTTGATCATCATCAACAGTCCCCTAAAACTTCATTTTGAAATTAGCAGGCAGTTCTCTTACGTGGCACCACGTCAGAAGATCGGGAACTCGGTAGCTGATGACCGAGAGTAATCTAGTATTAGTTTTATTATTATTATTATTATTATTATTATTATTATTATTATTATTATTATTATTATTATTATTATTATTATTATTATTATTATTATTATTTAATCACCAAAGTGCTGTGAACCCTATTTTACCATAAGGTACGTTAGGGTTGTAGTTTATACAAAATATACAATTTCTCTGATACAATTCAAAATAAATAAACAGCAAAATAGACATGAACAGAAATGGAAAAATAAAAGTATGATATATATACAATCCTTAATACTAAGAGTACCGTACTAATATTTAAAAATACCAGATCATAATATATACAATACATATCTTAAACAGCTAATAAGCAGACAGTATCAAATTGCATATGTTTAAATACATAGTCAATAAATTTTTTAAATTGAGAAGTGCAGCATTTTTTTAAAATATAACATTTAGTGGTTTTTCAAAATAGCAACTGCAAGTTAACAAATGCATTTTGAGTTCAAAACGTGTTCTCTCAAAAGCAGGACAGTTGAACAGAATGTGTTCTACAGTGTGAATATCTTCAGTGCAGAAGCACAGTGAGCCATTTTGTGTTGGAATTTTGAATCGCTCGAAGTAAGCATTGAATTTACCATGACTTGATAGTACTTGAGTTAAATTGAAGTTGCACACTATATATTTACATCCCAGCCTACTATATACATTTGGAAAAAACAAGTGTTTGGTTACTGAGCCATTTTTACTTGCTAACCACAGTTCATTCCAGCGAGAGAGCATTTCATCCTTTACGGTTCTTTTGACAAAAGAAATTGGGCATTTAGTATAACTCTCTGACAAGTTAGAATTACAAGCTTCTTTGGCCAATTGGTCAGCTCTTTCGTTCCCTTTTATGGCGGAATGACCTCGCACCCAACCGAAACATATATGTTTCTTGTACTTTGATATATTCTCTCTTACAAGTACTGCCAAATTGTGTAAGTTGTATTTATCTTTTATGGAGTTCAGCGCCGCTTGTGAGTCACTGAGTATAGTCGCACACGTATTTTTGTTTATGCACCACTCGACTGCTTTCAATATTACAAGCAGCTCGGCTTGAAACACGGAACAGTATTCCTTTAGTTTTATTTTCTCAGAATGAACTTCGTCTTCACCCTCATATACCACGAAGGCGCAGCCCACTAGTGTTCCGCTGCTGGAAATGCGACAACCATCTGTGTATATTGAATGGCTGTGATTTCTGGTACATGGTTGGTCAAATACAGAGCTCATATAATCTGCTGGATGTCCGGCGGCAGTATGATGTGCAGCAAGTTCAAGTTCCACTCCTTCCAAATCCCGCGGATGTATTCTGTTCTTCTTACAGTTGACAGAAGTTGACATGCTGAGTCCTGTGAGATGCAGAGGTTCTATACCAGAAATAATAAGGGCAGCGTCTGTCGATATTGTACGGTAAGCGCGTGTGATGCGTAACACGAAACCTCTTTGAATTTGAGACAATTTCTGTTGCGCCCATTTTTTATGCAGAACATGTTCGAAAGCAGTGACACAATAAAGCACCATTGGTTCAACAGCTCCATGATATATAACCTTCAAAATTTCCGAGTTTAGTCCCCAGGAGGGTCGTGCTACCATTGTCAGGCTCTTATACAATTTGGCTGCTTTGGTTTCCAAATGTTGAAAGTGCGGTCTAAATAGAAGTTTGCTGTCTAAGATTATTCTTAGATATGTCATGCTATCTACAATATCTCATTTTTGGCCGTCTAGATTAACCACCGGTGTCTCGAATTTCCTTTTCTTGGTGACTAGCATAGCAACAGTCTTAGATGCGTTGAATTTCAATTTGTTGTTCTGTCCCCACCTTAGAAGTATGTCGAGTACTTCATTTGCTGCAGATGTTAATGTATTTGTTTTTCTACCCCTAACTAGTAGTAATACATCATCTGCATAAGCAGTTAGCGAACAATTATCGGGAAGCTTCTGTTGAATAATATCATCATAGAGTATGTTCCAGAGACCCGGGCTACAAGCAGAGCCTTGTGGGCATCCTCGATCTACGTTTCTTGTCACAGTTGTGCCACAAATGGTCAGGCGCACTTTTCTATTTGTGATGTAATTTTGTATTAGCCTATAAATGTTTTTTTGATCAACTCTTCACTTTCAGCTGATGCAACACTTTAGGCCACCAAGCTAAGTTGAAAGCACCGGAGATATCTAATGATACTAGCAGTCCGAATTCTTTGCAATCGTAGACAGATTTCATCCATTGTGTCACCTTATGTACAGCATCTTCCGTAGATTTTGATGGCATGAACTGTTCTTTATCGCGAAGTTAAACATCACTCTATTAATTAGGAGTTTCTCTAAGACTTTTCCTAACACAGGGAGTAGGCTTATTGGGCGTAGACAATTGGCTGTATATTTATTTTGCTTTCCGTGTTTAGGGATCACTTTTATCGTGCCCTCCTTCCAACATTCTGGAAAAACAGTTTCAGGAGAAAGTCAGGACAGGCACTATGAATATGTTTCACAATATTTGCAGATATGGCATCAATTCCTGGGGCTCTCTTATCATCTAACTTCGAGATCACATGATTAACGTCTTTCATGCTGAAAGGCTTTTCATCTTCTGTTTCTGGTGCAAGCATGGTTTCCTTTCGAAGTGCAGCCTGCCTTTAATTATCAGCATCGTCTCTAGGAAAAAATGTCTCTACTAGGGTATTTGCAGTTCTTAATGGTGTTGTTGTGAATCCATTGCCAGTGTCAATACTATGCAGAGTAGTGTTGAGGTTACCTGTTTTTCGACACACTTTATAAATTTTTCCCCAGGGATTTCTAGTTGATTCTGAGGAGCAGAACTGTTTCCAGCTGTTTAATTTAGTTTGCACGATTGTCTTTCTATATAGTTCTCTGATACTTTTGTACGAGGCTTCTTATGCAAGATTGAGAGTGTCACATGTGCATCTTTTGTATCTTCTCTGAGCAGCTAAGAAGCGATTTCGGAGTGCTGTAAGTTGAGGTGTCCACCAGTAGTTCTTTGGGTGGTTGTGTGACAGTTTGGGAAGGTGGGAGTTGCACAGATTTACAATATGTTGTGTGATATCTTGCGTAAAGTTGTTTAACTCTTGTTCAGTCGAGATAGCCTCCAATTTCTCAATTAAATTTTGGAGAACTCGTTTGGCAGATAATTCAAAATGGAGCAACTTCACATTTTGAGTTTTGAATTTACGTGAATGATAAACATTTGCAGGAATAACCGGAGGACATCTTGTATCGCTAATTTCGGTTTTAATTAGCCCATGATCAGTCGTTGGGTCTTTGTTAATCCAATCAGAAACAAATGGAAAGAGCCTAGCACTGCAGGTGGTGATATCAATGAAGCTCTCGAAGTTACCACGGCGATAGGTTGGCCTAGTTCCGTCATTTAGTATATGAAGACGATGTGTACATCAAAAATCATAGAACGTCTTTCCCTTTTCACCTGAAATGGGGCTCCCCATGCCTGATGTTTTGCATTTATATCCCCTAGTAACAGTAACTGACTTCCGTTTAGTGACCTGCAGATAAGATCCAATGTACACAAACCATTGTCAAAGTCACAATCTGGATCGAGGTAAACATTACACACATATAGGGTTGTGCTCCGCCAACTCACACACACACTACAACACAGTCATGGCAACAGAACTGTACCAACTTCAAAACATTGGGATAATTTTTAGCTATTGCAGCTCTTACACTGTGCTCCGATGGATCAGCAGAATGAATGTTCAAATTTGTGCCTAGTCCCTTAACAGCATTATTTCGAGTGTATAGTTCTTGAATGCACAAAAGTTTGATGTGCTGTGTATCTGATAGATTTCCGGCGTCAATAAGTAATTATTGTATAGGAATAAGAGATCTGTGTAAGTTATATTGATATACTGTTATTTTAGCCATAGTTAATCTTGGATTTAATTATGTTTAAGATTCTAATGTAGGCCGGAATTTGTGAGGATGTTGCTGTGTGATTTGTATGTATAGTTTGAAAAGATGCTCTGTTCCCCATTTTTTTGGTTGTATGATTTGCAATTGGCACATTCAGTTCTTGTTCGGGGGCATACATCTACAGTATGTTCCCCTGAACAGATTGGGCATCTTTGCGAATTACAGTCATTCTTATTATTATTATTATCATTATTATTATTATTATTGCCGGAATTCCCTGGTGGACAGTGGTGAAAGAAGGTGCAGGCATGAATGTGTCGATATACGACAATCATAAGGTTAAGTTAAAACTTTATAATTAGAGCTAAACTCGTATTTCTTTCTCTGCTATTATTTTTTCTTTTCTTTTCAGATGTTAAATTTTAACAAACAATTCGCTAAACGAAATCTAGATTTTAGGTACAAAACTAGCTCTTTAGTTTAGGTACAATGTTGGAAAAATCATAATAATCATCAAATTGCCAATTAACAATCTGAGCGTAAAGCTCCCAAATTACAAAGGTTACTTGAGCACTACTGCTCCATTCACTCAATAATCGAGAGGACGGATCTCCCAATTTCTTTTACACCATTAGTAAGAGCTTAACAAGCTGATCTAGAAGACTACTCCCAGAACCTTATGACATTACAGCCTTCCAAAGGCACCATTCAACTATTACGTTAACACCTTTACCTTAATAGCAAGAGCACCTATGCTCTATAAATTTACACTTAGGAACCTTTTTCCAGAAACGTCCAGGCCTATCAAAGCCACAACCTACATTTTACAATTCAAACGGTATTCATGGTCTTAGATGCTCAACAGTCTAACATCTTTACATAAAAGGAATGTAAAAGGTTTAACAGGGGTATTGTGTACCCAACCTACTAGGCCCTCGTGAAAAACAACAAGTTAAAGTTACTGGCCCAAAGAAACAAAAATGGAAAGGAGGCCGACACAGGCACTCCTTGAAAATAGAAATAGAAAAAGAAATTAAAAAATCACAAGCAGAAAATTGTTACAGAATCATAGTCACCTCAAAATCAAGTTGATAGGGAACACGAGAGGGAAGCTCACTCTCTATTCCCTGATTTTGGTCCGGTTCCTTCGGCTTGTTTGAAAATGTACATTAAAATTTTGGTTTTTACATTTTAGAAAATAAAGTTATATTGTTAAGAATTGTTAACATTCCCCTCGGGCTAACATTCAAAGACTATCACTTACTTAAACCAGGACTGCCATTACCTTGAGCCGATGGACTTCTCGACGATGGTCGAGGCATCCTCGTCTCCCTTTAAAAACACACACACTAGACTGAAACGATGAATAAGACAACCTGTTCCGAATATGTGCCAGCTTTTATACCCGAGAAGAAGGTTCCAGAAAACTCTGGGCTAAGGCCCGACACGCCCCCAATTTTTATTGGGAAATAAAAGATACCAGACACAGTTGATTGGCTGAAAGATAAATATACAAAATTTTCTATTGGCGAACATCTTCAGTCGGCGGGAAGAGATAGAAGTCTTGTAATCTTCAACACATCAAAAACAAAGAATAATCAACTCAGTTTAGTAAACCTTAAAATACCAGAATACTTTACAATTTTAATAATCGATCTTCACACCAGAGGGCACAACATAAGTTTATAGTAAAGACATCTGTAGTGAATGTGTCATCCTACTTCGTGTGTTATATATACTGACTTTACAGTGTTGGTGAACTTACCTCATACCTCCGCATATGTTTTCACGTTTAATGCTCCTCTCCCTCCCGCTAACATTCGTCTGGTCGCCGTATTTGATGCTCATCTGTTTCCTGCGCTTACGTCATACGTCACCAGCTCAGCTGTTTGTCACAATACTCTTTCTAGAATGAACTCTTCGTCTATATATTCTCGCCACCCTGCCTATTTCGACAGGTGGAATCGAGACTGCAAAGAGCACAAGACTTCGCCGAGGCAGGAGATATTTCTCTTCCCATCACTTCGCTACTGTCACCTTGAGGTGAGAGATATTGAGACATTCCTTAGTAAATTCTCAGAGGCTTGCAGACTGAACGCTGAAAGGCATAACAGTCTATAATGATAATTCATGTATGTATGTATGTATGTATGTATGTATGTATGTATGTATGTATGTATGTATGTATGTATGTATGTATGTATGTATGTATGTATGTATGTATGTATGTATGTATGTATGTATGTATGTATGTATGTATGTATGTATGTATGTATGTCCCTTTTTTTAATTTTAAGTATATACTTCTTTTCCTCGGGCATCTTGGCGGGAGTTGAGGGAGTGGTCTACACTTTGTGGACAATCAAGATACTTATGCTAAGAACTTACCTTTCTTCATGTCAAATTGCAACTATAGAACTGGATGGCCGTCTACCATAACCTCTATACATCTGACGTACACTTAACGTTGTGTTCTTTTGGTATCATATCTCTCCCATTCTGACCCTTTATACCATAGGTTGTACTAGCTTTGTATTTTGTATAAGATTACACGTCATATTTTAAGGCACACACATATTATTATGGAACTTGTTACGATCATTATAAATTTTAAGCATGTGCTATGATCCCTTGAATCAAGATATTTTTCTTTACGTCTCACATCTTTATGTTAACGAATTTTCTTATAACGTATTTCTTCTAAATATGTATTTGGGACTGTTTGTAATGCTTTCAGTGTGTATCACACATTTCTCCATTAGTGCTTTCATCTAGCACATGTTTACCCTCAGCATCGCTGTTAGGTTTAATTATTGCATTTGCAAGATCTTTTATGCATCTACAAGCTTTAACTTTCTTCAAGTTGGTACTCCTGTTAGTTATCAGCCATGTTTTGAGAATGAATGTATATCTTAAATATCTGATATCTATTTGTATATTCCATTCTCACTGTACAGCCTTTTAATTTCCAGTCAAATCTTTTTAAATTGTTATGCTCTAAATTTATTTGTATCTATTTGTACCCTCCTTTTTACCATCTGCCGTCAAATATTTTACCAATTATCAATTCAAATCTATTTGCATATCCATTCTCACTGTGCATTTTTAAAATTTGTAGACAATTAAATTGTTAAATAATAATAATGTTATTTGTTTTACGTCCCACTAACTACTTTTTAAGGTCTTCGGAGACGCCAATTAAATTGTTATGATCTAAACTAATTTATATTTATTTGTGGGGCCCCTTTTTTATTGTACAGTAGTTCTGCTAAATTGTTCTTGCTAGAGTATATATTGATATCTTTCCTCTGGTTCGAAAATAAATAAATAATTAAATATACATGTTATTGAAATCCCGATATCTTATTTTGCCCTTATACTCATCGGTCCTGACGGTCCTCTTTTTTCTAAGCCCCTCTTGCGTTCATTCCACTGCGCACTAATATACATTTACTGGGACTTTATTGACAATTAGTCTTCCTTTACATTAGCGTTACCTCTTAGGTGACGCTGCCAATTGATAGCACAGCTTCACGTAGTCGTACGTACAAAATTATGTAACAGGAAATGTCCAAACTTCTTGTATTAATTGTTGCGCGTTTTAGATGGTAGATAGCATTCTCCAAGACGCTTCATTGAAATGAACGGGGTGGGTGTACATTCCGGCACAATTATTACCGTATTATTAATATTATTATTGAACATGATGTCTGGAGCAATTTTTCAAATGGGAGGAAGACCTTTAATGAAGGTTAATTTAGTATGCAAGGGGAGTCCGAATATCATATCTAAAACGGGGGTAATAACAAAATGAGAACAATTTCACAATTAGCACGTATAGTATTTAGTTGCTCAAAATGAGAGGGAATGGTTTAACCGATGCTCAAACCTTACATTTCGTTGAGAATGTTTATGTATTCAGCGCGCCTTGAAGGCCGTGCACACTAAGGTAGACACATAACACGTGGGCTCGTGCCTCAGTATGAAGGATTAGATTGCAGTGAATATTTATAGCATCTACAAAGGGGAAAGGTATCGACTACCTGTTAACTCGCCAAGATTCTTCTATGCTGCTATGGCGGTCTCGTGAGAGTTTTTATGATCTTCCAACTTCATAGCCGTGCGCGTTAAAATACACTCCTGGGCATCAGTGGAAACTACATGGTTTAGATGTCGGATGTTTGAGCTGAATACATCAAAAGTGATACTGATGCTAGTGATGGGGGTGAAGATTGACTAAAGAGAGTACAATCATATAACCGTCCCTTATAATGAAGATATCGACAAAGTTGTGAGATGGACCGCAGGCGATGCATGCTGATAGATGGACTAAGTCAGGTTGTTTTTTTTCGCCGAGAGGAAAAAATACCCTCATCTTGTTTAAATTTAAGACACAGTGATTTTAAGGGAACGGCTGCATCTATTGACGTCGTAAAGCATTCTGACGAAAGCTCTTGGACTGTAGGTTTTTCAGAGTGTCTTTAGAATAATAAAAATTCCAGTTGGTCAATGCGATCGTCAGTACTTCTAGGCCGAATGAACCGTGAGAGCGCTCAGCAGGCGGCACGATAGAAGAGGCACATGGGAACGTTTCCCAACGGCTCCTAAACGGAACCAGATTAGGTCTCAATTCTAAGAAGTATGTACTAAAATTGTTTATATTTGGAAATAATAAGTGGAGATAAAGCTGGACAGAGAGCTCTGATCTCTCGAACTGACTTACCAACATCTGGTAAAACACTTCCATTTTCTTTCGAGAGGCATCTAGTTCCAATTCAATTGGCATTTTGTATAACAATGAACAAACCTCAAGGGACGTGTAGATCTCTTCTTACCTAATCAGTTTTCAGCCATGACCAGTTAAATGCTGCAATGTCAAGAGAGCGATATTTTAAAGTTGCCATAGTGCCGAAAGGTACAAGGTTTGAGTAAAAGGAATGCACCGAGCAAGTGCTTGCGTGTTTTGAGCCACGTAGCTACCAGCTTGCATTCAGGAGATAGTAGGTTTGAACCCCACTGTCGGCAGCTCTGAAGACGGTTTCCCTTGGTTTCCTATTTTCATACCAGGCAAATGCTGCGGCTGTACCTTATTAAAGGCTACTGTCGCTTCCTTCCTACTTCTAGCCATTTTCTATCCCATTGTCGCCGTAAGGCAAATCTGTGTCAGCGCAACGTAAAGAAAACTGTAAAAAATAAAGTAAATGTAATGTTGTATATAAGGACATCATTCAATAAACATTTACGCCATAAACAAAGAATTGTGGCATAACGGAGAGTATGGAGAGAGTCAGGAAGATCAATATGTAGATAACGACGTTGAAGGAATTGACCTATTAGATACAGAAGAACTTAATACTGTTCTGAAATCCTTCAAAAATAGAAAAACACCAGAGTTACACAATATAAACATGGAGTTGTTCAAATATGGTGGGATCATTCTTAAATTTAGATTGTTATATTTAATTAATCTTTGTTAGACAATAAGAAGAAATATACCCGAATAATGGAGGAAAGCTAAAATAATATCACTTTTCAAGAAAGGAAATCGAAGTTGTTTTAATTTTTTTTTTTTTTTTTGCTAGTTGCTTTACGCCACACCGACACAGATAGGTCTTATAGCGACGATGGGATGGGGAAGGCCTAGGAATGGGAAGGAAGTGTCCGTGGCCTTAATTAAGGTACAGCCCCCCTAGTGTGAAAATGGTAAACGACGGAAAATCACCTTCAGGGCTACCGGCAGTGGAGTTCCAACCCAGTATCTCCCGGATGCAAGCTCATAGTTGTACACCCCTAACCGCACGGCCAACTCGCCCTGTAATCGAAGTTTTTGTAGTAACTATCGAGGAATTGTATTAAATGTTGGCTATAAAATATCTGCTAAAATAATAAACTATAGACTTAAGATTATTGCACACAATCTCTTACTGAAAGAACAATGTACATCTAGATAATGCAAATCCTGTACAGATAATATATTTAGCCTCAAACAGATAATGGATAAGAGAAGATAACTTAACTTGAATACTTAGGTCGCTTTTATCAATTGTGAAAAGGCTTTTGATAGGGTAGATAGAGAACAGTTATGGAATATAATGGTGAAAAATGGATGCCCTAAACATCTTATGCATGTTATGATAAACTCCAGAAATCAATACATCAGGTAAACATCATTTGTAAAAGTTATAATCTTCAGCTATCCAGAACGGAAATCAAAGTTATGGCAATGGAAGTATCCTACCAGAGCGAAGATAGTAATTGACAAGTCTCAAATTCTAAGTACCTTTGTTGTGAAACATCTTTTGATGATGATGGCGAGGTGAAGGAGAAGCTTCATCGATTTCAATATATATGTGTGGGACAATTCGCCGAATACTGAAAGGAAAGAGGAGATACTCAACTTAAATTCTGTACGACGATGACTTGTTATATGGAAATGAGACATGGGTGGATAAGACAAGCTATGGGAATAAAGTACAATCGGCTGATATGAGATACCAAAGATCAGTGAAGGGCTACTCCCTAAAAGATAAAATAACAAATGAAGAGATAAGACAACAATTAAATATATTCTCAGTGAATAAAGAATATTCCAGAACAGGATAACTTGGAAAAACCACGTTCTGAGGTTGGATCACAACAGAATCCCAAAACTTGCCCTTGAATACCATCCTACGGGAAGAAGAGATACTGGTTGTCCTATGAAGAGATGGAATGAAATCTGAAGTCAGAACATGCTATTAGCCTAATTCATGAAGGGGAAGTAAGTAAGTAAGTAACCCTCATGTCTTGACGGTTTTCAGCTAGTTTTTAATTACACTGTTAATGGAGTGAATGCACCTCATGAGGACTTACGTGAACTAAGTGTTAACATAAGGAAAGCTCCTAACTGTGGTAATCATATTAACGAGTTTGAAAATAAGGGGTACAGATCTCTTCATACGATTAGGAGGGTATGTACGGATTGTAGTAAGGATAGGAAGTAGTGAGCGCGTCAGACACTAGTAAGACCATATTAGAAAATGGTTCAAGTGTACCAGACCATCACCAGGAGTAGTTGATTCGAGAACTGGAAAAGATGTGCAGTAAAGCTCCACGATCCGTTCCGGGAGATTTTCTTGAAGAGAGAAGTGTTACGGAAATGCAATACTCTATGGACTGGGATGAATTGGAAGTTAGCAGACGAGATGCACGACTATGCATTATGTTTCGAGCTGTCCATGAAGAGATAGCGGAGAATTACATTAGTTGACAAATAAGCTTGAGATGACTATTTTTATAAATAGGAAAGATCATAATACGAAAATAAAGTTGGAATTTACGAGGAAGAATTCCGCCAACAGTCGTTCATAGGAAAAGGAATAAGAAATTGGAATAATACACCAGAGCAGATGATGGATACATTTCTAAATTCTTCAAAATCATTTTACAGACTAAGGTCGTAAAACTGAAAGAATCATTCGGACATTTTAGAGGGAGACCCGTTTACTGCCTGCGGTGGGAATAAGGAATTAGTCGGGTATGGTTGCCATAGAAACGAGGGCGGACCCACTGCGGTTGCCATGGAGATAAGCCTGCTGGCCGGCTCGTGTTGCTTGGAGTTGTCAAACTTCTCACTTCTGAATTACGTACAACAGAACACAGCGGTCTGAACGGACGAACGAGTGATCTGAAAGCAAGGGGAAGGCGAAAGGAATATAGGAAAGTGGCAACACCGTACAATTACATGTGCATTGCTCCTCTCTCCAGCCCTGTCTGTCAGAATGCTTCTTTCAGTATTACAGTATACATAAATGACTGATAGGGAATCTGCAATGTGGGAGGCAGTCCTATATTTAATCAGTGGTAAATGAAATGATAGGGAAAGGAGAAATCCTTCCTCCAAAGGGATATAACAAAGTGTAGGACTCACCAAGCCACCGAAAGCAAATACCACACAGGTCAGAAGAGAAAAGGGCTTGTCCAAGGGAGGATAGATAAGAGAAACGTAAAACGGAGAAGCTGGCACAACAGAATCTATGCGAGACTCAGACTGGTCCCATTGTTGTTACTGAACTATGCAAAGCTAAGAGCTCGTTCAACGCATTCTGTCCCAAAAAAGGAGTAAGAGTTGCTCCTTTTATTAATGAAAAGGTGAATTTCTTTGCTTTATTGCTTATAAACGAAGGATTGGTGCTGACTCCAACTGTTGTATCCAATAGTTTGTAGTCACACCGGTAGGTCACGTATAGGTGCACACGTATGTAAACCAGTACCTGTTGCTGGGATTGTTGCTATAAAAGCGAAGTTACTGAATAAATGGTCAAGTAAGTAGGTCCGTATAACTTCATATTTAAAGTATTTTAATGTTACACTAACACATGGAAGGATTTCAATTCCGTAAGAATTGGAAAGGCCTAGGGTACAGCCCCAGCATTTTTCTGGTTTGAATATGGGAAGCCACCAAAAACCTCTTCAGTGCTGGCGACAGTGGGGGTGCGAATCTACGATCTTCTGAATGTAAGCATATACCGAAACCTGGAAACGACTCTCTTGGTGATGTCCATATAGTGTTCTGCTTTCTGAGAGCAAAGGAAAAAGGGGAAATATTCAACATTCAAGAATAATTATGGTGTTTGTATTTGGAGAGAAGATATCTGTCCAACTAGCAGAGGTTCGAGAGACAGCGAAAGAAGAAAAACGGAGTGGCCATCGATCCGTGCCAGATGCGTTCGTTATTTTATTTTGATAAATTTGTACGAGAGAACAGGCATGTCACGCTGAATCGGTCAGAGGTGCACAGCGAACAGGACATCACATTTTATCGTCAAGGATAAGAAACGCTTATTTTACACTATTGGAAATTCTTGAATATTTTTGGTGGTTATGCCGAAAAATAAATCAGTTATCTTTAACTATATTTTCCTATTCACCTACCTTATTTGCTTGCCATCATGCTTGATGAACTACGGCTCTTCATATGTACGTATTCTTCTAAAAAGGAGACTAAATTATTAAAATATATGTGTTTATAATCATTACACTGTCGATTTGCTTGACTGAATGGTCAATGTACTGGTGTCCGATTCAGAGGTCCCCTGGTCGATTCTCTGCTGGGCCTCAAATTTTAACTCCGTATGGTCAGTTCTCTTCTCTCGGAGACTGAGTGTTTTTGTTCGTCTTCAAACACTTTTCTTCATTTGCATACAACACGCCATCCTACTAACCACAGCAGAAACTCGCAGTAGTAAATACATCCCGCTCAAAAGAGTTAGGCTTCACGAAGGGCATCCGGCCGTAAAACTAGGGAAACGTCAGTTATTCATTTAGTCTATAAGTATTTTTAGGTGTTACGTCACGTAGTTACCACAACCCTTCCCTTGAGACTTTCGCACTATCAATCACCACATAGCATTGGCGTCAGGAAGGGCAACCGTGAGTAAACCTGGGCTTAATCTCTAAATAATGAGAAAAACAAAAAGGGGAAGAATGGCCGAGAAAACATCCGTGGGTAAAAGATAAAATGAATCCTAGACTAGTCCGGAGAATGTCAAAACTTGGAATGTTGTAGAGTATTTGATTGGAGACAGAAATAAACCAGAGAGATGAAAATATTTTATTCGGATATCTTTGATATGTGTGAGAGGCTTTACTACAAATGGAGAGGTGAGAATGTCGAACAACACCCTTTCAGTTAGTGGTGTTTTTAGTAGCCTCATATATCAATCAGACTCTGAAGAAAGTCACGCTTTTGTCAGACGGACCGAAGGTTAGTATAGTATATGAGATGGATCCAGTTTCCTACAATGCTCTATACCCAAAATTAGTCTGTCCTGTAATTCGCCATATCAACCTACTGACGTCATGATAATGAACAATGATTTTAGTGCCAATATTGGCCTACACTCTGATTTCGTGTTGTCGACATCAACGAAATTCATCCATTTTGTGGTCATTAAACAATTCAAAAGTCCTTCACAAAAGCAAAATATTCTGAGTGTTGTTGATAATAGCAGCAGAGATTCTCAGCATGAAAAAATATATCGCATATTGGTTGAATTATAATCCATGAGCTACGAGGCACAATACCGGGCGAGTTGGCCGTGCGGTTAGGAGCGCGCAGTTGTGAGCACGCATCTGGGAGACAGTGGGTTCGAACCCCACTGTCGGCAGCTCTGAAGATGGTTTTCTGCAGTCTCCCATTTTCACACCACGAAAATGCTGAGGCTGTACCTTAATTAAGGCCACGGCCGCTTCCTTCACATTCATAGCCCTTTCCTGCCCCGTCGTCACCATAAGACCCATCTGTATCGATGCGACGTAAAGCAAATAGCAATAAAAAAGCGAGACCTAATAGCAGATATTGAAATTAGAAGAGATATATGTAAACGTTTAACAAAAGTGAAGAGGCAATAAAAACCATCCTTCAGCTGATCGGAGTTATTTCTGAGTTCGATACCCAATTTGACACACGTTTCCGCCAAGGATTCGAACTTCAGTCTTGCTGGTGGCAAGCCAGAATCTAATCCAACGACCTAATCAGTTCCCAGAAGGTGAATAGACAGTAAGAATTGGAAAATTTATTGTGGGTAGTACAACAGGTGAACCTGAATATCTCAACGATAGTAGCATTTGTTTGAAAACCGAAATAAGAATGAATAATTTCATGAACAAAAAATTGCAAGTCTTCTGTGTATTTCTTAGGTTTACAAGTTGAAATCCACTGCTGAAGATGATTTAGACGAAGAAGAGTATAACGACTAGAAAACCTTACGGGACTGGTATGAACACGATACGTCCACACTTTTGCACGTTGCGGAGAATAAAAACTAAATTGTACTGATGACAGCCGACATCCGATGAGGATACGGTACCCAAAATGGGAAGAGGAAGTTAAAGAAATTCTCTCAATCTTACAGTCTCCCCTCTGCATTATTTTGACAGGAAGTTGTCATTCTTGTTCGTGAAGAGCCCATTTCCACTACCGTTATTGTAACCTACCTTCCTTTCTTGATGAATGCTTTGAATTTACGGTAACTCGTCACTGTGCGCAGGCTCATTATAGGACTGGTCGCAGTGCTCATCATCTGGTGTTACTCCATGTGGAAGTTTCATCGCAGGATGCTGCGGTACTAAACTTTTGCTCCCTTAGGGTTTGTGAAAAATCATCTGCTGCTCCGCGTATGGTTGGAAGTTGAAATTGTTACAAGAGGTGTTATGAAGTAATAGCCTGCCTGCTAGCTATGATCGTTAAGACTTTAAATCTCTAATGCTCTGATACCGTAGTTAGCCGATTCGAGTCCCATTGATGGAAAATCATTTCATCATCAGAATGTTGGCTGGTATGGTAGGGGATGTTTTACCATTTCTAGTCACTAGATTCCGGGCTTCAAACCTGGATTCAGTCCCAAATCTCTCCCCATTGTTCATGGGCAGTGAGGGCAAAATACTGTTTTGATGTTGATTCGTCAGTCGGATGGAGACGTTAGTCTTGAGCATATCCCTGGTGTTATTCAACATGCGTAGAGTATGTGCCGAAGACGGCACGACAGCCCCCCCCCCCCTCGGAATTAACTAAAGAAGGTTAAAATCCTCGAACCTGCAGGAATCGAACCGCCAACAAACTTAACATTTATCCACGGAAACGGTAATAATAATAATAATAATAATAATAATAATAATAATAATAATAATAATAATAATAATAATAATAATAAGGTGAAATCGATGACAGCAGTTGCACTGTGGAAATAAAAAGAACTTCCCTGTGTAAGAAAGTATTTGAGGGGAAGAAGCAATTCTTAACTAATAAATCCTTAGATAATGAACTTTTTTTTTGCTACCTGTTTTACGTCGCACCGACACAGATAGGTCTTATGGCGACGATGGGACAGGAAAGGCCTAGGATTTGGAAGGAAGCGGCCTTAATTAAGGTACAGCCCCAGCATTTGCCTGGTGTGAAAATGGGAAACCACGGAAAACCATTTTCAGGGGTGCCGACAGTGGGGTTCGAACCTACTATCTCCCTAATACTGGATACTGGCCGCACTTAGCGACTGCAGCTATCGAGCTCGGTATATAATAATGAACAAAAGAAATTGTTTATCAAAACATTCATTGGGAGTGTGCTGCTATATGTCTGTGAAGGATGGACTCTCCTGAAGGAGGACGTGAAACGACTAGAGGCAGTGGAAATGTGACTATGGAGGAAGATGACATGAACTAGCTGGATCGAGAAAAAAACTAATGAAGCAGTGCTTAGAGAAATGAACACCCAGAGACATTTCATAACAACGATAAAAAATAGAAAAGCGTCAGATTTTTGGTCACATTCTCCGGCATAATGACTTCATAAAGAACTTGGTCGAAGGCAAAGAATGGCAGAGAGAAACCATGGAAGAAGATCATTGAAGAGGTAGTTGAGATGATGGGATGCCTAGGTTATGGAGAGATGAAAAGGATCGCGGAGTGAAGAGATCAATGGTTGCAGCGACAATGATGATGATGATGATGATGATGATTAATAAGGTGAAACGAATAATAGATATGTTCTGAAGGTGAAGGAAAATTAAAATCACGTGATTTGAACCGTGTATAACTTCGCTGAATATCTGCTGTACATGTCTTACATAACAACCATTATTCTGTGAAAGGAATGATAAAACAATTTCCAATCGGTTAGACGCAATTTGCACTGACTGCGAAATTTTGTCACCGTCTCAGAGTTATCAAGTTGACAGTCTATAGCATGCTTCTAGCGAAGTGACCTAAACATAGATTGCCATCCAGGGGCAGTGTTGAGTCAGTATCAGTTAAGGAATTAATGTACAATCTTCAGAACACCGTACCATGGTAACCTGAAAAATGCCACACTTAGAGCCAAATCAAAAGTTTAGTGTGACAAGACATGCTCAGTGATAGGACTGAGATCCTGTTCCTTGGCTGAATGATCAGCTTAGTGGATCCTGGGTTTGATTATCCGCAGGGATGGGAATGGAAGCGTGCCTGGTTAATGGGGACTAGGCGATTGTTTTTGTCTCATTACACATATATTCAATTGTGTAAAATATTTCACAACACTGACTTCTACCATTACAAGGAAATATTTAATAGTAGAATATATCTCTTCATATAAGATTGAAGTCGGAAAGGCACCCGGGCGTAAAACTGGGCCAAGTTCACAAGACTGACCTTGCCATGATGTGGCAGCAGTGGCAGAAGGAAATGAAAAGATAGGGCTACGCACGCTGATTCGATCCTCTACTATAGAGATTTACGTCCACTTGCAGGAGTGTGATGACTGTAGGAAAATGCTTGGGAATTACATGAATTTTAAACCACCGAAGTCTGTCCAAATTTTGGGACTAATAATAATAATTTCGTGTGGCTATTCCTAGCCTGGTGCAACCCATGGAAGGCAGACCCTCCAATGAGGGTGGGTGGCATCTGCCCTGTATAGGAATCTGCGTGTTATTGTGGTGGAAGATGGTTCTTGTGTGTGGTGTGTGAGTCGCAGGGTTGTTCGAGACATAACAAACACCTACTCTCAGAGCTAAGGGAATTAACCAGTTAAGGTTAAAATCTCCTATCGTGCCGGAAATCGAATCCGGGGTTCTCTGAACCGAAGAGCTCTATGCTGACCATTCAGCCAAGGAGTCGCAAATCATAGAACTAAAATAATTATAATTATGATTCTGGCCATAATCTACGTTAACACATATTTTCAGAAAAGTTAATGTTACTGGATTTACGTCCCACTGAATTTTCTTCAGATACATTAAGGTGCCAGAAAATTGTCCCGCAGGCGTTGTTTACGTGACGTATTGGAGCAGCTACAAATACCGACGATCTGAGCTGGGTTCGAATGAACCTAGATGGGCTAAGAAAGCAAGCGTTGTGCCATCTGAGCCATAAAAGTGAAATGGCGTATGGCTTTTAATGCCGGGAGTGTCCAAGGAATTGTTCGGCTCGCCATGTGCAGGTCTTTTTATTTGACGCCCATGGGCGACTTACGCGTAGTGATGAGGATGAAATGATGATGAAGACGCCACATACACCCAGCCCCCGTGCCAGCGAAATTAACCAATCATGGTTAAAATTCCCGGCCCTGCCGGGAATCGAACTCGGGACCCCTGTAGCCAAAGGCCAGCACGCTAACCATTTAGCCATGGAGCCGAACATCTGAGCCATTTACGTTGACGAAGGGAAATGATCCGCAGAGTAGCCCACACACTTGTGGTTCTAAAACTTAAGAGCGTAAGTAGGCCTATACCGAGTAAAAGAGATAAAATAAAATTAGCCTATTCGTCTGACTGTAAATACAGCTGGACAATGTCGATCCAGAATAATTAATATGTTATTCCTGTAATTTTAAATTTTCTTTCTTTCTTTCTTTCTTTCTTTCTTTCTTTCTTTCTTTCTTTCTTTCTTTCTTTCTTACTTTCGTAATCCGTTTACGGTCCAGGGTTGGTTTTGCCCTCGGACTCAGCGGGGGATCCCAACTCTACCGCGTTAAGGGCAGTGTCCTGGAGCGTGAGACTTTGGGCTTGGAAATACAACTGGGGAGCAGGATCAGTACCTTGGCCAGGTGGCCTCACCTGCTATGCTGAACATCGGCCTTTTGGAGGGATGGGAAGATGGAAGGAATAGCCAAAGGAAAGGGAAGGAAGCGGCGGTGGCCTTAAGTTAGGTACCATCCCGGCATTTTCCTGGAGGAGAAGTGGGAAACCACGGAAAACCACTTTCAGGATGGCTGAGGTGGGAATGGAAACCCTGTCTGCTCAGTTGACCACCCGAGCCTGAGTGGAACCCCTTCCAGTTATCGTACCACTTTTTAAATTTTGTAGCAGAGCTGGGAATCAAACCTGGGCCTCCGAGAGTGGCACCAAATCATTACACCGCAGAAACAGGCCGTAATTTTAAATTGCGAAAAAAATTCTGATTGAATCTGTTAAAATAACTCCCAGGTGTTGGATAGATAACTTATAACTGGTTTTAAGTTTGTTCCGTTAATTTTGTATTGAACAATCAGATGTAAATTTTGCTGATGAAAATGTAAAGGAACAACATTTGTTTATATTCAGTGCTAGCTGATTTTTAATGCTCCAGATAAAACTTTTAGCTGAGGAAGCGTCCTGAATTACCTTCCATTAATTGTTAAATGTCCTTGACGAGGCTACATTTGCCCTGAATTCAAATATTTCACGTATGTTTGGAATATTCTTTGCGACCTCTGTCTTCATATTCATTTCTGAGGTACATTTGATATGTATTGAACTGATTTCTGTTTCTTTTGTTAGCAAGTTAACATAACAATAAAATACGACGCGTTGGTAGGAAAGTGATAAGACTAAGACAATAACGTATCTGACGTTTTATACCCACTTTTGACCTGCAAAATTTATTTTTACTATCCTATATATATTATGCAGACAAAGGAATGGAATTTGGAAGACAATGTGTGAATCCACAATAATTATTATTCTCGAATTAAATTCAGTTCCTTAGATCCCATTCCTGACAAATCAGTAGGTTTCTTTAAGATTTACGAGAAGTTGAGAAAGACAGCTGAATTTGTTCTTCTTCATTTATCCTGCATGAAGCATTAATCTCATTTAAAGTCTGAAAAGTAATCTTACGGTAAGGCCTACTGTAGCATTTATATATTTCTAAATGTATTGGAGTAGCGTGAAACCTTACACGAGGTGTTTTAGTTTAAAACAGTTAATGGAATGTTGGACAACATTGGATTCTTGCAGCAGATGCCAGAGCAGGAAACTTACGAAATCGAGATATGTTAGTTTGCGAAATACCAAAAACAGTACATTATATAAATTCACCATTCGTAAGAATGCGTCAAATGTACAACAATCTCGCCAAAATCAACAATAGTTTAGATTTCACTTCTACATTATCGACGTAAATTAAAGATTTAAGAGCTACCATTCTTAGATTGTAAATAAAGTTTCACCTCTGAATCCAATATGTTATCAACTACAGAAAGTTGTCTGTAATCCTGTCTGTATGCGTGAATTTGCATAGTAGGGACTACTTTATATCTTAGCTAAGTGTAGCTTAAGTGCAGTATGTTCTATTAAGGCATCAGTGAACATGGAACTATGCATTTAATATCACTGATTGTTTTCATTTTCTAATGGTTTTCCCTCAAATATTTTTTCTAAAACTTCTTTCCACTTTTATTTGTCATATAATATGCATTTTTTGTTTCTTTCTTTCGTTAAATCTGCAATAAGTTAGCATAATGCAATATACGCATTCTGTAATTGGAGCTTAATTTTGTTGAAGGTAAATAAATAAATAAATAAATAAATAAATAAATAAATAAATAAATAAATAAAAACAATCAAAATTCAGGAAGCACTGTATATATATACAAAATCAGTTTGAAACTTTTTGGAAGATTATGACTAGAGCAGTCGATTTAATCGATTGATCGAACCGATTAATCGATTAATCTAAATTAGATTAACCGATCAATGTGCCTTAATCAAACCGATTAAAAATTAGAGTGTGGTGAAGGAAAAATAACTGTTTTGCGTGGCACAAAACATGTGTGCAGGATTATTATTTGTCATTTGGTGTGCAAGCCTCAGCTATTATATGATAGATAGGTCATTAAAGTAAGCTGATGCTCATGTCTTCCTTTCAGAAAGGTAAAAGCAATAATACCTCATTAATATTGCTTTATTCTATAACGAGGGTTATGAAGTCTGAAGTCCTGGAACAAAGCGGTGTTACTGTAAGTAATTGTCAAATTCATAGTTTCAAACTTTTGTACCATTAAATTACCAATATTGAAATATATTTAAAATATATACCATTACCATTAAAATGTTAAATAAAAAGCATGTTTCCTTATGGCATATCGGATTGTAAAAGTATTTTATGCAAGGTGTTTTTCTCGGAGTTATAGTGTGTGACACCGATTAAAATTCGATTAATCTATTAAAGTCATTCGGTTAACCTATTTAAATTTTGAATCGATCGACACCCCTAATTATAACTTTAATTCATTTAAGAGCATATCAAAATTAGTGATTCTGCTGCGCAGTCGAGCGCAGACACAGCCTTAATGGCTCGCGGCCGGCTTGCGACTGACCTCCTGCTCGCGCTGGTGTGTCTTGTGCTTGCTCTGCGGTGTGGTCTGCCCACCACCACCACCACCACTACCTGGCGTGGTACGTTCTTCAAGGAGATTTGATCCCGTTACTAGCCCCTCCTTCTCACTTTCTATTTCACTCCACCCTCTCTCCTCTTCGTCTTCTTCCCCCATGGCCATTTGTTTACATCTGGAAGCCTGAGGCTACTATACAAAAGACGAAGACGTAGGAACAGTTGGCGGAACTGGGGCAGAACGGCGCCGTACGGTAAGAGTGGGGAGAACTGGAACAAATCTGCCACTGGCAATATGACGGTAAGGAGACGACCGCTGAAAAGTTCAGCGTATTACAGCATCTGTCCATTGGGAAGTCAAAAGTCAACCGTATTACAGTCATTAGGTTAGTATAATCGGAAAATTTTAAGCAGGGGTTCCCCTGATATTCTTATGACAGCATGAGTGTAACAGTGGTGGGTTGCTAGAGCTTGAGGTCCGAGGTTTGAATCTCAAAGTCCATCATGACTATTGTAAGTGTGAAAAGTTCACATGTCCCACTCAAATTCCGATCAAATGCAATATATCGAGTCTAAGGAAGATTTTTCAATTCCAGAACGAAAATATGAAAGAAATATACAAAAAGCAATCCTAATAACCCTTGGGATCAATTAAGATAGAGTAACATCCAACGACTTAGCTATGCCGTTTGTGTCAAGTAGCTATGAGGTTGCATTCCAGGGATTGTGACTTCCAACCTTACTGTCGGCAAACCTGAAGATGACATCAATCAAACCTTGGGGATATAAAGGTCATGGTTGCTTCCTTCACAGTCCGTGCCCTGTCATACACAATCTATGTCGTAAGAGCTGCTTTGTCAGTGCAATGTGAAACAAATACCAAGAAAAGATAAGATAACCTCTCCAATTAAACTTCAATGCGAATACTGTTTTTAATTTAAGAAATATGGAACTAGGAATATGATTTGTGCAGAATGGTAAATATTTGGGACTAGACAGTGGCCAAAAAGGCTGAAAATGTGAAACCAGAAGTTTAAAGTTGAATAGTTTAGATTTCGAAAATATTAGATTTAAAAATAGCAACTAGTTTCTCTTAAGATCACACCTATGTTTTCAGAAATGATATTAAACACTTTATATTGTCACCTTAAGATCTTATACACAAATAATCATTGCAGTGAATTCTGATTCTCAAACACTCTAAGAATTCACTGCATTTGTCAGTTTGGACGAGAAATAATGGATATCAGAAATTCTAGAAATCGTGGGAAACAAATTTTATTCATCGTTATTTTATCGAACACTATCAGCAAAGAATTATCAACAAATTTAAAGGTGACTGTTAATTTAGACGCCAGTATTCCAGCGTTGATATCGACTTTAACTATCATGTGGATGGAATCTGTAGTGCAATGCATATTTTGTTTGGGATTTGAGGAACACAGAACAGGAAATATGACTTATATAGAATGATAAATATTTGACAGTATGTGGCGGCCGAATTTCTTGAACTCGAACTGTTTCGCTCTAGAGTAAATAAGTTACATATTTGCAGAAAACAGAGTAATGCAAGACTGTAGTTCCACGTGACTGCTTATGTCGTGATCTAAGCCACACGACCTGCAGTTTTACATAGAATCGGAATCACAGTAATGAGATATTTCACTCAAAATTTCTCAGATATAAATACACCATTTAATAGAGATATATTTAGTCATTAGCAGTATGGTAATTCCATAGAATTAGAATATTGCATGAAAATTTCTAAAGATGTAGTTCATTTGGGGAAATTTTGCTCACTCTACTTACGTATAGTATAATTTGCGTTACATCATGGATGATAATATAGAACGGAGTAGTAAAAGATGTGCTCTTAAAAATGCAGATAATGGTTGTTAAAACGATTGACTCGAATAAGAAGCTCCCACAGATCTAGCAAATGACAAGTCGTACTTATAGATGTTTTATTTCTTCGTACAAACGGTCACTGAACTGTCTTAACACTTTCCCCTTTAATTTGACCTCATTCTGAAAAGAAAAATATATATGAAATTGGTAAAATTTAGAAAAAGATAATTTTCCTTTTATCTGGATAGTTGAAAAATAATCAGTGATATCTTCAACCCAGAATTTGCCTGAAGAAAGAATCTATCAAAACAATTCACATTAGTAAAAAATGTTGGCGAAGGAAACAAAAAAAATCACATTCTATTGATAAGTTTATTTTCCAGAGACTTCAATGCTTGGTCACCGCATGAACTTAGCGAGATCCTGCAGGCGAAGTGACGGTGTGCACTGGCGGTCGCTCAGTTCACCACTGAAGCCGGCAACTGGAGTCCAGCCTGAGCTGTGCTAACGGTACCAGGCCGATGAGTAGAGGGGAAGGGAGCGGTAGGTAGAGAGAGCAGAGGGGGAGAAGGAAAGAGGAAACGATACATATTTGATAGTAAAGAGAAGAGACCTGAGAGTTCGCTGACGGACACCGACACAAGAAGAAGACAGAAAGAGACGAATAGAGACAGAAACAAGTTGTAAGACAGAGACATAAACTGGGTCTCTGTTCAACCTCCCTTCTCGAGAGTAAAAGTAGGAGAGATCGCGTTTAATACGAAATGGAAAAAAAAAGTGCATGTGTAAGACTATGGTCCGGATGCAAAGCCTATCACATAGTGCTCTAGTAGAGTAAAGGTGTGCGAGAAAGGTGGAGGGCAAAGGCGGAGGGGGGAGGAGGAGAAGGAAGAGGAGGAGGTGGAGGAGGGGGTCAGATCTGTGTGCAAGGCCCTCGTCATTTGGTCACGCAGGGTTGCAAGAGAGGGGCGTGAGGAGTAGGGGAAAACTTTAGGAGTTCTCTTCTTACAAAGTACTTATTATATCTTAGTTATTCACCGGCAACACTCATTCACTTCTGAACGTTTCATTTTTCCCTTCCTCTCTAATACGCTCCCGACTATTTCGAACACACATGCACACACGTAAGGATCCACACCCGTGCCAACACCTTCAAGACAGTGTATCGGACCTCACACGAGTGCTGCAGTATCAACGACTTTTGGACATGAAGTCTACTGTTATATTTATTTCAAGATACTCTTCTCCAAGAATATCAGTTTGTTTTTAACTGCTCCATATGATCGTTTTCTTGTTGTGAAGCCTGCGAGGATGTGTTTAGTGAAGCATCTGTGCTGATAATAATATTAAATATTGTTATCATCAACCAGAACACAGATACACAAACTAGTGTGTGGGTGTGTGCCAATTTTGTGCTGTGTTTATGAACGTGTTGGAATAAAGAGTGACAGTTGGATCCTTGGTGTACCTCCTCTTCTTAAATTTTTATTTATGTACAAACATCCCCGTGTCTTGCGGTGTGTGGTGCCTTAACCGGAAGATATCGCTTTAAGGATTCAGTGTCATCACGTGTCAATTCATCAAGGTAAGTCCTCACTGAGATTCCTTCCTATGTCACCAACGTTCTGCGATGTTTTTTGCTAGAAATGGAAATGAATTCAGAATGCAGTGTGAACGCAATTTATTTCTGTTTCATCATCTCAGATTATACAATGCTCCTTTAGTATAACAGTTGCCCATTACCGATAACATCCCTTTTGTCAGTGTTCTTCACATGCTATTTGTTTATCAGTATGTGTGTGACTTCATAACATAGCCCATAATCTAGTTTTTATAACGAGACAATAAATCACCTGGAAAGAAAATCATATTTACTGGAGACTCAATATTCGATAACCACATCTTGGAAGGTCATCTCCGATTGTTAGCACATCAAATTAGTAAACAGAGTTTTGATTTTGGGTTATAAATGATCCATAATATGAATTCAAAAGCGTTATTCGACAGTACGTTTTATATAGATTTCAATATCATTAAAATATTTGCAATAGCTTGTAATATTTGGTGTCTGGCAGTGGGTATATTAATCTAATAACACAACATTTAATATCTTCGTTAATATCTTCTGGATCCCTTACTGCTAATATTAATTATATATTCATAGAAGTCTACAAAACCTTCTATTGCATGAATGACATTCCCTGTTTTGTATTCCTTCATGGAACAATCACTAAATTCGTAAATTTCCAAGTAATCTATACAACCTAGGAATTAAAATTTAAACCACACAAAAGTTCATCACAATACATCATTTAATAATCAGCTTATACTGATGTTTCCAACATTTCCTTTCGATGCTGCCTACAATGTACTCGCCAAACATGACGAAATTACAATTTGCCTATTTCTGTGCTAGTATTTTATGAAAAAATTTCCGGAGAACATATTCGTGTGTCTGATTCGCAGAACGAGAAACTCGAAGGGATTGTTGGCTATGTAATACCTCAGTGTTTAAATACACCATATCACATTTGGATAACTTAATACAACCTGAGGAATTTAGAAGAGGAGATTTGGCCATAATAATGTATTTTACTATGCCATAAAATACTAGTGTCTGCTAGAAACTTATAACAAAACCAAATTTTAAAATAGCACTTAAAGGAAATTCAACATCGTTATCTAAAGTATTACTTACCCATAGTCAAATTATAACCAAGGAATCTTCAATAATATAAACACACCAAGCTTCTAATTTCTTACTTCTTTCAGTACATTCATCAAAAAAAACCTCTGAATAAAGTAAAGAGACATTTTTCCCAATGTCACTTTCTTATTAGTTAGCAGAGAATATCTTGATAATTTTCGCATAATAAATCACATTTTTATCATGAGGGAGCATGTAAGTTAAATTAAAATACAGACTATGTATTTCGGTGATTACACTATAGGAAGTCGTACCTTGCGCACCTATGGTATGTTCCAGGCATTTAAAATTGGCTATGCTACTGAAGAAAATCGGACGTCATTTAAATCGACAGATCTTTGAAAACTATGGCAATAGTGATGGGAATTTTGCAACACTTCTCAGTTTCACTTTCTGTAATTGATAGTAACTAGGGTAATCATGCGCATCTAATTTGCTTGTGTGAAAAAGGAAATGGTAGCACACATGTTATTAGGTCAATATCATTTCCATACGTATAGGTAATGTGGTCGCTTGGGCAGCGAAATATGTTAATTATTATCCAGCACTGTCACGCATATCCTAATCTCCTTCATCACCTTCTTAGGAGGTACACGCTATGTCCTAAAACGTAAACTTCACGATTCCAAAAAATATGCATTCCTATTTCATTCAAAATATCCAGTCTAGCGGGATGGATGTGTGTGAGTCATTCATTGGACAAAATATGAATACCACTTGTCTTCATTCCAAAATCTTTTTCGACAGTCCTTATAAAATGTAGCCCTACATTTTCTTGGAAATACTTTACTTCTCTAAGTGTGGCATATGTTTAATCGTATTTACAGGATACATACAGTACTTTAGGGAGAAAATGTCGATTCGGTTTTTAATTCAACAATTCGGTTTTAAATTCATATGTTTCTAAGAATTTTGGCACAAATCTTTGCCCTGATAGGTGATGTATTTTACTCCTGCACAAGCGATGAACTGAAGTCGGCTTATTCATATTACTTGGATGTTTAAATCAATCATACGCTGCCCAAGTACTTTGACGGTAAATTACTATTTGTGTCCTAAAGTTGAAATTTAATTCATTGTCACTTTCAATCTGAGAATATTTCGACCCGTTTAGAATGCAAGAATATTTATATATCGTTAATAAGCAATTCATTTATTATCATTAATAATATCCGTCTCAAATATTTATATTCTTAATTTGTTTCATTATCAAGGTAGAGCCACAGTTATCTTGCGCAAACTTACTCCTTACGCTGCCACATTTCATTTTGGTTAAAATATTTTTTCAGTAATTGTTTGCATATTTGATCTTAAAGAAAATACATTTTCTATGCTACCATTATGTCTTTTGTGGGCTTTCAGTGGCTAAATGCGTCAATAAATGTGGAGGTCATAAATTCAATTATCGCATTTCCAATATTTCAGAAGTCCCTTCCTTCATAAACTTGTTGGTCGTCTCCAGTTACCTTAATATAAAATAACTTCTGAGTTATTCTGAAACTGTTGAAATAAGGAGGGAAGAAAAAGTCAATAAAGCGATTCGGGTTGCTTTCAAATTTACTGTCTTGTTGCACATATCTGTTCAGTGAAGCATACTAACAAAACAGTTAAATATTAATAAAACATAAGATTATGGAAGAGAAAGTTAACGTGATGTTATCAATAGCAGCATTCAATCCAAAAGCTGCGAAATTTGTTAAGGATAGTTTTGAATAAACTATTAAGCTATACTACGATATGTACATTTTTTTAGTAGTCAAATTCAATTTGTTAGCAGCTGTCATCGAATCATACAGGGCAAAAACGACCATAAGCTCAATTCTAACATGTTGAGAGTCATGAAATTCCATAATATTACGAGGAGAATCAAAGAAACTTTGATCTTACTTCAAATTGTCAACACAAAATAACCTCCTACTTATAATCCTATGTACATGTATGTAAAAAACACATATTTTGTGAAAAGTGTGTTTACAACTAATACACTTACAATGCTGTTAAGTTTTAAACATCGCTATCGTTTTTCAATTCAAACCGTATTAAAAACTTGATGGCAAGATAAGCTTTATAAACATACTAAATGTATTTACAAGCCTAGTAAAGAAAGCCTATATAAATTTTAAATCCTGAAATCTTATTTTGGTTAAGTAGTAGTGACACAGACATGACCAAATAACATTCCTCGCAGCCGAACGTTGTGATAGTCATTACGACTAATTTGAATTATAGACAGAGAGCTCCAACCCACACTACAGAGCCTGATCCTCACTGAACAATACTCGTCTGTTGTTTAATTCATTTCTATTTCCCATTCAGGAAAAAGGGAGTAGTGCTATGTATCTGCATGTATAATAAATTCGAACGGCGAGCGTCTTCTCTCCTTATATCGGCTCATTATATAATTTAGGTCAACAATATTCATTTTGTAAGTGGTGCAAGCAGGTAGATAGATCGATCATTTTTCATAGCATAACTTGGCCAAAAGAATGTTAAATAACTTTCACTTTGCCCAGAAGACGTAATTGTTTTGAAATACGCTTCATCCGTGTCGATGCTTAACAATCACCTGTCATAATTATGAAGTTAGCAATACAATAAGTCCATTAGAATATTTATTGCTATTAGCAATGCCATCATTATAATCAAGAGATTTGATTTTAATATCTCATTAATACAATTCACCTACTTAATCTTCAAGTTATGGAGTTATTATTCTCCTTATTGCATTGCAAGGTAAAGAAAGTAACATTCCTGCCTTGTATCGATCTAGAACATGTAGTTCCGAAAACCACACATAATTCCATAAAATACCATATATGCCAATGAAATTTGTAGATATTGTTAGATAAATTGTAATGATCCACCTAAAATCAATTCTGCATTGTAGTTATGATTAACAAGAATTTAAAATATCCTTTAAATAAATTAAGTAGGAACAAGCTTAAAACTAACATCCTTCAAGTATAAGGTGATTTGGAAAGACTTCTCTCACTAATGTTAAAACCGACAAATTTATTCCCTGTATCTCTGAAATCTACCCAGCTATGTTGTAATTTTTAAATATTCAGCAAGTTAGCTTCTGACTTTACCTGAATGTTTATATCGCGATCATAGCATCGGAAGCTTCCGTTTTACGTGCAATGCGAATCATAAGGAAGTGACTTCTCATTTCAAAGTTATCCCATGCATTGGCCGGGATTCTAACCGCGGCCATCTGTTTTTGACTATATTGCGCCTTTCATATACCAGAATTCTGATTTTAATATGATAAACAATCTCATTTTATGTAAACTTATTTTTAGGGGAATAAATATTAGGTAAAAGTGTTCATTCAGCCAATGAGAAAAATATGTTTGCTACGCTTTCGGTTCAGTGGTCCCTGTTAGTTGTGTTAAAGCCTTGATAAAAATGTATATATAGGTACATATTATATTAAAGTTACCAATTTGATTGAAAACCGCCCTTGAAGAAATGCATTATGAATACTTGAGCAATAACGCACATAACTACAAACTAATCACCTCAATCTAGGCTGCTATAGGCTAATTTTACGGCATTGCTACCAACGTAGGCAATGAAGCTGTTTCTCTTACTGAGAGTTTGTCACTTTATTTTGGAATTGCAGAAGTTCCAATTGCAGCTTGCGAAATATGGATTCATTTTAACTATAATAAACATAAAAGCCAGTTTCTGAGACCTGTTCCTTCGTAAATTGTTCAACAATTTAATCAGGAAATTGTACATCGGAAATTTCTTATTTTTTACATTTTAAATTCCCTCTAAAACTCTGCTGTGTATCGTAGATATGAAGCTTGCTGTACCTAAGAATTCCTCCGAAGCAAAGCACGAAAACTTTTTAAACAGCTGTGCTCCGGAATCTCGTAAGAAATATCTGAGAGGCTACAGAAGTAAAGAAATACCCTCGCAATATGAATTTAGTTGAAGGATTAAAAATCAGCAGTTCTTCGATGGCAATTATCGAGGTTGGAATTTTAAAACACAGAACACTCTAAGTTACAGAAACTGCCCATCTGAGCGAGAAGCGGATGATGCCCTCCAGATGTTCCGAAAATGTCCTGCGAGTGAAGAGACGATATATGAAGAACCACAATGACCATATTACTAGTTGATTTTTGCTGCCTGGAGATACTGATTCTCTCGCATATAGAAGGGGTACGTTATGAAGAATACGATAACGTATTCGAAATATCATCAATCTGTACATAATGTACAGAAAACAACAACATGATCCACCCCTGAAATATAACCTTATAGTGAGCGCGCATATTCGATTTCCTTCAAAATAATCATCACAACTCCTGTAATAACGAACTGAAATAACTGTATTTGTGGATATTTCAGGGATAAAATTGGGATTATATTATAAAGACCAGTTTATTACACAAGATTTAGAATAATCTCTGGTAGTTCTAACCAACTTAGCACAATATAAATGTGTTTTATTTCTGAACTTGCTAGTACACTCAGTAAAGATTCATGTTACGCCTATTATTACAGGAAAACTGTGTGATGTATAACACAGATGCTAGTGTGTTACTTACTTGTATCTTCTCTACGTGTTCTGAAATTGAAGGCAAGGTCACTGTAGCGCAACATCTGTGGAGTGATGTGGACGCATTGATTCTCTGCTGCCCTGACTCGATCTTCTTCTGAAAGGCTTCTTCAGGTAGTTAGTTGTTCTTTTGCTACGGGAGGCGGGAAAACTACTCTGTTTCACAAGAGCCCAGTTCGACAACTGGTTTTTGTGAATATTCTTTCAAGGAAGAATGTTCATTAATCTTTAACCAAATGGAAAAGAACCATTCCACTTCTATAAAAACAAGACGATGCTATCGTATTCTTCAACATTGAAACACTAAACTAATCATCATATTGATCTTTTGACTAACTTAGTAACTAAGCAACTGGTTGATGCACTCGAAGTTAACACCCAGTCCAGTGAAAATCAGTTTAGAGAATTACAGTTTTTCAATATTGAGTTGTTTGTACTAGAAATATCGCTGATGTTTTAGTATACTACTGTTTCATAGTATCAGTTACAAGAACAAAAGCAAACCCCATACCGATACAGCCATGATGATCCTTGACATACCAAGCGACCGTTTCTCAACTGGAAGGCCTGCAGAAACGGGGTGTTGTGTGGTCAGGGGAACGAATTCTCATAGTCGCTGTTCTTGGCTTCCTAGATCGGACCGTCTGACCTCACCGTCAGATATCTCCTCAATCGTAAACACGTAGTCAGAGTGGACCACGAAACTGTTCTCAGATCCAGATAAAACTCCATGAACTGGCCGGGAATTGAACCTGGAGCCTCTGTGTTAGAGGCAGGCACGTTATCCGTAGACAGTGGAGCCAGCTTTATCAGATATAATAATAATAATCATAATAATAATAAATTTAATTTCGTGTGGCTATTTCTAGCAAAGTGATGCCCTTGTAAGGCAGACCCTCCGACGAGGGTGGGCGGCATCTGCCATGTGTAGGTAACTACGTGTTATCGTGGCGGAGGATAGTGTTGTGTGTGTATGTGGTGTGTGAGTTGCAGGGATGTTGGGGACAGTAGAAACATCCAGCCCCCGAGCCAATGGAATTAACCAATGAAGGTTAAAATCCCCGACCCGGCCGGGAATCGAACCCGGGACCCTCTGAACCAAAGGCCAGTACACTGACCATACAGCCAACGAGTCGGACAATAATAATAATAATAATAATAATAATAATAATAATAATAATAATAATAACGGGACCACAAATGAAATATTAAACTTAGCCCTATCAATGAAAAATTACAATAATTAGATAAAGAAATCAGTGAAGACCTAAATGAAAATGGCATTAATGAAGAAACCACCCACGATAGGATAACATTCAGAGCCTTAACTCACGAAGTTTCTGGGAAGCCCACCCGACTAAATAGAGGATGGACTGAACAACGTAAAAAAGGATCACAGCGAAAGGATGAAGAAATATTTGGAAGAGAAGAAGATAATAATGTTATTTGTTTTACGTCCCACTAACTACTCTCTTACGGTTTTCGGAGACGCCGAGATGCCAGAATTTCGTCCCGCAGGAGTTCTTATACGTGCCAGCAAATCTATCGACACGAGGCTGACGTATTTGAGCACCTTCAAATACCACCGGACTGAGCCAGGATCGAACTTGCCAAGTTGGGGTCAGAAAGCCAGCGCCTTAACCCTCTGCCCGGCAAGAGATGAAGAAAACCAAAAAGTACTAATTAGTTTAAACACACTCCTTAGTTGGGCATAACGAATCAATAATAATAATAATAATAATAATAATAATAATAATAATAATAATAATAATAATAATAATAATAATAATAATAATAATAATAATAATGAAATTGCATATGGCTTTTAGTGCCGGGAGTGTCCAAGGACATGTTTGGCTCGCCAGGTGCAGGTCTTTTGATTTGACGTCCGTAGGCGACCTGCGCGTCATGATGAGAATGAAATTATTATGAAGACGACAAATCCACCCAGCCCTAGTGCCAGCGAAATTAACCAATGATGGTTAAAATTCCTGACCCTGCCGAGAATCGAAGCCAGGACCCCTGTGACCAAAGGCCAGCACGCTAACCATTGAGCCATGGAGCCGGACAATAATAATAGTAATAGTAATAATAATAATAATAATAATAATAATAATAATAATAATAATAATAATAATAATAATAATACGGCAGCAACTACTGTTTTGCAGATATTTTTATTTGACTCTATGTAGGTTGCCTGAGTGTTAATTTCGATGTTCCTTTTTAATCTACCAGAGGAAACAACTCATTTGGGTGATATATGTCTCAGTTTTAATTAATTGGGCTGATAAACACCAAATGTTTCACAGAGATCATTTACATGTGTAATCGTACGACATGGTGTGTCCAATAAAACATTTTACGCCCTTCAAAATTCCGACTACCTTTTCCAGGTTTGAACCACGATCCTGGGATCCAGAAGCCAACACTCCACAACTGATTTATGGAGGGAGCTAAATACAGCAACAAGAATAAACAATAATCAACATTTTGAATTTCTCTTTCGACGTCACCATCTTATTGTTGTACAGGATCAACGGAGTGCCCTGGCTCAATTCAGAGTAGCCAGAATTCGAACCCAGGACCATCATATTGGGAATGGAGCTTCTAGATCACTGAACAAGCATATACGCGATTATTATTATTATTATTATTATTATTATTATTATTATTATTATTATTATTATTATTATTATTATTATTATTATTAATTCACTAGGGAGGACCCCGTTAAGTCATGTTACGTTTAAAAGTGAACTTTGCTTTCTTTTCAGCCCAGAATGCCGTCATTTTTTCTGAGTGGCCCTGCTGGCGTCTCTGTCCAAGGGACACCGTGTCTTATTTTCGGTTGTTCGTCTCGGTTTAGCCCGTTCTTCACTATCTTTTTTCGGAAAAGACCTCAGTGTAAGGCGTCCTCCTGTTTGATCTGTACCACTTGAAGGTTTTCTTTGGCGTTTCTAACCCAAGCCATCGTTGTTTGAGGTTTTGAATCAAACAATTGAAAATTCTGTTTGGTCAACCTGTTTCCGTCCATTTGTTTGAGGTGACCGTAAAGTCATTCCCGTATTTCTTAT
Organism: Anabrus simplex; assembly: GCF_040414725.1. Taxonomy (NCBI): domain Eukaryota; kingdom Metazoa; phylum Arthropoda; class Insecta; order Orthoptera; family Tettigoniidae; genus Anabrus; species Anabrus simplex. Next base: position 1,731,176,750 of record NC_090265.1, on the reverse strand, counting down.
TCTTATTCTTATTCTTATTCTTATTCTTATTCTTATTCTTATTCTTATTCTTATTCTTATTCTTATTCTTATTCTTATTCTTATTACTCTGATAGTCAATATCGCATAATTATTACATTTCACGTTATAAGATGAAAATGAGAACATTCATATTATGATTCATCATTGGCCTATAGAGTAGCCTACGCGTTAAAAATGTTGTTATTTTAAAAGATTTCCTCTCGTAACTCTCAGGAGTATTATACTTATCACATAACAGAACAATTGTCTTTAGAAATTTTAAACGTATATGAGCACTGAGAACGCAATGAGTTCACAACCTTCAAAGTACTGTCTAGAAAAGTGATTTCGTAAGGCAAAAGTCGCAACCAGTAAAATGAGCTTTCCTCACGTATATCGGTTCGTGAGGAAAGTGAGAGGTGTTTCCTGCTGACAGGGAGGATTCGGCTCGTTAGACATATGGTCCGACACGTCATCACACATACACAAAATTATCTACAAGCCCACGGCAAGTTGTGATTCTTTTGAATTCACGTTACCACGAATTCTTGTGCCTTTTAATTAGCTTATCATACATTATTAAGTATGATTCACTGTATGTACTTGCAGATGAACTAGTCTCATTTCACCAGAGGGCCTTCACATTGATCAATTACGTTCTCAAATTATATAAATACCTTTAACTTGGATTTCCATAATTATTGTATATTTACTTATTTAGGCATTGTTGTGAAAAACATAGGTTTCTCCATTATAATGTTTCAATGAAAAGGAATAATACGAAATAATAGCTAGTAACAGAATTTAATTGCATAAAAGACAGATTGAGGACAGGAAAACAATATCAATATAATTTGGAAACTATCAATTAAATGTTAAAGCACTAATAAGAAAATAGAATAAATAGTATCTATTGACATAACTGACTACTGACCACCATGATAGTATTTAATCGATATTTTTCGGCCTTCCGACATCTTCTCTAAATTTGTCTTTCGCCAAATTTTAAAATATATTGGAGTAGTAGTCCGCATTCCTTTCACTTAACCTCGAAGGTACAGTGAATGGGAATAGGGGCCATTCGATCACCATGTAGCATGAGTCCCTTACTTAGTTTCCCAGATCTTGGCATAGAGGGTTGAAAGATGCTTCACCATTGAAGCATAAACCATGTTGGAGAGAATGGAGAGAAACGTGCCGTCCTTCAAGATGTGGATCTGTCGGTGTATATTTCGAATCACTTGGACAGACCGTGTTACTATTGAGGAATTTCTCCAAAGGATAGATTGCAAATTGGAACTCATTGTTCAAGAGGACATCGACCACATTATCAGTAATGAGGACAATTACCATCGAGGAAAATATATTGTAGGTTCTCATGTGTCGCTATCAACTTCAGACCTAAATGATCAAATAACGTTTATATTATTACAGAAACCAAAGCAATACATATCCTACACACATACACGCTGAATTAAATACGATATTAAATTTGAAAGTAATGTACAGGAAGAAAACAACTGCAATACCGTATTTTAAGACCGAAATTACGACTCCATTTATTTATTCTTCTGAGGAGTCAACCCCGATGTTTACTGGCAGCAGTTCTCCAATTGTCTAGGTCTTGTGGCAATCTCTTCAGTTGCACATAATATTGAGAAGCTAACTCTGCACTAGTATGGTATATCCTCTTCAAGGGATGATATCTCACTCTCACCGCAGGGGCATTAGGGTGCCTAGATCTCCAACCACTCATCCACCCTGCGAATAAATTAATTCAAGTGCGTACCTTCCCGGTGATGGTGGTGATCATTATATTAAGTGGAAGTACAACCAGGGAACCATATCCTACTGCTAGTATTCCTGGGTTTACTAATCTGCATACGTAGACAATTACACATTTTATAATGTGGTTGTAATTTCTCTTTTCGTCTCATTAAAGACGATCTCAACAAAATTAGCTGCATCACGTATTGCGTTAACATGAAAATGCCACATTTCGCCGTAAGTTATTCTCAAAAAATGAATGTTGGGTTTTCATGATATAGTACTTCACAGGATACAAGTTTGTATTTCATAGCGCGCCTCAAGCATTTCGGAAATCAAGAAATAAAGAAAGCACTTGTACACTGGCACACTACCACCAATGTTAATTAAGTGGATTAACTGCTCGTTATTACAACTGTTTACTTATATTATTAAAATATGAAATTACAAATATGCATGTGTACCTGCTTACAGAACACGAATTGACAGGATAATAATTACTCATTAATGTATTAATGATCATACGTCACCATGTTAAGAACAAGTTAATGGCATGTGTCAGCGCTGATTAAATATATATGAGCATGTGAAATAATACTAGTATATTTTATGAGTAATGGAATGGATCTCGTAAATTATTTCAACAATGGAGTGAGCTCAGAGGAAATTATTTACATCAGTCAGTATTCCGATTGAAAGATAAGTGGACTAAGGATATCTTACTCGTAAGCTGGAAATAACAGACATGACTGTGCGTATAATAATTATTCCTGGTACGAACAGGTGATCATTATATTGAGAGGAAGTACAAATCTGATGAACTAGGAGATAAAGGTTAAACAAACAAGTTGTGGTACCCACGAAATATTTCTGTAGTGACTAGTTAGATTTTATAATCTTCTTTCGTGCATACTGAATTTTGAGTATTGTGCTTCTTTACGAATATGAAATCTACAAGAGTGCTTCATGATGATTAGTACAAATTATAACCAACATATTGTATTTCACCTACCCGAAATGCCAGTTTCGTCTCCTTCAGCTCCTACAACTAATTTCCATTACTGTGAAGTGATGTCACGCTACTATTCTGTATGCTCATATGGACAACATTCTAAAGTTATTAATATATTCATCATGAAGTTTATTAACTGCATAATGTAAAATATACTCAATAAAAATAAAATAAAATTTCATATAAGGGCATAAATACTTAGTATGAAGAGTAGTCTAAATGGATTCGTGTTCAACGTGCCGATACATACACAGCGAACCCGATACTCATGCCGATAGGTAAGGGTTCTTTAAATATTCGGTGTCTCCTTATGCTCGCTTAGAATGGGACCGGAAGCTCTTTGGGTAATAAATATTAACTCGTCCAAAGGAATGGAACCAATAGATAGGAGATCAAAATGCAGTGAAGTCATAATTGTCACAGATATCCATGCAGATTTTATGCAGTTCATTACTTGTGATGAAACGGGTGCTGACAGTAAGAGAAAGAAGAAACAAGTTCGACGCATACAGAAACCATACATTTACTGTAGGTACTTTCGGTGAGTCTGTGAGCGAAAATAATTCCACACAGTATAAGTAAGTTCTCATGCCTCAACATAAAAATCAGGAATAAAAATAAATTACACAGTACATAAGAATTGCATACAGTCACAAAACATGAAACCCACCAGTCATGAGTGTAAGGATGTAACCACATCATAACCTCAGAATGTGCTTGAAGTAGAAAAGAAAATTCAGCAGTCTATTTTTCTTAAGTCATCCTTCAACGGAGTAGAGGTGTTATATGTACAGTCTACCACACGTCCCCCAGTAATCAGTATTAACATTATAATAGTCATTGCCATCACCATTCCGATGAGAATGAATGTTTAAGTTCAAAATATTTTTTTGATTGACTTCAGTTTTGAAAAAAAATATTAAATCCCCATGGCGCAAGAACCCCAAAGTGTCATGGCCTAACAAGCGACCACTGTTCAGCCCGAAGGCCTGCAGTTTATGAGGTGTCGTGTGGTTAGCACGTCGAATCCTCTCCGCCGTTACTCTTGACTTCCTAGACCGGAACCGCCATCTCCCTGTCAGAGTAACTGTAATCACGTTGGCTGAGTGGACCTCAAACCAGCCCTCAGATAGAGGTAAAAATCCCTGACCTGACCGGGAATTAAACCGGGGGCCAGCGAGTAAGAGGCAGGCACTCCTACACCGTGGGGCCGAAAAAATATTACAAAGACAAATTTTAGGGACAGTTTGACGTAAGAGAGAATATTGAATACATCAAAATCGAAATTTCGATGGATAAAATTAATAAAAGTATAATCTTTCTTCAAGAGGTGAATACTGAGCAAGCGATGAGAATGAACGGCAAGACCAAATGGTTAGAGATCAATATAACTGTCCAGAGAAGCTGGGATTAAATTCAATAATCTCCGTGTACAAGAATGAGGACCATATTTCTCACCTGTGTTCTCATCGCTCTGTAATTCACCACGCTTCATCTGTTCCCACTGTTACGCTGTGTATTAACTCAATTTATTGTCAAATAGCACTATGTGTTAGTTGAGGTGTGAAAGCTTCCTTTAGGCTCCTTCACTTGCGGTTAGCAACTGTCGTAATTTCGGCAGGATTGCAAATTCGATTTCCTTTTTTTTTTCTCTCCTCTTCTGTCATGCTCCACTGTATCACACTTTCTAACCGATTCATACGCGACATTCAGTTGAGATTTCAACACTCACGAACTAAACAAGAGATCTTAAAAAAGCAGCAACAAGCGAGCAGAATGACGAATACTCTGATGGTAATCGAGGTGGACCACTCGGCCAATCAGGACACACATCTCATTCTTGCAGCAAGAAGTACTGTGACCCTCATACAGAACCTCGTAATCTGGTATGACCTCTCTTGTCCGAATTAAAACTCGTGCACTTCACTTATCTGACGCCAATATAGTGGGTCATATATATTCTTGTATTACATCTGCACTGTAACAACTGTCAAGGCAAATTCCCTGAGTAAACGTAGTTGATGACTGACATTATCCTAAATCCGAAATAGAAAGCACAGTAACAATGTACTTTTCTAACTGCTTGGAAAATGAATATATTTTCCGTAAACTCTACCAACAAGAATTTTCTCTGATGACTAACTTATTTGAAAACCACAATTGAAACAACAGTAAAAGAAAATTCTGTGAACACTTTTCTCGACTCAATAACAATTTTAGTTACCTTTCCCGGACTCGGTACCAATTTCTGTGACCGTTCCTATAATAATATCAATGGTTTTAAGTACCTCTAACTACTCTAAGGTTTTCGGAAAAGGCGAGGGGCTGGAACTATGTCCCACTTGAGTTCCTTTACGTGCCAGTAAATCTGTCGAAACAACAAGTTCAAATACCACCGGACTTGAGCCAGGATCGAACCTGCCAACAACAGCTCAAAAGCCAAGCACTGTGTCGTTTGAGCTACTCAGCTCTTGACTCAACAGCAATTTCAGAGATTTTATACTGACTCAACAACATTTTCAAAGATCTTTTATTGGCTCAATATGAATTTCAGTAATCTTCTACTGAATCTACTGCAATTTCAGAGATTGACTCAATAGTAATTTCAGAGACCTTATTGGCTCAAAAGCAATTTCAGTAATTTTATCAAGTTTTCCTGACTCCATGGAAAATAAATATACTTTCCGTAAACTCTTCTAACAATATGGAAAATCAGCGAACGGCTATTGTTAAATCTCAACCTCTTACCTTAAATAATCAATCTCTGGCTTATATCTTGTGTTCAGAAGATTCAGAATGCGTTACAATTGCATAGGTATGATACAGCTAACAATTGCCTATAGAAAATTACATGTTGTGGTTTTAGGTCGAAATTAAAAAAGTATCAAAAGCAGTTTAGAATTCTAACTTCCCTTGACGAATCGTATTACAAGGCAAACTTTTGGCAATCTAGTGTTTCTTAAAATGGATATCTACTGTAGGGAAGTTACATATTATTGCTCCTTTTAATCTTTCCATTTTTGGTACATTCTATTTAACGTCATAGTAACATAGGTTAACAAGATATAACTAGAACTAGAAATATAGAGTCCATTGATTTAATTAAGACTCAGCTTTGATTTCCGTCGGAGTATAGGCCTAAAGTAAATTATTTCCAGTGCTGCTAACGGTGAATCACTGTCTCCTGAATACAAGCCTAGGTATAGCTAGCCATCTCGATCATAAAAGTACGTTGGATTATTTTCCTTATAAATAATAATAATAATAATAATAATAATAATAATAATAATAATAATAATAATAATAATAATAATAATAATAATAATAATAATAATAATAATAATAATAATTGATTTACTTCCCACTATCTACTTTGACGGTTTTCGGAGACTCCGAGGTGCCGGAATTTAGTTCCGCGGAAATTCGTTTATATGCTAGTTAATCTACAGACGAGTGGCTGACATATTTGAGCACCTTCAAATGACACCGGACTGAGCCAGGATCGAACCTACCACGTTTGGGTCAAAAGGCCAGCGCCTCCAATGTCTGAGACACTCAGCCCGATAATTTCCTTAGATCATACCCTTGTCCTCTCCACGGGTACCTACCAAAGCAAAAGCTAATCGGTAAAATCTGTGATAAATTGACTCGCAAAGAAAAACTTTCAGAAAGTGGCTTTTATTTTAGGTAATCAATGATACCTGTTGAAAGTGGTCTCTAAAAGCAGTTCATTGCACACTTTATGGCACTCTTAAGATAAGCTGTACCACCCAGGTAGCCGACCGCAAAGCCCATTCTCGATTATTACGGCCAGGTACGGTCTGAAGACCAATTGCCCAGTAGCAGTTAGGTCAAAGGGAGAGGTACCGCTTCGTGACAACTTCGTTATTGTGACCCATCCCACTGAATGAATCAAAAAGTATTGTTTCACCAGGAAGGAAACCAGTGAAATAAAAATTGTCTTCATCGTGATTTTACTGACCTCTTTATCCCTCATCATCTCTCACATGTAGGAGTTCAGAGTGTGCGAAGTACGAGTATTTTCTTTTCTACTCTAATACCACTTCATATTTTCTGGTATATAGATAGCATACATTCTTCCTCTTCTTCTTTAATACGGCCTCTGTAGGACCACAGGCAGCTTTGTCATGGTTTGCGTTTTCTTTTCCTCCTCCCAGAACCTCTTCATCACCTCTCTCTGTCTCTCCCGTTTTTCAGCCGATATTTTCAGTATCCCCTTCTTGCTCGGCATGTGTACTTCGTTTTAATGGTCACAGAACCTCCGCATTTCTCATGGTATCCCTCCGAAAGCACCACATTTTAAAGGTATCTGAAATTACTCTTCTTAGCTCCAAAGTTTATGGTATGGCCTATAATAATACAATCTAAAACGATGCACAGTATATAGAATTCGCACATGGAATAGTAGATTCAGTCCTTTGTGCATAGCTATTTTTTCTCCTGTATAATGGCAACCTTACCTTGGACAATCCTGCTCTTGATTCCAGATATACAATTTCCACCCTGTCATTTTGTTGCCTACGTACCAGAGAAGCTTAACATTGAGCCCGGATATTCAGTTATGTGTGGGATAGTATGCAAACATACTGAGGAGAGTAACAACTATACTCTTCCCGGAGAACAGTACTGCAATGGGATTTGCATAATCAGTAGGGGCTCGGCCTATTATAACCCCTATAAGTTATGTTTCTCTCTCTACATTATAAAATACCAGGCTAGCCGACACTTCCTACGTTCCATTCTAACCTATTCTGCTTAATCATCCGGGATTTGACCTAATTATTGCCAATCAACAATAAATTTCAGAGCTAGGGAAGTTAATATTTGAATATATAATGCTTTTGATGCTAAGATATTTCCTTGTGTGAAAATTGAACATCAATGGAAACCATCTCCAAGACAGCTGATGTTAGGGTTTGAACTCACCATCTCCCGCATGCATGCTTACAGCCACGCGGCCCGTATCAAGCAAGTCAACTCCCTCGATGTCTATACTTCATTAGAGTCGTCACATAACTACCGCAGGGGAGCAGTCCAACGAGCCAAATAAGTTATGTCACAAAAAATCAAACGCACTTCATTTCTTTTCTCAGTGTTGGAAGAAAACTACTACTAGGAATATGGACCAAGATATTTCAAAGAAACTGCAGTAGGGAAACAACTTCATCTGCTTTCTTATTGTAGTTTATTGCACAGTGAGATGTCCCAGTTCCATTAAAACACCAGTGAAATGATCCTGTTTGATAAGTTTAATGGTGGACGGATATATTTCTGCGAAGAAAATTACACTAGGCCTAACAGAAAAATGTGACATAGCCTGGTAGAAACAATGGATCCTCTTCAGTGAAGCCAATTAGGTAGGCTTGGAACTGTTCTCAGATACTGTAACACAACAAAAGCGTCCCCATAACTTTCAAGCAAGAAATTCATGCATAACACGTTCTTTCGGTTCTCGCCCCACTAGGACGAGTTGTTTCACTCTGTAAGAATGTTGCTCAAGGAGACGACGACACGATTCACTCAGAAAAATTGCCCTTTGTGTAGGAAAAGTTCTAAAGACCAATTTCTGGTGATCATTATGGAATGAGTTGGCGTGTTTTTATAGCAAATCTCTCCAATGAAAATCTTGAAGCTTGCGAATGGAATTTGTGTTCCACGTAGTGTCTAAAATAATCCAATATTATAATCGTTTTGAGTTGAGCTGTTCATGTCTTCTCGTCTCATTTGTTCTGCTATCTTTTCTCATGTCTTCTGTTCACTTCTCTTATATTCTCTTCTCTTCTCTTCTCTTCTCTTCTCTTCTCTTCTCTTCTCTTCTCTTCTATTTCCTTCTCTCCTGTTTACATCTCTTTCCTTCACGCCGTTATTCATCTTTTCTGTATCTCTCTCATTCATTCCCCCTTACCTACTATTTTCACCTCTTTGTTTTTTCTTCATACCTTCCCCTCTTCTGATCTGGTCTCTTCACTTCTTCCCACTTTACTCCTTTTACCTCCAAATTTTATTTTCAATATTTCGCCTTTCTTCCTCCATTCTCTTCTCTTCTCTGTTTTCTTTATTTCCTCTATTATTACTTTCTCTTCCCTTCTTATTTCCTCACATCCTTATGGTCCTTTCTCGTCTCTTCACTAGTCTCTTCTCAGATATTCCCTCAATGCTTTCATTTTTGCCTTTACCCCACTTCATCTCTCATCATTCTCATCTATCCTTATCATCCAAGACAGGCCGGGCTGAGCGACTCAGACGGTTGAGGCCCTGGCCTTCTGACCCCAGCTTCGCAGGTTCAATCTTCGCTCATTCCGTTGGTATTTGAATGTGCTCAAATACCTCAGCCCCGTGTCGGTAGATTTACTGGAACTTAAAAGAACTCCTACCGGACTAAAGTCCTTTACCTCGGTATCTCCGAAAACCCTAAAAGTAGGTAATGAGACGTAAACTCAATATTATTATTATTGTTATTATTATTATTATTATTATTATTATTATTATTATTATTATTATTATTATTATTATTATTATTATTATTATTACATCCAGGATAGCTCAGAAAGTTGAAGCACAATATAATATAGTGAATATCCATGAATTCAGATGACAGGTAAATAAAATGCTTCCTTTGCAGTTTAAGTAGTTCAAATCCAGTCAAATGTGATAACAGTGCTTCTGTCAAAACCACAACTGAGTTCTTCCGTGTCAGAAACCAAAGAAAATCACTAATGTTCACTCCAGTGTATACATCATGGAAGCATAGCTTGCTAGAGAAAAGTCCATTGCACAGTGTCAACGGGATTGTTGTTCTTAATTTCCAAAGTATCAAACAAAGCTGTTACTTGGTATCATATTTATAGTAAACTTTAATCCGTTTCTCTGTATCATTTTCTTACATGAACTTTTTATTTCAATCATCTATTGATCCTTCCTGTCTAATCTGTTTGCCGTATTGTTTATTCTTTTCTACATAGCCACACGTATTATAATTTTTCCTTCCCCTTGATCTATCTTAGCTCTTGTATTTCTCTCCTGGCCTTTCCTTAAGTCATTAATAACAGGAACACCTAACCTTTCACATTTCCTGCGTGATTGACTTCTTGTAAATCTGATTTGTGGTTAAGAATTTACAATAACATTCTGAATACAGGCCTACCGTTCATTTCTTCCTATTTCCCCCTCCTGTGTAACTAAGCGATAGAAACCCTCAATTGTCATCAATACATTACACAGTCATTCAATCTACTTCAAAATATAAATGTTATTTCACGAATGAGAGACATTGAATTACAAATTGAGCTCTCTGAGTGGACTCAATACATTCATAACTTAGATTTGCATCAGTTGACTAGCAACTGATGAAATGTGACGTGGACAAAATGTGGCGTTAACTAGACGTATATTAGTCCTTAATTTTTGTCATGGATTAATAACACGTTGGATGTTATATTAAGATATATTAGTTCTAACTGTAGTTGGTATTTCGATACGTACCAATTAAGGATAGGAAAGAAGTATTTAAAAAATTCTGCATTACAATAAGATCAACCATATCCATTCATTGGTGTTACTCAGTAAATATTACAGAGAATTAACAAGAAACCATGAGACATGTATAAATATATTTTATGACAAGTAATGTTTCAGGCAAGAAAATGTTTACAGAACACTGTAATGACCCTCCTATTTGGCCCTCTTTGGAGATTTTATTTCGTTACATTTACGGTAGATAATATGATCATGTTTTTCAACTTCTCATAACATGAGGAATATTCACAGCAATGTTTAGGCTATGCTTGATATAGCAGATATAATAATAATAATAATAATAATAATAATAATAATAATAATAATAATAATAATGAAAATGAAAATCCTCAGCCTGTTTCCAGTCATTCGACCGGTCAGGAATGGAATGATGAAGCCCCCATCTAGCGGCGAGGATATGAATTGCGCCGGCTGCCGAAGCCTGTCGCACTCCAGTGGGGCAATGAGTAATGAATGACAGATGTACCCAAAGTCAAGATTTCAAGACATGCCGTACTCAGATAGAGATGTATCAGTACTCTTTTTTCGTCACTTCTATCCCAGATACCTGGATTCAACACTTTGTATCGATTCAACCCAGTTGTACAGTCGGATGATCTTGAAACTGAGATGATACTTATCATAGACAATAATCTAATTCTAGTATGGTCGTTTGTCTCGGACGGCGGTGTTCTTACTACACGTGACAATGAAGTAATTAGTTCTCAATTCTCCCACCAAAGGCTCTGTAGCTATAACAGATAATGGGCAAAGACGTTATTCACATGGACTATTTACTATAGTTAGTGCTCTCTCGTTTATCGATATACATGGATAATACTGTGCAGAGAAAAAAGTCCTATTTGGTCTTACATTTATTTATTTTCGAGAAGATCGTGGCGTTTGTTCAGTGACGTCCCGCAATATGACACAGGGTTTTTGTTGCGGATTGATTGGAAGGAGAAGAAGGAAAGTATGAAATACCGGAAAACAGCTATTTTGATGGTGTAGGGGGAGGGCGGCGAAATTTAGGCGCCAGTTGCAAAACACAGTCTCAACGACAACTTGTCCGACTCGTTGGCTGAATGGTCAGCGTACTGGCCTTCGGTTCAGAGGGTCCCGGGTTCGATTCCCGGCCGGGTCGGGGATTTTAACCTTCATTGGTTAATTCCAATGGCCCGGGGGCTGGGTGTTTGTGCTGTCCCCAACATGCCTGCAATTCACACACCACATATAACACTATCCTCGACCACAACAACACGCAGTTACCTACACATGGCAGATGCCGCCCACCCTCATCGGAGGGTCTGCCTTACAAGGGCTGCACTCAGCTAGAAATAGCCACACGAAATTAAATTAAATGACAACTTGACGCCGGGGATATCTGCACCCCTTGCCTAGAATACCTCGGAACGCATATCCTTACTTTCAGTTGCATGCGCCTTCTGTGATTTCACCTTCCATACATTTCTTTTCGCACAGGGGTTGTTGATCGTATTTGCTCAAGTCCCTTAAATCATGCGTATGCTATTTAACGAAGTGCTCTTGATTGATCGTTAATACGATTGAACAAGGACGTAACACGTGGTTTGGCAGATACAGGAAAGTAATTAGAATTAGGTAATGTACTGTATATCCAATTCCAATGAATTCAGAGAAATCTCTGTTGGCTAAGTTTATGTTTCAAGGTTGTAGACGAGGTGATGTTGTTAATGGCTTAGTCACCCGCGTACATCGAGTGAGAGTTTCTGAAGAGACATAGGAACTACGCCACTCGCAGTTAATAGAGTGAAGAGAGCAATGGACCGAAGAAGACCGCGCCGAAATCCAACCAGATTTCCTTTTTTCGCACATTCCTGACTAACTTCTTACGCAATTTTTAATACCTCCTTCTGCAATGAAAAACGATAACTAATCAATGGGATGTTACCTAAAAAGTGGCAGAAACGAGACTTTCTCATTTTAAGTCAATATATACATCTGAACATAAGTTTGGAATATTGCCGAAAATGTGTGGATGTGTCGTGGGTTAACACATAAATGAATAAACTCTATGTTGTACCCTCAGGAGCAATATCAAGCCCTCTCTATATATTTATCGTTTAACATTTAAATGAATTTGGCTTGATTCGAGTATCTTTTTTTTTTTCAACTGATATTCCAAACTCTTTGTTAAGGAATATATATTCACTCTCTTTTTGTGATGAAATTAACTAATATCATACTGAGAATACAGTGTATTTGCACATTATTGGGAAAGTACATGCTATTATTTGGAATGGAGAGGATATTTTGGAGTTAGAAATTCTGTCCTTTCTGGTATTATAGAATTTACCATCTAATAAATATGAGTTAAATGATGTACGATTCATCTCTCTGGCCAAAATAACTTAAGATTCTCCCTTGGATAACATCGTACACGATTGTCAAGAATATTACAAAATATAGGTTATGCTATTCAAAAGCCGAAAATCATTTGACATATGTTAAGCATTTCATCTACACAAATATGGCTGTACCTACTAGATGTTTCGGGTAGGGCTACTACCAATAATTCAAGTACAACATTAAATCAACCATACGATGTATGTTTATGGGAACGTTATAGGTAGCCGCTTCGAGTAAGTTATCCTGGACTATTTCATACTGACGTATCAATTCACTGAATCACCATGTGATCAGTTTCCGTTGTAATGAAGTAATATTAAATTTCACTATAACATCAAACAGACTGAAAAATCTACGACTCATCAGTAGAGCTTGAACTTTTATGCTATAATACGTTAGACTGCAAACAAATTTGGCTCGTAGGAAATGTTGTATAGTCCACTTTTTCGTATTGTAACGAGAGTAACATACATTCCAGGGGTTCTAATGGACAGTACCCCTACTGTTTCTGCAAAACTCTTGGCAAGATTGTTGTGCAGGCTGCAGCATACTTGTTCACGCACCTCAGTACGATTGCGTTGTAACGTATTATTGCCTAAAACTTCAAGCCCTACTCACCTGAGATGTATTTAGCACCACAGCGGGTTACTCAGCTCGGGTAAAATGAAGGTTGATCCACAGGCCACCTAGTGTGTTAGTGATTATACCATTGCACTAGAGTGAGTTTACACGCAAGACTTGTTTCATGATTTAATTGAATTCGTCAGGTAAACTGGCATTTCATGCACCACATGATTAACGTCGGTCCCGATGGAAAAATAAACACTTGACAAACCTAATCTCTCCAAATTAAAATTTTTGACAGTTGCTGATTTTAAATTATGCAACATGTTTACCGAACACTAATTAAAGCATCATGAAGACGATAAAAGTACATATAATTTAGATCCCTACTGAAATTCAGATGATAAGAATCTAGGACATCTAATTGGATTATGCATGAATTACAGATAATTTAACGTACAATTCAAAAACTGAAGGCAGAATATTGAACATGTTGAAAGAGATTTGGACAAGGTTAGTATTGAAAGTTCGAGTAGGAGGCAAAGTGATTGGAATTAGGAACATTTTTGAAAGATCTCGAATTATATCCTTTATCGACTAGTTATTATTACTATGTCGCTCCCCAACAAGGACATAATGAACTTCCCACTAGAATCATTACATCACGTGCTTGTTCTCTTGTTAGATAATCATAATAAATCAAATAACAATATTAAGCACAACGAGTTTTCAATGTTCGGTTATAAAATTAATAATTATTGCAATTATTATTTTAAAGTAATAATAATCATATGGTCCTCGCCTCTGTGTGTAGGCACACTGATTTCACACCATTAACGCTGCCTGCATGACAATTTCGACGTTCCATGTTACTCTGCAGATGTGCGTGACACGGATCTCTGTTGGACAATCTATAAGTGCCGAAACGATTATTTTCTGTCCTAGGTTGGATCTGAACCCGCGATCTTGGAATACAGAAGTCGACATTCTACGATTAATCCCCAGAGGGAGCTATGATAACATGTTTCTAGAGAATGATCAATAATTTCCACCGTATAACTGAAAGTGAAACGAATGAAGTCCTAAAATTGTCAACGTAATAGTAATAATAATAATAATAATAATAATAATAATAATAATAATAATAATAATAATAATAATAATAATAATACGTGATAATGTTGATCAACATACATCACCACTTTCCACCGGGTTAAAGGTATGCAGAATTTTGACACACTTCCATATAGACCGCTGTTTAGACGGTGGTCATTTCTACCTCCCTATTCATATCAGTATTTAAAATATTTACATTAATTCAGGAACACAAGCAATAAAAATGTACGTTATATCTGATGATCCTGATGACCATTTTGGTAAGGGAATATAATTCCTTTAATCAGCGACGCCCTGTTCGTAAATGGAAAATAATTGTTCCCCTGTGAATGGGGGCGGTAGAATAACACCAACCGTATCCTCTGCCTGTCGTAATAGGCTACTAAAAAGGGCCCCAGGGGCCCTTAACTTGGGAGCGTAGATTGGCAACCACGGGGCCCTCATCTGAGTCCTGGAATCCCTTCCACTTACTTTTGCCACGCTTCTCACTTTCGCCTATCCTATTCTACCTCCCTTGGACAGCTCTTGTTTTTTACGACCCCGACGGTAATATAAAACTTGAGGCGTAGGGAGTATTTCATTTGCACACCCTTTGTGGAACTTATATTCCTTTGACCGATACCTTCATTTTTCGAAGTGTCGGATCCCTTCCAATCTTTCTCTCTGATTAGTGTTTTATACAGGATCGTTTCTTAGTTGTATTTCCTCCTAAACCAATAATTGCCACCACCACCACTACTTCAAAATATATCTAGTACAGATTTATATATATATACAGTAGTGCAAAATCATTGTTGACTTATCACTTAGATTCTTTAGTTCGGCTCTGTTTGATCTATACCTCCTGCAGAAAACAGTTGGTCAAGGCGTCTACATGAACACGTTAATGTCTTACACTGATGTTCTAGAGAATTTTGAGCCGTAATTTGACCTTCTATCTGATTTTAGGAAGGGTATATTATCTAGCTTTATTCGAAAATGAAGATCTTACAGCCTGTTTTCAGTCATTCGACCGGGTCAGGAATGCAACCCCCATATAGCTGCGAAGATAGGAAATGTGCCGGATGCCGAAACCTGTCGCGCTCCTGTATGGCAATTATTAATGACTGACAGATCAAATTAAATGATATTGGAGAGTGTTACTGGAATGAAAGATGACAGGGAAAATAGGAGTACCCAGAGGAAAACCTGTCCCGCCACCGCTTTGCCCAACACAAGTCTCACATGGAGTGACCGCGATTTGAACCACGGAATCCAGCGCTGTGAGGCCAGCGGGCTGCCACCTGAGCCACGAAGGCTTTGGTATCCAGCTTTATTTATTGTACCAAATAAATTTGGTTTGCATGTTCAATAGTGATAACAACGATGGGTTATAAATAGCTGGCTATCAGGGAGAAGTCCTTCCTTCTACGGGATAATTTTGAAGTTACTCGAAGACTGGCTTCTAATGCCTATTTAATATTATTAGAAACCTTCATTAAACTTTTCACTCTGCACCGTCTTCCTGTCAAGAATCGTAACTACAGCTATTAATTATTCAATTGTTTCCATTATAAAAAGAAATTAGAATATTTGTCTCAATTAATTGCTCTCAAAATTATAGAAATAATACAATTTATCTTCCTAGTTAGACATTAAGAAAGATATCTATGTAAGGATGTTATTGTGCATCATAAGAGTCCATGTCAGTAACAAAGGCGTGCTCAGCATTTCTTGTTAAAAAGGAGAAAATAAATCCAGTACATATCAAATGGCGACGATTAGGAGGAGCAAGCCAAGGAAGAAGTTAATATGTTGGCAGTGAAGAAATAACTAGAGATTATATAGATTGACAGTATGAAGTTGAAATCCTGATGTTTGCAGATATCTGATGGAGCCGTAAAAAACTGGTGTTGCGAGGTCCATGTAAGGCTTCTCCAATGTCACGATGTCTTCTGCCTGAGTGGCCCCTTGCGGTCGGTCGCTAACTCGTGAAGTGTGGCCTGTAACATAATACAAGGGCACGCCCTGTTCTGTAATGACATTCAAATTACGTATTATATACCTTGAAGACAGATTTAAAAACTTGTTTTCGTGTACATAAATGACACATGAAGTCCAAGGAAATTAAATATTTGTGTTTGTTGTTCCATTCTCCTTGAGAAATCACTATTACAACAATAATTTTGACAAGTGTCGGGGGATACCTCAAGTAATCTTACACTATCCCAAACAATTACGTTTATACATATTATGGCAGAAGTCATATTCGTACTGTATACCGGATAATTTAACACAAACAATTAGAAGTTCGCCATAAAGAAACCCCTTTTATTAAATTAATTACCAAGTACGTATTATTTCCCTTTTATCGTCATATCTAGATTTTAAAGGGTGTCTTTTGTCTCCCGTTGTCTTATCTTCATTATCCTCTTATAACTCTCTGATTACTGATACCAATGTTTACTAATGCCTCAAAATTTTAAATATAATCGTTGATAAACTAGCTTTGATAAGAAAAAATGGATTGGATTATATACGGATAGCAACCATCATAGATGTATGGTTTCCTGGTTTTCTCCGACCTCCGTTTAGGGCAATATTGAGATGGTACTTTATTTGTTTTTTCAGGGCACATTACAATTACTTTCACCGAACGAGTTGTCCGTGCGGTTAGGGTCGCGGGTCGCGCAGCTGTGAGCTTGCATTCGGGAGATAGTCGGTTCAAACTGCACTGTCAGCAGTCCTGAAAATGATTTTTCGTGGTTTCCCATTTTCGCACTAGTCAAATGCCGGGGATGAACCTTAATTAAGGCCATGGTCGCTTCCTTTCCACTCCTAGCCCGTTCGTATCCCATTGTTGCTGTAAGACGTATCTGTGTCGGTGCAACTCAAAGCAACTTGTAAACAAACAAAACAGCAATAACTTACGCGGGTGCATCAAATATAAACAGGAATATAAAATTAGCGGCTCTTGTTACAAACTGAAATGGGTGGGGCTTTGAGAGGATGTTGGGGGAGGGGGAAGTCTGAAGTAGAGTTCTTGATGCGTCGCACACCGCAGTGCGACCGCTCGCTTCAGTACGTCATGAGCGGGCAAGTGGTACACACGTCTGTCACGCAACGCATCATCACCAAGTTTGTAGCAAAAGACGGCACCGAAGCCTCGAAAATTTTGAGAAGGCTCCGTGCACAGTTTGATGAAGCAACCCTTGCATATACGCAGGTGTATGAATGTCACAAACAATGTTAGGCTCGATGGGAAGCAGTGGAAAATGAGCCCCACCAAAGACGATCACGGACAAGTATCACTGCAAACGACATACTTTCTTTAAGTGACCATTTTGAACTCATCCTTCAGAAAATGTCTGCCTGGTGGGTTCCTCTTCTCCTCACCCAGGAACAAAACCTTGGGACAGGAAGTTTTTTTAGAGGCATCTGAATCACTATGAGGAGGGAGGAACCACTGAAAGAAGAACAGTAGAAAAGCGACTTCATGACGAAGGAGTACGTGCGCAACTGACTGCACACACTTTCTTCTTTCTTCGAGGACGGCATCAAAAGGTTGCCAATTCGATGGCAAAAATCCGTGTCAGATTTGGTAGACTATGTAGAACGATGAAGAGCTTGTTTTGTAATTGTTGGTGGGTTCAATAAAACTGTAGGAAAATAAATTCCGTTTTCATTTGATTCACCCTCGTATATGACAGTTACGCTCAGTAAGATAGCGATCATTACTACACAAAAGATGCTGTAGGAGAGTGCATAAGGCAGAAAACATTTTTCAGGCTCCGGAAACAAGTATCAATAACATCATCATGACATAATCGCTACCAATATAGAATTATCAAGACTTGTAGTCTCATCTGTTCCTTTACTTGGAGCCTGAAATAACATAGGCCAGCCGAAGTTAATTATTTTAAATGTCCCAGTATCAACACTTGTACTGTGTGCTGGGGCCTAACAGACCTCAACAAAATTATAATCTTTACTTTTTTAGATATTTGTGAAGTCTTTGTTTGTAACGGAATATTATATTTGTTATGTTTTTATTTTGCCTCTGCATTTATTTATTTCATGCTTATGTATTATTCGGTAATCGGCCAACTAGGAACAATTACATTATACCCTCAGGCTTTTAGTTTTAGTTTGATCCAGTAGATTTTCATTATCTCGCTGTGTGGAGCACGGTGTTTATTCAACCACTTTGCACCACTTGTCCACTTCATATCCCGAAAAGTCCCAAACGTCACAATATTTGTTCTGAAAAGGTCTGGTTTGTGCGCGTCATTTCGCCGTAGGCCCATTCCTTCGAGATCTTTCTTGACGTTAACGTACCAGGAATGTATTTAGTTATTTATTTATATATTTTATTTATTTATTTATTTATTTATTTATTTATTTATTTATTTATTTATTTATTTATTTATTTATTTATTTATTTATTTATTTATTGCGCTGTTTGTGTCACGTAGCTGTCAGCATACATTTGGGAGATAGTGGGTTCGATCCACACTGTCGGCAGCCCTGAAGAACGTTTTTTGAATTTACCAACTTTCACACCAGGCAAATGCTGGGGCTGTACCTTAGTTAAGTCCACAGCAGCTTATTTACTACTGCTAGCCTTTTCCTATCCCATCATCGGCATAAGACCTATCTGTGTCTGTGCGACGTGAAGAAAATTGTAAATTAAAAATGGAGTGTCACATGGTTAAGATACTGATATCTTCAGTAGTAACATTCACTTACTTGAGCAAGTCATCAGGGAAAGAGCTTCAGAAGGCTCGTCAACCCTGTTCCAGCCTACAGAGCATGATTACAAACTTTGGACTGGAACCCCTTGAGTAGAATGCAGACAATCCATCCCTAAACAATAGGGATGACCCTTTTTTTAGTTGGAAACATTTCTTAGCTGACAAAGTAGGGGGTCTCCTTACTACTCCTTACTACTACTAAGCAGTTTCCTCAATTGTGCCGAAAGTTGAAGGGCTAAAGTGTCCAGAAAGGATAAAAATTGTGAGTCATGGATAGCTGTACAAACTAAAAAGGCACGTTTCGAAAATCACTTCGTGCCTAGTCCGCCTCTGTGGTGTAGTGGTTAGTGTGATTAGCTGCCACCCCCGGAGGTCCAGGTTCGATTCCCGGCTCTGCCACGAAATTTGAAAAGTGGTACGAGGGCTGGAACGGGGTCCGCTCAGCCTTGGTAGGTCAACTGAGTAGAGGTGGGTTCGATTCCAACCTCAGCCATCCTGGAAGTGGTCTTCCGTCATTTCCCACTTCTCCTCCAGGCAAAAGCCGGGATGGTAGTTAACTTAAGGCCACGGCCGCTTCCTTCCCTCTTCCTTGTCTATCCCTTCCAATCTTCCCATCCCTCCGCAAGGCCCCTGTTCAGCATAGCAGGTGAGGCCGCCTGGACAAGGTACTGGTCATTCTCCCCAGTTGTATCCTCCGACCCAGAGTCTGTAGCTCCAGGACACTGCCCTTGAGGCGGTAGGGGTGGGATCCCTCGCTGAGTCCGAGGGAAAAAGCCAACCCTGGAGGGTAAGCAGATTAAGAAAGAAAGAAAGAAAGAAAGAAATAAAGACTTCCTGCCTAAATTCTGTTCCGGAGAAACTGCGTAAAATCTCTTGTTTCTTTACTTGTTTTCTTTTTATTCAAATTGTAACGAAATGAACTTATTTTCATAATTATTTCGGTAATGTGTTCCTTGGTCTAATACCCTCAGACCTTTTTTTAAATTTTTTGATAAATATCCACACCCAATGTAGTTACAAGGGTTTAGGCGAAACTCTGCATTGATTCACATTAGCACTCGTAGTGGAGCTTTAGTGAAACAATGCATTGAAGAGATAGAGAAGGAAGAGGAAAGGAACGGGCCGTGGCCTTAAGTTAGGTACCATCCCGGCATTTGCCTGTAGAAGAAGCAGGAAACCATGGAAAACCACTTCGAGGGGGCCTGAGGAGGGAATTGAACCCCCCAATCTCTACTCAGTTGACCTCCCGAGGCTGAGAGGATCCCGTTCCAGCACTCGTACCACTTTCTTTATATTTCGTGGCCGAGCCGGGAATCGAACTCGGACCTGCGGGGATGGCCACCAATCACACTAAACATTACACTACAAAGGCCGATTATTATTATTATTATTATTATTATTATTATTATTATTATTATTATTATTATTATTATTATTATTATTATTATTATTATTATTATTATCATTTGAAGGAGTGCTCAAAATATTCCATACTTTGGGTCAATTTTGAGATAAGGTTTTTGTAAACGAAGGTGGTCTTTCAAGCGTAGCGAAGGTTGCAGTGTCGGAGAGACTGTTTACGAGATCTGCCTCTTAGGGAACGATAACTGTTCTAATTATTTAATTATTTTTATAATAAAATGAGAAAGGAAAATTTAAACGTGATGAGGTCTCTAATACGTGTGAATTTCAACAGCTGATTCACATTAGCGCTCGTAGTGGAGCTTAAATGAAACAGTGCATTGACTAACATTCGTCCTCGCAGTGGTAGAAAATGGTAAAATGCTAATCTAATCGACCGGATAACGGTGATTAAGAAAAGGATTGTAATTTTTATGAATAAATAAAGAATATATTCTCAGACTTTATTATATTTTACTTACCTAAAATTCGAACACCACATTCGTAGGATATTTTCAACATTTTGTTGCTTGCCTGAAGGGCTAAAACTGTGGATTTTCAGCCTAGAACACAGCTAAATATGAGTTAAATCTATGGAGCTTCATCGCGTTTGATGAACTCTTCTCCAGACATGTGTGATCCTTTCACTTCTTCACTTTATCAACTATTTGCACCACTTTTATGATCAAGTTTTCTACCTGCCACAGCAATTCATCTCAAGGCCCTCTAAATCTGTCAAACCTGTGGGCTTCTCCAAGGCTGTCAGCTTGTCGCAATTAGTGGCCATGTGGAGTAGTTGCGACAGAGTCCGGCAGGTGTCGCCTGAGGCGCTGTGAGAGCAGAGAGAGACACGCTTGAGCGGACTCAAAGCCCGCCCGCTTTGCTTCCTCTACTAACCTAGTGCCACCTGCCACCGGACCGGAACCTTCCGCACAATCAGCTGTTGAAATTCACACGTATTCTTCTGTCCTCAGAGGAAGTATCTGCACGCATTAGAGACCTCATCACGTTTAAATGTTCCTTCCTCATTTTATTGTAAAAAGAATTAGATAATTAGAACAGTTACCGTTCTCTAAGAGTCAGATCTCGTAAACAGTTCCTCCGAGTCTGCAACCTTCGCTACGCTTCAAATACCACCTTCGTTTACAAAATCCTTACCTCAAAATTGTCCCAAGTATGGAATATTTTAAGCACTCCTTCAAATAATTATAATAATAATAATAATAATAATAATAATAATAATAATAATAATAATAATAATAATAATAATAATAATAATTTTTCTTCCATCCTTGCTTCCTGCCTTCCTTTCTTCCTACCTTATTTTTTCTTTCCCTTTCTTTCTTTTTTCCTTTATGCCTTTCTTCTTGCATTTATGCATCCCTTCCTTCCTACATCTTCTTCATAATACACTCAATGTTTTTAAAAATGTTTGAATACCTTTTCTGGTGTTTTCTTATTCTTCTCATTCTTTACTTTTTCATTTTATTTTCGATTTTATGGACGGCACACACACACCCAGGCCCCGAGCCGGGAAACGAACTCGTGGCGCCTTGAAGTAAAGGCCAGCACGCTAACAATTTAGCCATTGAGCTGGACTCTCTCACACAGACGAGTGTTGGTCTTACTCCTATCAGGAACTGATATACCACCCCGCAATGCACACTCAGAAACGAGCTCGGCAGGGCATCCTTAAAAGGTGTCCTTAAAATATTTCAAGAAAGTAAGCAAAGATGTTGAATTACTTTCCCCTGAACTCTTCACATAAAAGTAAATGAGGACATAGATCACTGGATGTTAGGTTTTAAAATTTACTTCTGCCTCAAATTATTGTTCCATTATACAAGAAATTTGTGGAATAAGACCAGTGTCCTCAGCACGAGTGAAAATGGTGTGTATGAACTTGTATTACCGTGACGTTTGAAAATACATCGTTGTGATTACTAGAAGCAGTGATTCTTCTTAGTTTCCTCATTCATTTCTTTATTTGCGGTGTCTTCCCTTTTCAGCAATCCCCTTGGGGAAAGAGTGACTGTGATCTTGGAGATATATTCCATTCTGCTGTTCAATTATTTTCCAACTGAATAAACCACAGAGAAACACTTCGATTATTGTCTAAAGATGGATATTAACCCACATTCTTTCTCAACTGCAATACCTGAATGGGTCCAAACCGATTCTGTCCCTCAAACAAGTTGTGATAGAATCAAGAATTGAATTCAGGTGAATAAAAAATCTACGAATCAAAACTTCCATTTACTTTGGCTGGAATCATGACCGCTTTTTTGGTGAGATACCAACGATATCACTTAGCTATCTCGCTCTCATAATATGTCATAAAGATCATTTTCTTCTTTTCTTGAGCACACACTGCCTAGAGTTTCCAACAGGTGCACGGATGAAAGGTTACAAATTAATTTGACTCAACTCCAGAGACCGTAGCAGTCGTGCCTGAGAGGAAAAGAAGAACATACATTGAGAGTGACTTCGGTGGTGAAACTCACGTCGCTTCGCTCCATCAACACTGAACAATTGCATCTTTCGCTCACACTACGGTTTAAAACTAAGCTTCCTCTTCCTTCGGGTGTGGCGACCACAACACTGCCCTCAATAACACCTGCACAGCCTTCACTGAACGGGACGACACGATGCTACACTGGTGATTATCCATGCCTACGTGCAAACTTCTTTTGTTTCAACACCTTGTGAGTACAAGGAGGACGCCTGACTTTTGTCTTTACAACCTGTAGGGATTCGCAAAGGAATCATCGTGGGATACGTAGTCTTGGTTTCACAAGTGAAATCACGTTTGAATTCAAAGCAAAATAGATACATATCTGTACGATGGGACGAATAATCATAATGTACTAATTTTGGATTTATGTGGTTTACTAGTTGAAGAATAAGCATAGTAATACTGTTCCTTTGTATCTGTCTCTAGGCGGAGGCCAACGTGAAGTTTAAGCGTCTGGATGTTATGAAAGATGCACTACTAAGGCCAAACTTGTTGCGATAGCACTTTCTGGCCTAGTGAGGAAAGCAATGGAAAACAAACTCTTTGTACGCCTTATTATGGCAACGCCATTTTTTACGGTTTTCATATAGCCGCATAATTATTGTGGTGCTATTTGAGGATCCAACCAGCCTACGGGGTGAAGGCTTAACATACGGGACGAAACATATTTTCCTTTGTTGTGTGATCTGAAGATTGTGGATATTTTATTTTATTCGTAATAATTTTACATCGCTCAAACACATACAGATTTTCTGCAACAGTGTGATGGGAGAGGTAACAGTTGAACAACGCTTAAACACATACCGGTATTGTGCTACAGTGGAATGGGAGAGGGTAACTGTTGGACAACACTTAAACACATACCGGTATTGTGCTACAGTGGGATGGGAGAGGTAACAGTTGAACAACGCTTAAACACATACCGGTATTGTGCTACAGTGGAATGGGAGAGGGTAACTGTTGGACAACACTTAAACACATACCGGTATTGTGCTACAGTGGAATGGGAGAGGGTAACTGTTGGACATCACTCAAACACATACCGGTATTGTGCTACAGTGGGATGGGAGAGGGTAACTGTTGGACATCACTCAAACACATACCGCTATTGTGCAACAGTGGGATGGGAGAGGGTAACTGTTGAACATCGCTCAAACACATACAGGTATTTGGCAGCAGTAGGATAGGAGAGAGCTAGCGGTTTGATATAGCTCAAACAAATACAGAAATATGTAAGAGGGAATGCACTAGTAAGAAATCGGCCGTGGTCTTCAGTTAAATTACATCCTCGTCACTTGCCTGGGATGAAAATAGAAATCCACGGAAGAACTTCTTCAAGTCACATAGTCGTTTTTGAATAGAAATATACAGTTAATAAGGCAGGATATATCAATATTACTTGGCTGCTAATATCGTGATTATAATCATATGACCTCCAAATTTACGTGTCATCTGAAATATAGGGACGTGGATTTTTATTTCGAAAATTACATATACATTCGCTCGTATTCGAATCTGGTGAGAGGAAAATACCATTTCATTTCGGCTGTTACTCACCCTTCCCCTTCACAAATCAAGTCTTCAGATATGCACATACAAAGCTTCTTTTTTTGCACCATTATCGGTTAATGGAATGGACTGATCGTCGTTCGCACAATATACTGCGCAAACTTTCACTTCCGATGGTCTGGATCGAATATCGCCACCATTCGTCTGTCTGTCCTTTTGTGGCTGTAGTGAAGTGGAAACCATTATTGTTGTCCGATGTAGGGCAGAAATGCCTCTCAGCTCTTATTGTCTACTTCGCTGTTGGTGTTAGAGAAGAGGCGAGCTTGGCTTTTTTCTGACAATGATGTTACTACTGCCCCAAGTAAAAACGTTGACAGTGTCTACACTATCCCTTCTCCGTCTCGGAGCACGTACTAGAGACTGGCACGACCTCCCACTGCAAAAAGATAATACGCTACGTTTTATAATAGGTTTCTCTCCGTACGCTTGAAGAAGATCTAATGATCTAGTTTCTTAAACACCTCATAAAGTTGTAGAAAACTACCGCATAAGTCCAACCCTATTAGTAGTTTCTGACTTAATGTCAATATTCTGAGAGTCATATTTACTTTTGCGCTTCATACTACTGAACTAAATGTCGGTGGCCCTGAGAATGTTTTTCTTTCTTTTTATTTTTTTGCTAGTTGCTTTACGTCGCACCGACACAGATAGGTCTTATGGCGACGCTGGGACAGGAAAGGGCTAGGAGTGGGAAGGAAGCGGCCGTGGCCTTAATTAAGGTACAGCCCCAGCATTTGCCTGGTGTGAAAATGGGAAACCACGGAAAACGATTTTCAGGGCTGCCGACAGTGGGATTCGAAACTAATATCTCCCGAATACTGGATACTGGCCGCACTTAAGCGACTGCATCTATGGAGCTCGTAATGTTTTTCTGCGGTTTCCCATTTTCACTTCCTGGAAAGTGCTGGGACAGTTCCTAATTAATTTTACACAGCGGATTTCTTCAATTTCCTTACCCAGTTTCATTCACAAATATTCATTTCATTTGTATTAGCTTGGCGCGAAGAAGGGCAACCGGTAGTAAAAAGCATGTAATATAAATACATCTCACTTTATCTCCAACCCCGTATCAAAGCGGTAGACAAACAATATATTATTATTATTATTATTATTATTATTATTATTATTATTATTATTATTATTATTATTATTATTATTATTATTATTATTATTATTATTATTATTATTATTATATTATTATTATTATTATTTAGGAAGGCTCGGCTTGTGCCGGTAACATAATGGGCTGACTCGGCCTATGCAAGGAGTCACCCCCTTGATTATGAAACTACAGATACATATATGTACAAATATTTACAACAGAAATAATTACAACATATACATTTATACAATAAATACAAACAACCTCAGACTTCTCATGTCCCCATTTTGGGAATCTGTTCTTCAGAATTACTGGAACTGCGGCCTGGAACTTCATGCTATTTGGCGTGAGTCAGAGGAAAAGTCGTTCCTAGGAACTTTCTCACAATGTGGCAAGTGCTCAGGAGGGTGGCTTTCTGTAGTTATTATTATTATTATTATTATTATTATTATTATTATTATTATTATTATTATTTAGGCATCCCTTTGTACGCAGAGAATTAAGAGAGAGACAAAGGAGTGAGCAACCTATAAGCTGTCTTTTTCTAATTGCCCAAATAAGAAATACAGCTTTCAATACAAGGGAGGTATGCAAGAAAGATACAGTAATGAGCATCTCGGTTTATGAGCATGTGCAACTGAAGTGATCGGCTCGATGAAATTATATCTTGAGGGCATCCGTTCACTAGTGGCCTTTATATCAGAAAAAGTGAAACGGTGTAGGCTACGTTGAGTATCATGATGATACAGGACACAGCTCATACATTTCTAGTTCATAACATTGAGATACCGTACATTTGGTTAGGTAATATGAACTTGGTACGTGCTAGAGTTTCAACCTGGAGGATATCTTCACTGATATGATGAAATTTCTACAGCGAAAGAAGTATTATTATGTTAAGTGAGTTGTATCTCCTTCAATGAGAGCGACTTCGCCGATTTTCTCATTTTTGATTTTAATGTTAAAAACATTTCTTAACAGACAATGTAGGGGTCTCCATGCTAGGAAAAACTTAAGATTAAGCAATTTCCTGAATTCTACTGAACGTTGAAGGGATAAAGAGACCGGAAAGGCTTCAAATTGTAAATCATAGATAGCTCTATCAAACTAAAAAATCACATTTCGAAAATCATTTCCGCCCTAAATGCAGTTCCAGAAAAACAGCCCAAAATCGCTTCTTTTTTAATTCTTTTTCTTTGTTATTCAAACCCTAGCTGAATTAACATATTTACATAATTCTTTCTGCAACATGTTCCTTGGTTCAATACCCTCAGGCGTTTTTTCTTATTTTTGAAAAATGTCCATACCGAATGTAGTTATAAGGGCTTAAGAGCAGAAACACAGATAGTCAACACATGTTAATAAACCAGTGTGTTATTACGATAAATAAACATATTGATGTGTGTAAAGATAGTCGTATAATTAAAAAAAAAAAGCATTTCTGGACCGTCGTCGTTAATATAACCTAATATTCCCGTCTACATATGAGAAAACTATTGCTGAACTCTAAATAAATTATTTTTGAAACAGCGTGAATGTCCCAAGGATACCGCAGAATAGTCATTGATTCATACAGAAGGATGAGGTTAAAATTCCCCATTAGAAAATTACGAAACGTAACCTCCACATCTGAAGAGATACATAGACTTGGGGTTCACTCATCCTCCAACATAAATGAGTCATGTCAGTTTTAGTAGCAAAGGTGACCAAGCATAGACCAAACCATTCTACCTTGAATAGTGCCGAAGTTACGAATAGTCGAAACCTTCACTTTTCCATCCTGTACCAAGGACTTCTTTACTACATTTCTCTATATTTCTGCATTCAACATTTCTCCTGCAATCTCTACAACTAAAACACAGTATCATTATAAGATTGATGTTCTGCCTCATAGGAACATCACGTGCGTGTTATGGTATACGCCCTCCATAATAGCTTTTGAATGAGTGGGCCGATCGCTATAACACTTTTCACCTCGGTCATACAACATGTCACATCCTGCTTCACCTCTTCCTCAATTTAATTATACTGTACGTATGGGCTATCCAAATATCCGACATGGTGCCATATAAAGGATTATGGTTAAAATTAATTTAACGTAATGATACAGCATATATGCGCAAGACGATTTGGTTTTCATTCAGCAGATGAGAGCTTACATAGGAGGTGGAAGGGGAAAATGAGTGGGAGTACTTGTTTTACATAAATATTAAGAGACTCTTGTAACGAATTTCGCACGATCATAGCAGCAACAGTTATTCTGCCACTAGAGCGGTTAATAACATTTCCAAAAAAAAGTTTGAATATTGCCCTCCTGCGATTCAGAGTGCTTCTGGTTTGCCTGACCCGCGGTGTAGGGGTAGCGTGCCTGCCTCTCATCCGGAGGCGCTGGGTTCGATTCATTGCCAGGTCAGAGAATTTTACCTGCCTCTGAGGGCTGGTTCGAGGTCCACTCAGCCTACGTTATTACAACTGAGGAATCAGTCGGCGAGATGGTAACCCCCGTCTAGAAAACTAAGAATAACGGGCAAGACGATTCGTGGTGCCGACCACCCTACATCTCATGATCTGCAGGCCTTCGGGCTGAACAGCAGTCATTTGGTAGGCCAAGGCTCTTCGGGGCCATTGAGCCATGGGTTTTGTTTTCTGTTTTTGATAGAAATGAAATGTCGTATGGCTTTTAGTGCCGGGATATCCCAGGACGGGTTCGGCTCGCCAGGTGCAGGTCTTTCAATTTGACGCCCGTAGGTGACCTGCGCGTCGTGATGAGGATGAAATGATGATGAGGACAACACATACACCCAGCCCCCGTGCCGTATGAATTAACCAATCGAGGTTAAAAGCCCCGACCCGGCCGGGAATCGAACCCGGAACCTTCTGAACCGAAGGCCAGTACGCTGACCGTTCAGCCAACGAGTCGGACTTTTTGATAGAGAATTGTGGAGATGATATACTCAATCCCCTAGACTTGGATAATGAACTCTAAAATGCCTAACTATAGTGGAACCGTATGCATGTCTCATCTTATTTCTTCCAGTTGCTCAACCATTGATGAATTACCATAGTACATTAACACATCCAGACACAACAGCTCACAATATGGGTGTTAGCACGCGACTAAAATTACTTCATGAACATAAATATATGTTTTATACACTGGGACACTGAATGATACAAAGAAGAGAATAGACGCATTATGCCAGTGATGAGAGCTTTCTATTATATCGTAACCACCACGAGAGTCTTGAGTGTGAATCACCCTTTCTCCATGGATCAGTGTCGCGGATTTAAGGATCCGTAAAGCTGTGGTTTACTGAGAGTTCTAGTGTGAAATTCGATTCTTTTTATCTATTAATTTTTGTGATCACGCACCGTCGTTTTTGTGTGGTCTGTGTAGCACAACCGCTCACAGCAACATTAGACTTCACACTCCCTGGAAATGCCGTGCAATTTTAGGCAAAAATTAAAAATCTCGGAAATCTGCTTTGCGGTTACTTCCACATACCCTTTACCAAACATATACAGTATTAACCGCGTCTATGATAGTAATAATAATAATAATAACTATTATTATTATTATTATTATTATTATTATTATTATTATTATTATTATTATTATTATTATAGCTGGTTATTACGACCCCTTCATCGACTGACCAGATACTCTTCCGGGTTCGGCAGTTTATTTATTTATTTATTTATTTATTTATTTATTTATTTATTTATTTATTTATTTATTTATTTATTTATTTATTTATTAAAATAATCCGATCCCGTGGCGTAGGCGTAGCGTGCCTGCCTTAACCGGAGATATTGGGTTCGATTCCCGGCGTATCTGAGGGGTGGTTCGAGGTCTCCTCAGCCTACGTGATTACTATTGAGGAGCTGTCTGACGGTGAGATGGCGGACCAGGTCTAGCAAGTCAAGAATAGCGGCCGAGCGGTTTGGTCGCGCTGACCACACTACCCCTCCTAATCTGCAGGACTTCGGGCTGAGCAGCGATTGCTTGGTGAGCCAAGGCCCTTTAGATCTATAGCACCATGGGGTTTTGGTTTGCTTTACGAGTCCTTTTTTACATGCCAATAAATCTACCGACATGAGGCTGTCGTATTTGAGTATCTTCTATACATTCGAACCCGCTAACTTTAGAGCTCAGATGGCCAGCGCTCTATCGTCAGAACAACTGAGGTTTACGTCTGAAGGAACTAGGTAAGACCTTCCAAACCTCTAAAACTATATAATATTAATAAACTGATTAGTAGGTATATCATTTTACATTCAATGATGCGCAGACGTCGCCGGCCCCATGCGTAGCATGCCTGCCTCTTACCCGGGGTCCCGGGTTCGATTCCTGGAGAGCTCAGGGATTTGTACATGGATTTGAGGGCTAGTTCAAGGTCCAGTCAGTATACGTGATTAGAAATGAGGATGTGTGTGCCTGTGAGATAGCGGACCCGGTCTAGCATGCCAAGAATAACGGCCGAGAGGATTCGTCGTGCTGACTACATGCCCTCTCGTAATCTGCAGGCTTTCGGGATGAGCAGCGGTCACTTGGTAGGCCAAGGCCCTTCAAGGGCTGTAGTGCCATGGGATTTGGGTTAGAAGCGCAGACATCAGAGACGCATTAACAAGTACATTGAAATGATGGCAGCAATTCTACAGAATCGAAATTGGCGACAACTGGAGAAACATTGGTAATAAATACAAGAATTTAAGTAGGGAACAACAACACGAACTACCCTATGATTTGTATTGCAAATGATTGGCATTCCTCAATTGACTAAAGATGAGATAATCTACTTTGATTTGAGATTTTTAATCCAATATATTCAAGCTCATAATATCTTCTTATTCTTATTCTTTCTTTCGTATGTCACTTTTCCCACACCTGTGGGATAGCGGGTCTGACGCCGTCACACATGTCGATTTTGTTCTATTTTACGGCCGGATGCCCTTCCTGACGCAACCCTATATAGAGGGTTGTAATCGCTATTGCGTGTTTCTGTGGTGATTGGTAGTGTGGTGTGTTGTCTGAATATGAGGAGGAGAGTGTTGGGACAAACCCAAAAACCCAGTCCCCGAGCCAGAAGAATTAATTGGACGCGATTAAAATCACTGATCCGGTCGGGAACCGAACCAAAGGCCTCAACGCTGACCATTCAGCTAAGAAGTCGCCCCAAGCTCAGAATATCTATAAATCTAAAATTATGAAGCATGAAGATACAGTATACCGTGAAAAGAATCGAGACAGGAACAATTGCTGATGGAAAGTTAGAAATGCATATGTCGTGCCAGTTTATTAGGTCTGCAGTGAAGCGCGGGGCATCTCGCCTTCTTGGCATATGTAGGTTACGTCATGACACAGCTTTCGCTCAGGTAATGACAACAACAGAGTAATAGTTAGGTATCGGCCACGCATGTGATAATCTATTGTGTCTTCAACCTTTGACATTGATTTGCATCCGAATGACCTGCTGAGAGACGTGTGTGCGTGCTCCAAGTTCATTGTGAGTGCGGAAAGCAGGACAGACTCAATGGCCTGTGTGACCAGAATAATTTCTACTTGTGTTGTGAAATCCGTCTCATTCTTCCCAGAAATTTTGATATCCGTTCAACTACTTCCCTTTTAATTATTTACAGTCGCAGTATCCTCTGAATGTCAGTTCTGGTCAAGGTACGATAAATAAGAAGTATCGTCGCGAAGAGTTTGTTCAACCGAATGTTGCAAATTTCATTAGTTGTTTATTTCACAATGATACTTTTTAGGTGAATGATTTGATTCGTTGTGCGGTATTGGTAGGGGCTGACTGGCTGAGGTGGTAAAGGCGTGCTCGGTTCACCTCGAAAGACGTGGATTCGATTCCCCGTTATGAAATCAAAATGTTAAGAAACTAGATTTCCACTTTAATCAGCCTACATAAAAATGAATACCAAGTTAATTCCTGGAGGCAAAGGCAGCCGGCCAGCCTCCATCGATAGGATAAGCCCTTAACTTCCCTTCTAGAGCCTCCATAGCAGTATGGACATAAGCTTTTTATCAAGTAGCTTCTATATCTCTTTACTTTACAATGTTCCTGTAAACAAGCTTGGCCCTGACTGAAATAATAGATATAAGTAATATTTGCTCCAAATTTTGGTACCGAAGAAATTCATTTTCATGAAACTGTAATGTAAATATAATTCTGAAATTTAACGAAATGCTCAAAATTATACAACTATTGCCAGTTGTTCGGTGTCGCTCTAACAAAACAAAGTCTTCTCCGTACAGGATATGGAGGCCCTGGGAGAGGTGGAAGGTAAAGACTTCCACTCTCCGTAACCTCGGCACTTGATGGGGTAGAATGGTTAGCTCTACGCCCGGCCACCTTTGCCCCAAGGAATTAACCTCGTACTCATGTTTGGTGTAGGATTAGTGAATCTCAGGGCCATATTGAACCCATTAAGGGTTCAATATGAACTTCCGGAAGTGGAACTTTTATTTCTTAAACTTTACGACTTCCTGACGGGGATTCGAACCCACGTCCTTCCGGGAGAACCAATCACACCTTTATCGCCTCGGTCAGGCAGACCCTGACGTCGCTCTAACACATGAAAGAATTCCGATGATAGAAGAATGATAAATGGCTAGCATTAAGAAGGCTACGATCCTGGCCTTAATTAACGCAAAACCCCAGTATATTTTCTAAATTCGAAAATCCTAAACAAAGGTAAGTCAATTTCATTATTGCTGCCGGTGGGATTTGGAGGTAAATGAGGATATGGGTAGAGATTATCCTAGGCCTTGGAACCTTCAGCAGTGATGTTCATGATATGGCAACTCTGATACCTGGAACACACACAAAAAAAGAAAGATTACTCCATTATTATCGCCAAGGAGATGACACAAGAAGTACATGAAGAAGATATTCTCATTTCTGTAATAAAATTAAATCGTGTTGAGGATCAACTAGTACTCGTTTTATGGCATCTCCTTTTTTCCTGATCTCGCAACTGTATAAATCAGGAACATCAATAAGTGAGAAAGTAGGAGTTAATTATATAAAGCTGTCTGTGTGTGGGAAGATCCTTATACCAGCTTCGTAAGAACAAACACCTTGTGGCAAGATTCATCTTCACGTCTTTGTAAATGAGATGAGCCACCCGTGTTACAGCAGGTAGCACTTTTGAAGGGTCCATTTCATATTCCGCTGCCGTATTGTGGATCCAGTCACGCGATAAAAGAAGAAAAGAAACGCTTCTCCTCTCCCAAATTACGAGGCTCACACCTTTAACCCTAGCTCATAATCTGAATAACACCTCTGTTTCTTAATAAAGTGTCAAATATATAACACTAAGCACGGCGGGGGTTTCATGGACAGAGAATATGCATACATATAAAAACGTCCGTCATGATGACAGGTGAGCTTCAGAAACACTGCTACAGCCAGTAGGAGTGAGATAAACAGTGATTTTATGATATCTGCTACTTAGCTACCTGTTACTTAAACATTTTCACTCAAATAACTTTCGGCTGTTACGTAAACATTACTTGAGCATTTTCAACTCACTCCAGGTTTGAATTTAAATCATGTAAATACATTTACATATTTACATTCGCTTATATATACATCCTAGCGACTAGAATCATGCGTAACCGGCTGTGAAGACCATGGTTTAAATGAAATAATCTAACGCCCGGCTGTATCGGCAAAATACCAAACGTTTCTCTAAAGCAGTAAGTTATTGTATACTACAACCGAGTAAGAAAAATCCGACCGAATCTGCTTTATATGGGGCCTTTCTGACTGTTTCAAATCTGTCTCTTCAGGTAATTCCCCTATTTACCGCAGAAATATACGACCATCAATAATAACAACTAGTCATATGGAATCATGCTTTTTATTATTTAATTCATATTACGAGTATAAAATAATTTCGTTTCAATTATTACAACCTTTCCATTATGAATGAAATCATTTTGTTAAAACAGTAAGAATACAAAAAATGCATCATTTGAATAATTTAGAAAAAGTATATCCCCCATTCGGTTACAACATTATCCTTTATAAAAATTACAATAATAATAATGTTATTAGTTTTACGTCCTACTAACTCCTTTTACGGTTAACTCCGAGGTGCAGGATTTTCTCCCCGCAGGAGTTCTTTAACGTGCCAGTAAACCTACCGACGGGAGGCTTACATATCTGAGCACCTTTAAATACCATCGGACTGAGCCAGGAGTAAACCTGCCAAATTGAGCTAGGTCTATTCAGTCCGGCAACATTATGTACGGTAAAGAGTTAAGAATGAAAAATTCCTATTGATACAGTCTATATTGTTGCTTAAGATCCACTACCACTCAAGAACACAATTATAATTTTACGCCTGAAGGAAGAAACGTGTAAAACCGAAAAAATGAGCCAGAAGTCTTAGGAATTGGACTCTTGTAATAAAATAGTTCAACTCATTTTTAAGTGAGGGGAAAAATATATGTTCGTATTTGTCCATGTTAGTTACACGATATTGAACCGCTGCTTATTTTGTTAGGTACGTGGTGTTGTTTATTAAGTGATTGGATACTCAGGGGCAAGATCGAACCATTGTTAGCTTCCCTTGGAATGCCGGAAAATTTTTTCCTTGAAACATTGGGAGTTAAGAACCAAATTCCAACATGGGCTTACAAGCTCAGAAAAAAAATCATCGGGACGCCTGCCGTCAAAGGCTAAGCTCTAACCTAATGCGTATTCTTTAACATAGCTACAAGAAGCCACGAAATAGAAGCATGATGATAAGCTATGAAATTTATTATCTTCAAAAATCCAGTGACCTCAATGCGCGATCAAACGAGCATGCTCAATAAAGTTTCTGTCGCGAACGAGAGCAATCTCTTTGAGATTTGGTTTTGGTGCGTAAAACGTAGTGATAATTTCATTTATATCTTCTCTTTATCACTGCAGGGAAGTGTTCAGTGAGTATTTTTGTTCTATCCAGCACTGAGTAGCTACTGAATTCAGGGCATGTTCGGAGAGCCTTTGTTCCTCCTGATGGTACATGGTGTGTTCACCATTAGAATGGAACGCCTGGCGGCAGAGAACTGAAGACAGACGGCTCGTGTTCTTGTAGAGTGGCAGGGTTGTCTCACGTCGATCAAGTAGAGACGAGAGGACAAAACACAGTCCTTTAATTGGTAAAAACTGAACCTTTTTATCAGTATCCGCAATCTGTTCTAGAAATTAAACCCCATCACATACATCGAGTGAATGTAAGTTTAATGAAGAACGTGATCCAACTGCAATAATGAACTATTTTTCAACACCTTCAGAATTAAATACCGTTGTTTCGCCGCTCTAAAGTGTAGCCATCTTCAACGTGCCTACAGAGCAAATCATAGATACATATCAGCCAAACCGAGATAGAATGAGGATTTTGGATTTATTTTACGGTGCAATTTCTTACCCAAAATAGCGTGAAATTGCCCTGTTTGAAAGTAGCATGCTGTAGTAGCCCTGACCATTGCCGAGGGGGTACAATTAAGAGATCAAAACCCATTCTTCATGAAATCTCCCTTATTAATTGCTCCGACCAGAAACTGAGTTTTGTTCTTCCCATAAACCCACCCTGAAGTTACATTGGAGTGATACGCACAGAGTTTGTCATGGGACTTCTATTAATGATTCAATTTTTATGTAATTATGCGTCGTAAGATAGAATTTGTATGAACGACCGTAAATTGCAATTCTTACAAATTTTGTTAAATACGATGTTTCGATAGACGTAATATTAACCGACATATTGAAGAATAACTGTTTTGTTCTCCCTGAATAACCCTATTCCACGCGAAGACTTGTAAGTCACATACCTTCAATGGGTAGATTGCAAATACGGAGTTTACATTACTTATATCTAGCCGATTATCAGATTTCAAAACACAAACAGGCAGACACTAAACAAAAAAGTTCACATGATGAGTACTACGTATGAAACGAATAATTATAAATACATCTTTCTGAAATAATAAACCTACGGACGCCCAGTCCTTACAAATTCATTGATATAGATACACTCTGTGTACTGCAAGTACTCATTACGCCAGATCTTCATCACATACAATATTGTGAGCATCTCCATTTGAAGTTAACGATGAGTTTACGCAAACTGGGTAAGTTCTTTCTCTACACATGTTGCCATCAATTATCATTAATAATGTTTCGCAGCATTTATCGTAAATTGATTGTCCAGAAAGTCATTGGTTCAGTTTCACCTTCCTCCATACAACGCCAAAGGTTGCACTGCTAAACCACAACCACGAAATTGCGCGCCATTTAAACTATTGAACTCACTAACAAGATCTCTGCAGAACCTTTTGAACTTCAATCAGAAAGTGCTCCATCGTAACATCAGGGACCACATTTCTGAGTAATTACTGATACGGGCCGTGTGTCCCTCGATCCGAGGTCGACCACCTCGAGCAAAGCAATTAATATGTCTGTCGGTTAGGTTCTTGTGCTAATTGGCCCATTTTCGACAGTTATAATGAATTATGGCAAGGATACTTAGTGGTCCCCAATTTACTTTCAAACGTAAGTTATTTTTTTCTTTTTCATATTTTGTCACTGTTTATATAGACGATGTTAGTTTAGGTGTATACGATATGGGAAACAAGAAAGAGGATGGTAATAAATCCGAACACTTACATCTTCATAGCTAATCAATAATTATTAATATCATCCTTACGGTTAGGCAGATTTGATTCGGTCAATTCACGATACAAATTTCCTATAAGGGCATAAATTAAACTCATGAGCAACTTTCTTAGGCACGTCCCCAATGGAGGTGAGATGTATGCAGCATTTTCAATCACATGCCAGCCCTTCTGCCGTTCCTAAATCTGTGGCAGTTCTGGGAATCAAACCTGGGCTTCCAAGGACGGCAACTAATAATGTTAACCTTTATTTATTTACAGCATTATTTAGCGCATGGCGATGTTACATTTATATCTAAAAGGCTACATACGAACTTAAACAATAAATACGAATCTTAGGGCATCATATCAAATTAGAATGTTCAGTTCCACGATCCATTATAGAACTTCAGGTATTGGTTCCAGAAACGGCTGTCCATGTTGGCAACAAAATAATGTATCTTACAGCCCCGCCCTCTTCATTGCCAACCTTCAACCTTCTTTCACCTTTTGATACTTGTAGCAACACAATTAACAGTTTACTTACCTCCCACCAAAAGATGAGTGGACGCTAACACTCACCCTTTCCTCTACATAAGGAATGTAAATGAACGTGATTCTCTGAAAATAAAATTTACTTTTAGTCTGTGTACATTAAACAGATAATTTTGTTTATATAAGAACCTCTGCATGCTGTATAAAGACCTTAGATACCTGTGGTTCAGTTTATGTTTGTCCTTATGTTTGCATGTTAATTGGTTCCAGTATCATATAAAAACTCGACATATCTTTTGCAATAGCATTAGCATAGATGTTAGGCTAATTTTTTTGCGATATACAGTATAAACTAGCAAGGTGCTAAGGGGGAGTTAAATGGTTTCTAGCTGGTATTTTGAAAATGGTATGCATTATTTACTTCAGTTTGAAATATTTTGTTATGACAGCTTTTCTGATAGACTCAACCCTGAAAATCATAACTGCAGATAATTTCAGAAGGAGTCTTTTGCTCATAATTTGAAGATGGTCAACTTAATTTAGAAAAAAGTCAAGCAAAAGTTACTTAACATTTAATTTTCACCATTTCTTTTTTAATAGATAGCATTTACCTTTTATCCATAAAGATGTTCATAATAACCCGTGCGAAGAACGAGTACTTAAGATACTCTAACATAAGATAAGTAATCAATATCAAGTTGTGTAAACAAGTGCTGGAGTGCATTTCATGACACGGCGCGGCTAGTGTTAGTCTTCAGATATCTTCTGTAAAGACAAACCTGATCCAAAGATTAAAAGTGGAATAATTCTTTCCTACATAACAGCTATCGTACTGAATTTATTCTGGATAGCCAGATAAAATGAGAAATGATGCGACTCATGGAACAAATCAAAGGAAAACAAAACAACAGTTTCTTCAAACACGTGGTCGGAACATTTCCTCAACACAAACAAGTTGGCAGTGATTTATAGTGAAGAGAAGAGAAGAACTAGAGATAAAAAACTGGGTCTGATTTGGTGAAAGAGTTCGCCGTGTATTCTACCATGATTGGCTTCACAGAGTGACGGAAATACAGCTACCTGTCACGGGAGGTAACGGGGTCGGACTGTTCCTTAGCGCTCCGCGGGAGGCCAGGAATTCTCTCTGCCAAGAAAGATAAATAAATAAAATAAACCCTCATTCATAAGCCGAGATGGTATCTTTCGAGAAAATAAGCTACTGTCATCTTAGTGTTTGATAGCTGCTGATGTAACAGCTCCTACCAAAGAGATGGCTGCGAAAAAAAAGAAACTTGAGATGCGGCAAAGTCCTTTGTCCGTAGCAGTTTACTCTACTTCATTCTAGAAATATTTTATTATACTTCAATATATTAGTCACATTACAATCCATTCTGTCAAATTAATTTATGAAGGAAAGGGCGAGTTGGCCGTGCGGTTAGGGGCGCGCAGCTATAAGCTTCCATCCGGGAGATAGTTGGTTCGAGCCCCACTGTCGGCAGTCCTGAAGATGGTTTTCCGTGGTTTCCCATTTTCACACCGGGCAAATGTTGGGGCTGTACCTTAATTGAGGCCATAACTGCTTCCTTCCTATTCCTAGACCTTTCGCATCTTATCGTCACCATAAGACCTGTCGGTGCGACGTAAAACTTGTTGTAAAAAAATTATGAACGTATATTTTGAATAGAAGTTTTCTGTTAGAATATTTCTCTTCTACATCATGACTACACAACTTCTGAAAATTGTTCAAGTCCTTGAAAGCTTCATGTAACATTTCAGCTACATCAATATTTCATATATTATTTATTTATGTATTTATTTATTTATTTATTTATTTATTTATTTATTTATTTATTTATTTATTTATTTATTTATTTATTTATTTATTTATTTATTGTCTGGATCCTTGGCTAAATGGTTGGACCAGTGGGTTCCGGGTTCGATTTCCCGGCCGGATTGGCGATGTTAACCTTCATTGTTTAATTCCAACAACTTGGGTGTGTGTGTGTACCTTGGTCATCATTAGAATTCGTCATCGGTAGGGCCTCACCCTCACATACTCGCAGGTCGCCTACACGCCTCTACCAATAAGATTGTTGAATGAAATACAGACAGTTAAAAGAACTGCAATTACTCGTCATTTTTGCTAAGGATTTATAGTCAAATTGTTTCATAAGAATCCAATTTAGGGTAATTATTAGTTCTTTTGTACGTAAAGTATCAAAGATTTCTTTTGCAATATTTCAACTTTGTTATGCCTATAATGGCTTCGTCTTGCTTTTCTTAAAATGAAACTTGTAGAGTGTCTGTTCAAAAGGTGCTATTTTCACTTTAAGAACGTCAAACGAAAGGCTCATGGAACGTACCCATGATCGGGTTTGGCACAAATTTTAAGCAATTTCATCTTCCTGGTCTGGATGGCCCATGGCAATCGAAAATCTTCAACTACTGTAATGCATGGTAACTTTAGTTCCCTTCCTAGTTTTTTGGAAGTGGAAATTCAGTCGAACCCGTTTATTGCGACATCGCGTTTAACGACGTATTGGATATAACGTCGAAATCTAATGGTCCCATCTAAATCCCATATCAACACTGTATTTAAACAATCGCTTAGTACGATGTTGCTTATTACGACATATCGTATAAAATGCCGCATTGTGATCACATTTTCAGATAAATGTATCGGCTATAACGACCAATGTTGATTTTTGTTTGTTACGCACCGTATTCGGGGATTGTTGACAACAATATAACCCTTATTATTGTAGATTTAAAATCAGTCTGTCTGTTCAATAGTCAAAGCAAGCATCGCTGTGAATATATCGCACAAGCAAAGGAAAGTGTTCAATATTAAGAAAAGTCACACATAATGTAGCGATTAGAAAATGGGGAAACAAATGTCAAACTCCGGAAGGAGTGGGGTGTACCACAATGCACAATTTCTGAAATTTGGAAGAACAGAGAGAAAATACAGTCTATTTTCGAAGAATTTTTAAAAAATATCAAGTGGCCTATGACATTAGAGCACAAATACATTGAAGAATGTTTAATAGATCTTAAGCAGCAAGGAACAAGTAATGTACCGATATATGGACCTATTATTCAAGTGAAAGCCAATGAAATTCCTCGCAGTACCACTCCACTAATACTGTGCTGTAAAAATAGTACTTATTTTTCTTACAAGTTGCTTTACGTCGCACCGACACAGAAACGTGTTATGGCGTCGATGGGATAGGAAAGGCCTGTGAGAGGGAAGGAAGCGGACGTGGCCTTAATTAAAGTACATCCCCAGCATTTGCCTGGTGTGAAAATGGGAAACCACGGAACACCATTTTTTGGGCTGCCGACAGTGGAGTTCGTGCAAGCTCACAGCTAGGCGCCTCTAATCGCACAGCCAACTCGCCCGGTTTGTACTTATTTCAGTTACCGGTACCTACTTTTTGAAGTTGTAACTTAATTCTCTTAATTAACCTTGTAAGTGTTCAGCCTAAAAGTTTCAGATATGGCATTCTTTAGCAACAACAAAATTCTGGTTTTCGCAACTATCGTCTATAACGACCGTTGACTGGTCGTCCCTTCTTAGTCATTACAACCAATATCAGCTGTAGCACGTTTTGAGCAAACACTCCTCACTTGTTCTATTCAGTGAAATGGAGTTATGATGGAAACGAAAATGAAATGGCGAGTGGCTTTTAGTGCCTGGAGTGTCCGAGGATAAGTTCGGCTCACCAGATGCAGGTCTTTTGATTTGACTCCCGTAGGAGACCTGCGCGTCGTGATTAGGATGAAATAATGACAAAGACGACACATACACCCAAACCCAGTGCCAGTGAAATTAACCAATTATGGTTAACATTTCCGACCCTGCCGCAAGTCGAAACCGGGACCCTGTGACCAAAGGCCAGCACGCTAACCATTTAGCCATGGAGCAGGAATTTATTATGGGAAAACCTTATCATTCTTAACGTCCCTTTAGAGAAATCAAAGAGTTTTAATAAACTTTCTCTTCTTTTGTGATTTCATGTAAAGGGTAGGCAATTAATGTCCTACTTAGTCACCCATTCTAGTCAGTAATCTGCCGGATGTATTTTAGAAACGTTGCACAGTGGTGTAATAATCAGATCGTAAGATCTTTTACTTTTATCGAGTTCCTATCGGTATATGTCATCTCGTTACAGACACTTTTTAACAATACTTCTGTTGCCTATTGGGGAGCAATGCGAGCGTACTGCCATTGTCTTGCTGTATGTTATTATGCAATGGCATCCAGTCCTTCTCCTGCGATCCACTTGACGTATTTCATTTTTCATGAGTGCAATATCTACCGCCTTGATCTCCTTTCTCAACTTCCTAAGATCTTGTATAAGAAGTAGATATGCTCTGTGAACTAATGTGTAAGTCCTTTATAGGCTGCGGCTATTCTTTGATTTGAAAGGGTCTTCAGAATTACATTACGATACCCAATTTTACGATTCCTATGTAATGGAAGCAGAATAACGAATTACAGTTTTGCAGTTTCTAAATTTAGAAATCTGTAGAGGAATACATCTAGAATTTGAAACGTATTCAGAGCAATGTATGACCATTAGGTACATCAACGTTCCAAACTAGCTTCTTATCTGAATGATCACAGTTGTGGCTTTATGTTCAGAGATTCCTGGATTCACTTCTCAGGTGGGTTGATGATTTTGCAGACATTTTCTTTAAAATATATTCAGGCTGTCTATCAGTCAATTTTTGTTTTCCGTTTTCATCTACCAGATGCTCTACAGCAGATTTTAATGTGTTTTGTAGGATTAAACACCAAATGTATCAGCGGTTATCTTTAACATGGGCTACATTTTACTATGCGGAGTGCAGAATAGGTTAATTTCCACCCTCAAAAATTCCGGCAGGTTTGATCTTGTAATCTTCTAACCGAAGAACGACACTCTAATTCCAAGGAAGCTAATATTTCATAGCAACGGCCACTTATTGTCTTTATAAATTAGAATGTGATGCCACAGGGGCGGCTTTTAGTCCAAGACAGATATACTAAAATAAATCTCTGTATCTCAAAATTTGCCTCAGCCCAACATGCATGCCAGTTGGCTGAAACTAAACCTTTCATACGAAGAGCAGCGTTACAAATGTTTTTGCAAAGTTTGGTCTGGGAAGACTTGGGAGAAAAGGAGACGAGCTGCTCGACTAAGTGGTATGTTCCAAGCTGTAAATGGAGGGATAGCGAGGAATGACATCAGTAGACGAATAATTTTGAGTGGTGGCTTCAAAAGTAGGAAACATCACAATATGAAGATCAAACTGGAATATAAGAGGACTAGTTGGGGCAAATATTCGTTTATAGGAAGCGGAGTTAGGGATTGGAATAACTTACCAAGGGAGATGCTCAATAAATATCTAATTTCTTTGCAATCATTTAAGAAAAGACTAGAAAACAACACAAAGGGAATCTGCCACCTGGACAACTACCCTAAATGCAGATCAGTAGTGATTGATTGATGATGGATCTGATGACCACTCACAACTTGATGCCTATCACAGCCAATAAAATCTTTCCTAGAAGAACCACTGCAGCATACAGGAAAAATAGATCCAGAGTCATTCCACACCCCAGCCACAATCAACTAGGAATTGAAAAGAGCCAACTACTATTTGAGGAGCAATACATGGTCTTCATTATCGCATCTGTAATAGGAAAGGCTATCATCAAGTGTACAGTGAAAACATGTGCGAAATCTGTAGGCTATGCTGTTCATTATGCCATCTGTTTGAGTGCCTCCAAGAACCCTGTCAGTCTCCCACTATGCTGAAGGCTATAACTGGCAATGCAAGTCAAACAAGTCTTCGATCATTCAGTGTGTATTATATTTAATAAATCGATTACATAAATTAGAATAATGATTTCTGCCTATAGATATACAGGATGGTCGGAAACAACATGAAATAGGTATATGTGCATTAGAGGGTTGGTCATACTGACAAATAATTTTCATATCCCACTATCGGCAGCCCTGAAGATGGTTTTCCGTGGTTTCCCATTTTCACTCCAGGCAAATGCTGGGGCTGTACCTTAATTAAGTCCACGGCCGCTTCCTTTCAACTCCTAGGCCTTTCCTATCCCATCGTCGCCATAATACCTATCTGTGTGGGTGCGACGTAAAGCCCATAGCAAAAAAGCAAAGACAAATCATTTCAAAATAGAATCCGATTTCTCGCGCCGTAGTCATTTTATCAGCTGCTGAAGTTGGCCAATCAGATCGCTTCGCTAGTGAATTCAAATGAGCTTTGGAAGGCGGTATTGCTAAATCGCTCGCGTCGACTACAGGGCGTCTAATCGAAAGACCTGCACCAGGCTCCTCCAGAGGCAATACGCCATCTATATACTAAAAACAGCTTTGTCCAGTCCGTCGAGCCATTTTACTGGACCAATTTGCTTCATTCATTTTTTTATTCTCTCCAGAATTACCTGCCGGTGAGTCATCAGACATTGACAGGCCTCTAAATTTAGTCGACATTGAGTAATCCTAAAATCAAGTCACTAAATGACCACTCCAATAATTTGCAAGTCAAGGTTTAGCCTAGCCCGCAATACATTGTGTGTTTAGCGGGTTGCTAAGCGATAACACGTCCTTTAATTTTCTGATATATTATGTGATCTTCATCCTTAGTAATGTGATTACGTGCAGCCATGTGTGATTACT
This sequence comes from Anabrus simplex, assembly GCF_040414725.1. Taxonomy (NCBI): domain Eukaryota; kingdom Metazoa; phylum Arthropoda; class Insecta; order Orthoptera; family Tettigoniidae; genus Anabrus; species Anabrus simplex. The sequence goes on along the minus strand of NC_090265.1, from coordinate 1,731,133,194 downwards.
ACCAGTCAAGCCAGAGAGTACACACTTCCTGTGATAATGGAAGAACACCATTTTCTGCTAATTACTCTTTGATTTTCTGACCTTTCTTATGTTCAAAATATACTCAACAGATGGCAGAACGGTCCTAATAACTTACGTGCTGATAAGACAAAACAGTTGACGTACGCACAGACGGTAACGTATCAAGTCGTCTAGCTTCCGTATGATCATTAATAGAGCGCAGTGAAAAACTCTTGAAAACGTGGGTATCTACTTACCTGAACCAGTATTCATTCACCGCCAGTTGTATGTTGCACTATTCAGGGCAAGATCGTTTGAAAATGTTAAGATCCAAATACGCCCGAGTGGTAGAAACACAGTGAATATCGTATAGAAAGAAGTGTTATAAACTGAATTATTAAGTACCGGCATTAAATGTTCATAAAACTATTGAAAAGGGCAGGCAAATTAATATGACTACGACAGACATCAAGAGAGTTACTTGATCTATTTATAACAAATGCTGTGGAGCAGGGCGGTTCCACAAATTATTATTATTTACCACCTGTGATCAATGGGCATAATTTTTCTCTAAACCTTATACGCACCATGTTGTTGTTGTTTGAGTCATCAGTCCATAGACTGGTTTGATGCAGCTATCCATGCCACCCTACCCTTCCTAACCTTTTCATTTCTACGTAACTACTGCATCCTACATCTGCTCTGATCTGCTTGTCATATTCATATCTTGGTCTACCCCTACCGTTCTTACCACCTACACTTCCTTCAAAAACCAACTGAACAAGTCCTGGGTGTCTTAAGATGTGTCCGAACATTCTATCTCTTCTTCTCGTCAAATTTAGCCAAATCGATCTCCTCTCACCAATTCGATTCAGTATCTCTTCATTCGTGATTCGATCTATCCATCTCACCTTCAATATTCTTCTGTAACACCACATTTCAAAAGCTCCTATTCTCTTTCTTTCTGAGCTAGTTATCGTCCATGTTTCACTTCCGTACAATGCCACGCTCCACACGAAAGTCTTCAAAAACATCTTTCTAATTCCTATATCAACGTTTCAAGTGAGCAAATTTCTTTTCTTAAGAAAGCTCTTCCTTGCTTGTGCTAGTCTGCATTTTATGTCCTTCTTACTTCTGCCATCGTTAGTTACTTTACTACCCAAGTAACAATATTCATCTACTTCCTTTAAGACTTCATTTCCTAATCTAATATTTCCTACATCACCTGCCTTCGTTCGAGTGCACTCCATTACTTTTGTTTTGGACTTATTTATTTTCATCTTGTACTCCTTACCCAGGACTTCATCCATACCATTCAGCAACTTCTCGAGATCTTCCGCAGTCTCAGATAAAATAACAATATCATCGGCAAATCTCAAGGTTTTGATTTCCTCTCCTTGGACTGTGATTCCCTTTCCAGATTTCTCTTTGATTTCCTTTATTGCCTGTTCTATATAAACATTGAAAAGGAGAGGCGACATACGCACCATAGAATCCCTTATTTCCACTTAATTCATTCAAATGTTGTGATGTAACAACGCCGTTTATTTCAGGCGCAGATATTGGATTGACAGGCACAAATGTAGGAAGATTCAACGTTAAGCGAAACCTCTTCATTCAGTAAGGACATAAGAAACTTAACTAATGATCTGGTTCGAGCCTTAGAGTGGAATGTCACCTAGAAAATGTTTATGTAATTTCGTGCTTTCATTTGTGAACGTGAAACAGCCCACGTTTAGAAGAAACGCGATCTCCCGTACAGTATATAAATTAACGAAGGATGACTGGAGGGGAAGATATACAATACGCACCTTTCGTTGTCAAGTGAAAGGCCTTTGTAAAGTAAGAGAACGAAAGAGAATTCGATCTAGTTAGAAAGAGAGCATGTGGCGACGTGATTACTTTCCCTTCTGCTAAAGATGATTCATTGATTGTCGAGCGACTAGAACTCTGTTCTGCCCATCTAATTAACATGACTAGTTTAGGTGCCAAGTGGAGAGGAACCTCTCACCTCACCACAGTGTACTTGTCACAAAATGCTTTTCATCTTTCTGTGAGACGCAATTCATAACCATAACGTTGAAATATTGCGATGTCTTGTCACAAGTGTAGCGAAGAAGCTCTCGACACAACACTGAGGAAGTATCCTTACACATATACAAACTCACATGAATATGTTACACGTTCTTTTACCTGTTCTCACGACCTGTATCCTTGTTTCTCTTTGTTAAATATTCACGTCCTGCACTACTACATAGCTGGTTCGATGAGCTAGGTTTGCGACTTCACCTTTCTGGTCAGCATCATGGTCCTCGGAGCTCTTAGTTCGATTTCCGGCAGGGTCGAGGTAGGGGACTGGGTGTTTGTGGTGTTCCTAATACTCTTGTAACTCACACTCTGCCATATTAGCACGCAGTTTCCTTAACACAGCAGATGCCGCCCACCATCGCCGTAGCTTCTGCCTTAAAAGGTAGCAATGGCCACATTGAGGGCAGGTTTTGGTCCTGTTAATGTGTTAGGTAGTGGGAATAATAAATGACAATAAACATGACAGTTGAGTAGGGGTTGCCTAGTCGAGGCGGTTAAGGCCTGCTCGATTCTCTCAGAAGGACGTGGATTGATTTCCCGTAAGAAAGAATCAGTAAACTGGTTTCTAAAATTTTTCGGTTTTTACGACTGGAAATCCAAAACACTTCCTTTCAGGTGAACTCTGTGGGCCTTTATCACCTCCCATTGCAGCAGGAGTCACTGAAACAAGATGTAACACAAAATTAGGTACACTGGATACAATCATTCTAAATTTGGTAACAAAATACTAAGTACACATTGAAATATTAAATTAAGATTTTTAAAAATTATCCAGCCACTCTTTGGCTCCATGGCTAAATGGGTAGCATGCTGGCCTTTGGTCTAGGCCAATTCGCGCTTGGAGGCTGGGTTTTTCTGCCGCCTCCATCATTATAATTCATTTCAGGTTGCTTATACGGCGTCAGCTCAGAAGACCCATACCAGGCCTACCCGAAGGCCACACGGCATTATTATTATTATTATTATTATTATTATTATTATTATTATTATTATTATTATTATTATTATTATTATTATTATTAACAACTATCCACTGTGGTCGTGGAGTGGAAAAGGCTACCGTATGAGGTTCAGTGAAGTGCACGAAATCGTGTTTAATTTCCTCCTAATTGAAAAATTAATATTAGCTAGTTGTTATTCAAATGAATATCTTTTAAATAATGTAATTAGTGCTGGAAGTACTATTCATAAATAAAAACACAACTCTAGAACTACCAGGCTGGACGCCAAATGTGATGACACTTGAAATGAATGAATCCCACCCACCGTGCTATATAAGGACACTTGTAGAGCAACACGTCTGCTCCGACACCCTGTAATCTTCGACTTCGCTACACCGGCCCCGTGCAAATCAGAGACTGGACGAGTCGCAGGGCACATACCCGTTATGCAGCTTCACTTTCACAAGTAGGTATCTTAACGATATGACACAATCCAGAAATTCAATGTGAAAGTTAATTTGATATGACCATACTGGCAAGAAATTACAGTATTTTAGATGTTACACGATTTATTGTCCAGTCTGGACTTGAACATTCTTGGGCTTAGCAATAGATCTGTGGAGAAAAAGTCCCACCTCATTTCCTTGGATCGCCGAACTCGATAGTGCAGCCAGTATCCAGAAATCGGGAGGTAATGGGTTCGAGCTCCACTTTCGGCATCCCTGAAGATGCGTTTCCGTGGTTTCCCATTTTCACACCAGGCAAATGACGGGGCTGTACCTTAATTAAGGCTACGGCCGCTTCCTTCCACTTCCTAGGCCTTTCCTATCCCATCGTTGACATAAGACATATCTGTGTCGGTGCGACGTAAAGCAAATAGCAAATATATATATATATATATATATATATATTCCTTGGATCACTTTTCTTTAAACAAGGATATTGTCCAAACCAAGACGTTTGTGACCTAGTCATGACCATGAGCTAAGCTAGTGGCCAATGAACAAGCATCATGAGCTAGAATTTACTTGTAGCAGGGTGGCTATTTCCTATTCGCTTTTCCTCTGACTAGCCAACAGCACGCGAACTATCCATTCATTTCAACCAATGCTGCTTAATTTCTCAAAGGATCCAATGTTTCAACACAGCTACGCCGCTGGCCTCGAATCATTCCGTAATGTTAAAATTAATCTCTTTAATTAAAAATTATGAAGCCGATAACTGTGATTGACTAAAGGATATTACCATGTCACAAAAAAACCTTGGAGACCACCGGTTCTGTATGTGTGTATGTTTATTTGATTGATTGATTGATTGATTGATTGATTGATTGATTGATTGATTGATTGATTGATTGATTGATTGATTGATTGATTGATTGATTGATTGATTGATTGATTGATTGATCTACGAGTACTTTCATATCAAATCCTGAAAAATTCTTGAGGGAGGTATATACAGTAGGGCCTACATATCGTGAGCCTCCGTGGTTCAGGTAGCAGCGCACCGGTCTCTCAACGCTGGGTTCCGTGGTTCAAATCCCAATCACTTCATGTGAAATTTGTGCTGAACAAAGTGGAGGCAGGGCAGGTTTTTCTCCGGGTAATTCGGTTTTCCCTGTTGTCATATTTCATTCCAGCAACACTCGCCAATGTCATTTCATTCCATCTGTCATTCATTAGTGATTGCCCCAGAGGAATGTGACACGCTTCGGCAGCCGGCACTATTCCGATCCTCGCCGCTAGATTGGGCTTCATTCATTCCATTTCTGATCCGGTCGAATGACTAGAAACAGGTTGTGGATTTTCACAGTACATATTTTACTAAACGTATTGGCGCCTTCATTTGAAGTACCTGGTACGCGTGTTTATTAACGTCACTCCATTGGTAATATGAATTTATCGGTGACTTTCTTCTAAAAATTCATTGCGATTTGTACGTGCGGCCAAGTGCACGGGAACCACTAGTGAAGCAATAAATAAGGAAATGGATAGGGACCAACCAATTATTACCTCATTGCCATTTTACTGGTGTAAAACTTGAATTAAGCTGTAATTCAACATCTAAATATCTGATCTAGAGGATGACTCTTAGAGGGCACGTCTCACCATTGTTTCACGGCCAAGTGGGCGACTGAAGACTGCTTGAGAGAGAATTTCCTTTAAGTGACTGAACGTGTTTGGGGTGTCATCAGCAAGACACGGTGTCATCCACTTTTGGGAAGCTGCAAGGACATAGCAAGAAGATATACCTTGCTGCAAATCTGGTGCGAGTGTAGGCAGTTAACTTTTTCCTACGACATCCTACATATCCTGTCACTGAGACAGACTCGCCCAGGATTATAGGAAGGGCCTCCTTACGTAGCTTTTTTTGAATCTTAATCGAGATGAATATTTATGATCGTAGACCATCCAGTTTTAAGCTGGATATAACTTCACCTTTATACATTCAGGGTTCATCGAGAGGGCAAACCATGTGGGTTTTTTATAACACACCCCGTGACTCTCACGGAACTCATCCTGTCACTTTTAATAAATAGAATACTGTGCGATAAATAAAACATTGCACTAAGGAAGTTGCTGCATTATAAATTCTCCGTAGTATTGGCATATTTTAGTTTTCCTTTTTTCATTTTAATGTCCCATCAAACTGCGTTAACCCACAATACTAACGATGACGTTATCTATGTACAAAATGTACAAGAAATCAAGATATTGAAAGTGATGGATGTGGCCGTAAGTCACTTGAAGTGGTGATACCTCTGAAAATGTCATCGAGAATGGTCGAGGTGTGAGATCTTAGCCCACTTATAAACGATCGCCCTCATGAAGCTGAAAACATTCAATTCCAGACTAATTTCAAACTTCAGCCAGAGTCAGAAACAGAAGTCGGGACTCTCGGTACTGGAGATTATAGAACCCGCATCGTAAAGGCGACTTTCAAGGAATGAAGTGACTTAAAATTTATTATACTATTAACCTGTCAATTTAGAAAAAAGTTATCAAAAATACTAACCATATATCTTATTCTTCAGAGTTGTTTGTCATGTAGAATGGCATTTATCTTACTCCAGTTATAGGGAACTAATTGAATATGATGATGCTGGATTTAGAGTGTTAAACTAGTAGTATTTCCTGTAATATTTTCTTTCCATGGAATGCATTGTTGTTTTTGTTGTTGTTGTTGTTGTTGTTGGTGGTGGTGGTGGTGGTGGTGGTAGTGGTGCGTAATTATGTTTTAACTTTACTTTATTATCACACTAGTGTATGTGACCATTGCCACCGGGATACTTCCAAATTCGAATGTATATAATAATAATAATAATAATAATAATAATAATAATAATAATAATAATAATAATAATAATAATAATACATCAAATAAATAGTTGTTGGTTAAGATTCCAGTACAAAATCTTTAATTAAACATTTTGGAGATGATTTTCTTCTAGATGAGTCATTTCCAACGACCGAACCGTGGTCACACTTAGCATAAATTTGGGTGAATGTAATGAAAGGGTCTCTCTGGAAGAAGTGTGCGGAATGGGAAAATCCTACAAGAACAAAGTATGTAGAAAAGATATAAGGCCAGCCATATTGTACGCTGCGGAGAGTTGGCCTGTTCCTATGCTGCCGTGCTGAAAATGCTAGGATGGACCGGTAGAGTGACACTATTGGATGTAGTGAGAAATAACCACATTCGCAAGAGCTTCAAACATCTATTGTTGACAAACTTGTAGAGGGCAGGCTAATATGATACGGTCTTTTCATGAGAAGTTGAAGCCGTGTGATTCGGAGAGTAATGGAAATAAGAAACCAGCTAAGAGGCTGAGAGAGACCTCACGAACTCCGATGTCAATTAAACCTAAAGACCTGCTGGAACCCAACTATATTCAGTAGCCTAATAGGCCAGGATAGGACGAATTGGTGACGTTAGACAAAACAAATGAGGTAAAGTCCAGGATGATAAAGGATAAGAAGAAGAAGTATACGATGATGAATAAGAAGAAGAAGACGAATTTTTTTCAAATTTCTCACCATTCACTCTAAAATCGCGTGGCCAAAAGTCTCATATTGGAGAACCCTTACTCAGGCGATGAAAGAGGAACACCTGTTTGTAAAACAAAGGACCATTACAAGCCACACACATCCCCCCCTCTTTCTCTTCCTCTTCATCATCAGCGCATTTACTCTTTTATTTGTTTGCATAGTCAATGGAAATTTATTAGTTAACGGCTGATTATAAGGCTATGCGGTTGATATAACGTCCTCGTGATACGAGCTGTATCTACCCACCAGTTCGCCGAAAGTGGTTTGGTATGTCGTGTTCCATCTTAATTTATATACATCAGCTAAAGCCTTCGGATAATAAATCTATAATGATTTACAAAGTATCTAAAAGTCTGGTGTGAGTCTAGACGAAGGCCTGCTTAACAAGTCCTGTGGAAAATAAGAGAACAATTCCAATCCCTTGCAGTGATGCGTTGAAAATGAAGTCTGACTGCGTCCTTGCCTGACTAGCGGCTTTTTTAGGTGATGGATAATAATCAAAATATTAGACGTGCAATTCTTGAAACTTCTCCCTCAGAAACCGTTCTCTATACTCCACAAAAGCAAACAATCAAGCAAGTAATATTTTAGTTATGTGAAACTATTTGCAGCATGAGTATAGGCCCTTAATCCCCAATTTTGTGTAGAATTACATCTACAGTACATCTTCAGGGTAATGATTTTGCACAAAAATTCACACATTAATAGACAATAATTTTCTTCACTGGCTATCAATTTCAGATTTTAGGTTGGAGACTACGGGGCACCTAACTGAGTCAAGCATTGTTCCCGTTTACTCCTTATTTACATTCTTTCTGTTAGATCTCCCTTGGTCAACATTTATCTTCTTCCATTCCCGACGGTATTAACTTTTCGAGGCCTGTGTAGTCTTTCAACTTCACGACCTTTGCTTTTCCCTCCCGGTACCTCGATCATTCCTTATCCTTTTCTGATCAGAGTTAAGCGGGGAGTGCTTGTAATTCTCACCACTAAAAGCATGGCTGAGATTCGAACCGTAGCCATCTTCGTGAACATCAGTGATCCATCACGTCCGACACTGGATATAAATGCTGTCGATACCTCAATTAAATTATTGTGTTTCTTTCTTTTGAAAATTTGTAAATAAGGATCTGTACATTCTGAATCGTATAATTAAGGCTTACTGCCTCCTGTGAGGCCTGGTGCAAGTCTTTCGAGTTGACGCCTATGGGCAACCAGCATTTCTGTAAGGATGGGATCCTACCTAGGATGAAATTTTATTCTGAAGACGGTACACATACCCTGTCCTCGAGCCAGAGGAATTTAGCAATGATTATTACAATTCTCGACGCGCCTGGGAATCTAACCCAGGACTCCTCGGACCAAAGGTTACCATACTAACTAGTAAATCACAGAACCGGAATGTATGATGTTACATAGTGTCAATAATAATAATAATAATAATAATAATAATAATAATAATAATAATAATAATAATAATAATAATAATAATATGATAATAATGTTATTAGTCCGACTCATTGGCTGAATGGTCAGCGTACTGGCCTTCAGTTCAGAGGGTCCCAGGTTCGATTCCCAGCCGGGTCGGGGATTTTAATCGCTTCTGATTAATTCCTATGGCTCGGAGACTGGGTGTTTGTATCCATCCCAACACTCTGCTCTTCATATTCAGACAACATATCACACTACCGACCACTACAGAATTACGCAATAGTGTTTACATCCGTCCATATAGGGTTAGCGTCAGGAAGGGCATCCGGCCGTAAAACATGGCCAAATCCACATGTGCAATGCAGTTCGCAGCCACAACGCAACAGGTGCATGAAAAGCGGTAGAAAGGAAGAATAAGAAGAATGGTATTGTTTTTACGTACCAATAATTATCTTTACGCTTTTCGGAGACACCAAGATACCAGAATTTCGTCCCATAGGAGTCAATGTAAATGTAAAGACACGAATCTGGCATGTTTGAGCACCTTCGAATACCATCAAGCGGAGCCAGGATCGAACCCTTCAAATTCGGGTCAGAAAGCCAGCTTTCTGAAATCTGAGCTATTCAGCCAGTCTTGGAATGCTAGATGTTGCCCAATGATCTTTAACTGAAAACCGTAAGAAGGTCTTGCCTTGAGAATGCGTAATATATTCCCCGTGTGAAATGATATCACGTGGAAATACCGATCGAAACACATCGGTATAAAAGTAAATGTCCAGCTCCATGGCTAAATGGTTAGCGTGCTGGCCTTTGGTCACAGGGGTCCCGGGTTCGATTCCTGGCAGGGTCTGAAATTTTAACCATCATTGGTTAATTTCGCCGGCACAGGGGCAGGGTGTATGTATCGTATTCATCATCATTTCATCCTCGTCACGACGCGCAGGTCGCCTACGGGAGTCAAATCAAAAGACCTGCACCTGGCGAGCCGAACATCTTTTCGGTCACTCCCGCACTAAAAGCGATACGCCATTTCATTTCATAAATGTAAATAAACTTCAAGCCCAAAACGTTGGGATAGTGAGTGGTTATCGTTTTAAGAACAACGAGATAATCATCCTCTCGTAATATTCACCGGGGGAAAAGAAGAAGGAAGTCCAACACTTCGAAGGGACAGAATAGGGCCGTAAAGAGCATGAGAGTGAGATACTCTCTAGATTCCGTAAACTAATACCGCCAGGTAGAGAAGAAAACATGAGTTGACCAAAAGAGGTTGGGTAGGAAACGTGTAAAAGAGGAGACTGGCAGAATAAAATTAAAGCTATATCAGGTCTAGCTAGAGATCGTGTGGTTGACAACCTTCGTAAGAGGGATAACCCACACAGGCTCTCAACCAGGGATGCTGTGTATGTGTTCCACCGCCTTCACCATAAAGGGATCTAGCCAACCAAGCGGTTCTCTTTCTTACTACAGCCATTCCCTCTCCGGGGCTTCCGAACGTCCAGCAGTGCTATTAATTAGTTGGAACTCAAGGTCACACATTTCATTTTCATGATAAATTCCCAGCTCTCACGCACCAATAACGTGCAAGCGAGAGAAGGTAAGTCATAAATACAGATGAGTGGAAATTAGGTGTTGTCAACATTAATACTCCTGTACTGCAGTAAAGTCTATTCTTACAACGAAGTCTGCTTTTTTTTTTAATCTTTGCTGTGACTCCTATATGGGGCCGGTGTTCCTTTCCTTAATCTTCTTCTCTATCTTGCCATTCTAGGCTTCCTCTTTTCTTTCTCCTTGGTCTTCTTCTCCTCCTCTTTCTAATGACCTTCTAGTCATTTACCTCCTCTTCACCGTATCTCTAATGTAGTCATTTCTAATATTATGATTTCTTACAACTGAGTATTTGCATTAAGGGTTGCATGTAACATTATTAATTTCATGTGGCTATTACAAGCCTAGTGCAGCTTGTAACTCAGGCCCTAAAACGTGGGTGGGTGGGGTCTACCATACTGTATATTGAAAAATTACTGTTATTTGATTGATGCTAGTGTAGGGTATGTGGCGGGTGAGTTTCAGAATTTATGGGGATAAAACAATCTACCAGACCCCGAGCCCCTCGAATCTTCGATGCAACATTATCAAGTGCTGTGAGTCCTCGATCCGGCTGGAGATCGAATTCGGGACCGTGAGCCGCCGACAAGCCAGCGTCTGAGAGAACTGAACAGTTAACATTAACAAAGTGGGAAGAATATTTCAATGAAATAAAATGAAACTCTACAGCCTGTTTCCACTAATTCGATCGTATCAGGAACGGAATGAATGAAGCCCCATCTAGCGGCTTGGAGAGGAATTGTGCCAGCTGTCGAAACCTGTCGCACTTCTCTGGGACAATGATTGACGACTGACGGATGAAATTATATTGGAGAGTGTTGCTGCAATGAAAGATGGCAGGGAAAATCGAAGTTCTCGGAGAAAAACACGTCCCCTCTTCGCTTTGTCCAGCAAAGTCTCACATGCAGTGACCGGGATTTGATCCACGGAACCTAGCGGTGAGAGGCCGGCGCGCAGCCACCTGAGGCACGGAGACCCTGAAAAGCCATCAATACTAATCAATTATAATTTCTTTAGGATGTTTTATTTTTCCACGTTACCACAGCATTCATCCAATAGCATGTGTACTTAGAATTGCAAACACAACAGGTAAGTCAGTCCATGCTTTTGATAATCACGCTTGTTCTTACAAGAGTGTTATCTATCATTTATTTTATGAGAAAATGAGATATTTGTATGGGCTGGCCATCCCGTCTCCAATATTGTTATTGGATTACGTTCTAGACCCCATACATTCCCGAGTACTTATCTTTTTCTTCTGTTGTACAGCTGTTACAATCAAATGATAGGTTGAGATTCAATTTTCAAAACACGGACCAGGAAAGAGACTCGTCATCATACACTCCCCAATAGCCAGTAGTTCAATACCACGAAACGCCCACCTAAGAAGGCGTTGTTTCCACAAGAGAAATAAAAAAGTCTTTAAAGAAGCAGCAGATATTACGTCATCTCAGAGAAACAAGCGAGGTAGTCAGCTGCTATGCTGGTTATATCTCTTTCATTTTTGTTTGTTCCTTCTTCAAGCTTCTCTAGTTCTTGAATTCTGATTTGGTTTCTTTGACGTCTTCAGCCAGATCTACTTAACATAATCCTTGTCTCATCCCATTGTGTCTTACTGTAGGCGTGATTTAGTCTGGTACTTTTAAAAGAAGCTCCCACAGATGTTCAGGATGTAGCGCTGCATTTCATTACCTATAAAATCTCACAGTTCAATGTATGAGTCATCAAGTTTCAAAACTAGTCACCTCGAAGCAGAAATATTTTTTTCAGAAAATTATAAAAAAACGTGTACCATCTATATAAGTGCAGTATTCATTACCAACGTTCGGACGTTTAGGGAAGTCGAAAAGGTCCAAATCGGCAAATTTTTACATTTTCACTTATATACAATTTATTAACGTGTGAATCATTTGTTTAATGTGGTATTTGTTTCATTAAAATATTCGAATATTTACTATTTTATATGATGTATTAAATATATTGGCGCACTTCTATTTCAAGACACGTTTTGTGCAATAACTCACTGATTTACACATAGCCCAGGGACTATTTACTCTAGAAGGCTGTGGTTTGGCATTTCTTGAAGAGAAATATCTGTTTTTTGTTTTTTTGCTATTTGCTTTACGTCGCACCGACACAGATATGTCTTATGGCGACGATGGGATAGGAAAGGCCTATGAATGGTAAGGAATCGGCCGTGGCCTTAATTAAGGTACAGCCCCAGCATTTGCCTGGTGTGAAAATGGGAAACCACGGAAAACCATCTTCAGGCCTGCGGACAGTGGGGTTCGAACCCACTACCTCCCGATTACTGGATACTGGCCGCACTTAAGCGACTGCAGCTATCGAGCTCGGTATCTGTTTTATTAGTTGGTCACCATGCTTGAGGTGAAATCGCAAGATGCAGTGTTGGTTTGGCGGAGGATGTTAAAGCTTCTATTCTGCAGTAGGTGAGCTTTACCGAAATTTTACTTTGAATTGCAATTGACCTAAAATCACTTTTTCCGAAACCAATGCTTTCCTTTTTCAGAAACTACAGGGTGCATTTACATTAAATGATTACGAAATGTTTGCGACAACACTGTTGTGGTAGCATGAATCTACTTTGGTTGACATTTCTTTAATAGGTTATTGTTTATAACAAAATATCATCAGAAGAAATTTAAAATTGGGGAATATTTAAAATAAATCATAACCTTTTTAGTAGCACATATTTTAAAATTATTATAGATCAGTGCATGCAAAAGATATTAGTTAACATCATATTAAAAATCATCTTCCAACATATGCCAAAAGCCGTTGCCGTGTTGAAACACCGGATCCCGTGAGATCTCCGAAGTTAAGCAACATTGGGCGTGTTCAAGATTTGGATGGGTTGCCGCGCGCTCTTGGTCGGGGGTAAGGGAATGGAGGAGCGGAAAGGAACTGGCCACGCTATCGTTGTAAACTCCGGCTCAGGCACATCTCTGTGGAGTTTCGAACCTGCCTTCGGGCAGAATACACCCTTAGTTACTTACTTACTTCCAACATTCAGTGGCTACTGAGAAAATGGTTTATTTATTCATCTTTTTTTAACATTTAAGAGATACAGCATTACGACTCTCCTTAAAGAAAGGACATATTTTATTCTTAAGGTCAATCTATCCGAAACCTTGAATATATAATTTTGAATGATGGGATCCTGACACTTTTGAAAGCAGTTTTATGCTGCATATAAATGCACATATCGACCGTTTTATTGCTTCTATTATATTTTGCTCATTTTAATGATTTGTGGTCATATTTGGTTACATTTTGTTTAAATTGAGGCGTCATTTATTTTACAAGGTACATGTTATATGCATCCATTTTCAAACACAAAATTTCAAAATACTGTAGTAGATGTAGTTTTTCTGTCTCTTACCCGCAGGACCCGGGTTCGATTCCCGGCCAGTTCAGGAATTTTTACCTGGACCTGAGGGCTGGTTCGAGGTCCACTCAGCCTACGTGATTAGAATTGAGGAGCTATCTGACGGTGAGATAGCAGCCCCGGTCTAGAAAGCCAAGAATAATGGCCGAGTGGATTTGTCGTGCAGAACACACGAGACCTCGTAATCTGCAGGCCTTCGGGCTGTGCAGCGGTCGCTTGGTAGGCCAAGGCCCTTCAAGGGCTGTAGTGTCATGGGGTTTGGTTTGGTTTTAGGTGTATTTTTCTTTCTTTTCCACAAAGAGATAGGTATCAGGTTTAGAATGTATGGTTCCCAGAAAGGGATGCTGTACAAGTGTAGGCCGAAACATAACAAAAAGCATGATAATACCTTGATTATATTTTTTAGGAAAATCATAATGGAAACTGTGCCTCAGGGCTATGATACTGAATGAATGTATAAAGTTTACATTTATCTAATGTAGCTCTGTCATTTCCTTCTGTTTGCTGTATTATCGCTGATCACTTTTTGACACGGTGTATGTTAGTAATCTTGCTACCTGTCCCTAAAATACTTGTCATATTTTTTTTTGATCTATTTTGCTAGTTTTCAGGACATATTTGCTTGCATATTCTGTACTTATGTAGGTCATAAACTTCCGAACCCTATTCATCTGGATGAAAGGGAATTCGCGGGAGCTTTATCAGCATTCTGGAAAGATCACCTACGCCATCAGGAAAAAAACATTGAAGTTCTATAACCACATTCTCAGAATAAACAATGGCAGGCTCACTAAAAGGATTCTCAAACTTGCTCTTCCAGTGAACGTCAAGAATAACTGGATTAATAAAATAGAAAAAAGACCTTCTGGAAATTGGCATCCCACTGGAAATTGTTCATCATCGACTCCAGTTCAAGAAATCTGTCAACAAACGTCATATTGCTGAGAAAATGAGTAAATCATGGACTGGATAACGGGGGTTAATGTTCAGTGCCCAGATGAAGAGATTTTGGGAGCAGAAACTATCAACATCAATTAAATAGTTATATCCCGCTCCACATATGGCCATAACACTGTAAATAACAGCAATAATAATAATAATAATAATAATAATAATAATAATAATAATAATAATAATAATTAGTGGTCACATGATTACCTCAGCTGTCAGGCTATAGGCCACAAAATATATTATTAATATAATCATTAATATTAAATTGTTATGTACTTATTTTAATTATCTTTTGTCTGATCTTCTCGCACGCTTCGTGTTCGGAAGACTGGCATAATTTAAGGTTCGTACCAGAAGATAAGCTTGTGATCTCCACTCCAATGATGCCGTAATCATGGCCAGAGAACTTGCTGGTTTAAGAAACAATCAACAGCTGCAATGAGTTGTAAGTCACAAGGTCAGACCATGACATGCATACGGTTGTGTGTGCATCGTCAAGACCACCACGAGGAAACGCTCTGTGATTTGCTGCTTCAGCTGTTAGGAATGCGATATTGTGCCTGCCTGCGCGTCATCATACAACAGGAGGTAATAAGTCACTACAACTTGCTTTATCTTAAACAAGTAGCTGGACGGTAGTTCACGAATGTGTTACATGCAAAACAGTACTCATGAGCTGCCTTTTAAAGTACTTGTCATTTTTCTGGGTTAAGATGTAGCCAAATAAACGTAAGAAATTATACTCTCAAAAAAAAATAACGACACTTCTGCTTCTTCTTCTACCGCTTTACCCACACCTGTGGGGTAGCGGGTACGAACTGCTTCGTACATGTGGATTTGGCCCTGTTTTACGCCCGGATGTCCTTCGTGACGCCAATCCTATATATGGAGGGATGTAATCACTATTGCTTGTTTCTGTGGTGGTTGGTAGCGTAGTGTGTTGTGCGAATATGAAGCGGAGAGTGTTGGGACGGGCACAAACACCCAGTCCCCGAGCCAGAGGAATTAATCATGGGCGATTAAAATCTCCGACCCGGCCGGCAATCGAACCCGGGACCCTCTGAACCGAAAGCCAGTACGCTGACCATTCAGCCAACGAGTCGGACAAAAGAAAATTAATATTTTGATGGTTCGGAATGTCTGAATTCCAGAATTAAGATAGAAAATTGTTCATCATTTTTGATTAAATTGATATTGAGGCTAAAAGTTTTGTGAAACTTTCATACAAACAGGGTATCCTTTGTATCATTGTATTATACTTGATTCAGACACAACCTCTTAAATTTCTTGTAATGTGTTATAAATTTTTTTTCATTTTATAATCTCGTCTTATTTACCATATGTATGTAAACGAATACCCGATAATAATCTATGTTATGTGGATCAACAAATTGTTATCTACATTTTATTTAGTTCAGTACACGTTTCGGGATTCTATTCTAATCATTTCATCAGCCTTCTTACAAAATATTCTCAGCATATTAAAACCTTTCATTCTATTTCTATTAAATGTTTCTTAAAATAATCGAAATACATGACCTTAATATTGGTTATCGGTACATTGTCAAAACATGCAGTAGCACTCCATGTCGAAGGATAGCGACATGTTAAAGATCTGCTATTATTACTATTCCCAAAGGTCAATATTTTTAAATCTCTGCTGATATGTAGTACAATTACCTAAAGGAATCCACGTTACGAAGAAAACCATTGTTAAGTACTTCAGGGACATACAGTGTAGTGCCAGTTTTTCGAAATGTATTTCCAATTAAAATTCTGACCTCTCCGTCCTTTATACATTGGAGTTAAAATATTCTGCTTTTTGGAAGTAGATGAGCCGGTCCCACAGTCTAGGGTTAGCGTGCCTGGCTTTCACACGAAGGACCCGAGTTCGAATCCACGCCAGATCAGGAAATTTCATCTGGATTGAGAGCTGGTCCTAGGAAACCTCAGCCTTAGCCTTTACATTTAAAGATCTATCTGACGATGAAATCGCATCCCCAGTCTAGAAAGCTAAGAATAAGGTTTCGTCGCTTCAACTCGTAATCTGTAGCCCTTAGGATGAGCAGCGGTCGCTTCATAGGCCAAGGCTCTTCAGGGCTGTTGCGCCATTTGGGATGTAGATGATTTTCTAGAAGCTAAATTACGATAGGAATATATAAAATGTAACATGAAAATATGCACAATTTTTTTATTTAAACATTTTATCAGTAACACGATTTTTGGTTGCGTGGTCTGGGTCACTTATATGTCGGCTTGCACGCGGGAGGCAGTGGGTTCGAACCCCACTGTAGTCAGCCCAGAAGATGGCCTACCGTGGTTTTCCATGTACATAACAAGCAAATGCTAGGGATGTACCTTAATTAAGGTCACGGACGCTTCCTTCTCTCTTCTAAGTCTTTCCTCTCCCATCGTTGTATAATTGTATAAATTGGAAAAAACATTTATATTTATATTTATATTTATATTTATATTTATATTTATATTTATATTTATATTTATATTTATATTTATATTTATATTTATATTTATATTTATATTTATATTTATATTTATATTTATATTTATATTTATATTTATATTTATATTTATTTAGGATCATTATAAGTCAGCAGATATTTTTTACGAAAAGAAGTAAAGGTTTAGTATTTCAATTGATGAATTATACATACAGTATATGTGCATACAATAATAATTATTAACAGCGACATGAATTCTGAATAAGAGCATGAGTTATGTAGAGAAACACAATGAATAATTTCTTCTGTCATCACGTAGAAGAAAAAATACTTTGAGGCTTAATTTATACAGTTTTTTTCAGTATTTTCGTATTTCTCATTCTGACATATTCAGACATTTCATTCTCATTTGGAACATCATGATTGCATCGCATATTAACTAATATATCTTTCATCAAAGTGAAAGAATAATCCATTTGTTTCAACTCGTTTACGTGTTCTATAACCGATTACAAAACTCTAGGCACTTAATCACCTAACGGAAAGTAATATTTTAAAACCGAACCATGTTTTATGGTCCAACCTTATTAGCACACGCAATATTCTCGAAGGCGCCTGGTCTGGTTTCTGCCTTCAGTGGTAGGTAGCGGCAGTATAATTTGTAGTACGAGTGAAATATTTGACATCAGGCAATACGTGGTCCCGCGAATGGTTGCTGCTCGGTCGTAACTTAGTGGTAGATATAGCAGGAGAATGCGTGGTAGTGCTACAACAATAAGGCAATACTCCACGCGGACTTCTGTCGGACGTGAAAACAGAAGTAAATATGGTGTTTTCATTATTATTATTATTATTATCATTATCATCACATCCATCATCATTTGCCCAGTTCACACCCACATAGTGCAAAGATTAGTACTACTGTCTACCGTACTCAGAGGCCCGGGTGCGATTCCCATGGTTGTATGTCATTGAAAAAGTACAAGAAGCTCATTACCATTGAGGTGAACGTGAAGAGTGCAGTGCTAATTCGAAGAATACAAGGACATGGGTTTACTATATACTTTGTGGCCGCAATCACATCAATGTTGTTAAAACTGATCACATCCTGTAGGGTGAGATGGGATGCTTGATCTTTCCCGGGTTGTGTAGCATCAGTCTCAACATTTCCTTTTACCACAGCTTGAGTGTCTCACTTGTTAAAACTACAGCACGATACTTGTTACATTTACATCATAGTGTAAGTGGAACGACAAGTCAGTTTAAATGTGAGACGTCGTTTCAAATTCTGAAGAGATGACAGATAAACCTCCTTTAAAATGTCGTTCTTGGATCAGTAGGTGTAATCGAGAATTCAAACCGGTGATCTATTGCATTCTTATTCCATGTTTGTACGGCCTTCGTAGCAAGGGATATACCTTCTCTTGTCTTTCTTCACCACAACACTCTTGCATTTCAACACCTGACTCCGCCACAGCCATATATAAAAGTTCCAAGATGCTATCTTTCATTTCGAGAATCCAGTAAAGGTTTGGGAACATGGTTTGAGCAACTCTATAAATAAGCTGATTTCGTTGCGGAAAAAATTCAGATCGGTAATGCCATTTCTCTTCACTTAACAGAATACCCCCATTTTATCCACTCGATCCATCCCAGTTATTACGAGAAGAACATTTCGATCTCAAACGAAAAGCTATAAAAGCAATTGGCAGACAACACTTTTACACAGTAATCAACTTTCTTCTTTAACATCGCGTGCTGAATAACAACTTCCCCGCTGGAATAATAATCCATATCAAAATTCTCTACAAGGTCAATACACACATATACTGCTCCGTATGTGAAAGTCCTATGAGAGCATCCATAGCAGGGATGTCAAAACTCTGTTGAGACTGCCGAATCAATCCAGTTCAGTACGCTCTTTTATATGTAAAACAAAGAACCTGCCATAAATATGTCGAATTTTTTTTTAGGTGTTCATGAGCTATACACTCTGTTGTTACAAGGAAAAAAGTATATCATCGCTGTGCATAGGAAAACCTTACAACACAGAAAGGTTCTGTCATCTATGGTTCAATTTTGCACGAACTATTGCAACGAATTTTCATTGTGATGCGTGTGCTGCGGGTCAGTATGTATCCCCTTAACATTGTCGCATAACGGGATTTCGAAGCGCGACGACGGTATGTCCATTTCTCTGCTTCATGAATGTGTTTTTGTGCTTAGAAGGCGAGAGCGCAAGTACTGATTCTTCGGCTGTTCCTCCACTTAGTAGCCTCTTACGACATGCAGTGGGTAAAATCATCACACAGAGGAAACAAAATTCTAGCATCATATTCTAGGTCCATCAATATGGCAGCTGATCTAGCACAAAATATTTCCATGCCATATCACAAGATGGGTCCTCTTCTGTAGTGTAATGGTTAGTGTGATTAGCTGCCACCCCCGGAGGCCGGGGTTCGATTCCAGGCTCTGTCACGAAATTTGAAAAGTGGTACGAGGGCTGGAACGGAGTCCACTCAGCCTCGGGAGGTCAGCTGAGTAGAGGTGGGTTCGATTCCCACCTTAGCCATTCTGGAAGTGGTTTTTCCGTGGTTTCCCACTTTTCCTCCAGGCAAATGCCGGGATGGTACCTAACTTCAGGCCACGGCCGCTTCCTTTTCTCTTCCTTGTCTATCCCTTCCAATATTCCCATCCCCCACCAAGGCCCCTGTTCAGCATAGCAGGTGAGGGCGCCTGAGAGAGGGGATGGTCATCCTCCCCACTTGTATCCCCTGACCCAATGTCTCGGGCTCCAGGACACTGCCCTTTTGGTGGTAGAGGCTGGATCCCTAGCTGAGTCCGATGCAAAAAACCAACCCTGGAGGGTAAACAGATTAAGAAATAATAATAATAAGAAGAAGAATTATAATAACCATAAATTATTAGTAGTAGTATTATAATTACAGTGTTTTAATTGTCGTATTTAAAAGGTACGTGTAAGGCACTGCATCTAAATATCAACATTTAGACGAACTAAACTGGAGATGTTATCTTTACGATTGCTTATAATTCAGAAACTAGTACAGTATAACGAACCTTTCCTCCATAGCATCATTACTACCAACAATAGGCCTATGACCTCTAAAATATGCCCTTCATTGTCACAATAACGACAACAACGACAAATGTGGGATATTGCAGGAAAATCTGAGCGAAATTTAAGTCACTGACAGTATGTTTCCGCATAGAATGAGGACAGAGAATATTACAGGTTTGCCGCACAACTACACCTTCTGGGCATATATCTATCTCGTTACTGACATTGATCAATAACCTCGCAACGCGTGATGGATTAGAAGTGATCATTCCATAGGTTACACGTACATGTCAAAACCACCTCCAGAACACGTTCGTCACAACATTGCGGTATCAATTACATATGAAATGTCGCAATTTTATATAATTTATGTTCCGATTTAATTATATACTACCCTTTCGCACTCGTGAATAGATTCTGACACGTCATTTTATCATCATTCGTGATGTTCTTATTCACATTATGACATGTCAATGGACATGATGTTGCAGAAATTATCAAATGCCGGAGTGTAACCTGAGATACAACTTCTCTTCTCTCAGATAAGTGCTGCCAGTATAGTCCAGTTTCATAGCAGAGTTTCTTGAGAAAATCGAAAATTAACAAATTTGGCCTAGAAACATACGATTTCCGGGGGTCGTAGAATACAGTGGAGGTGATCTTTTCGGTAGAAGAAATCCGAAATTAAAAACATTCACGAATGATATTGATGACATAAAATGGAATCATTTTCGGCCTCATACAATGTTTTACTAACATAGGCCAGCTCTGCAGTTTATTAGTAGTCTACAACTTTTAAGTCCACATGAGTGTGTCGTCAAAATGATTTAAAATAAGTTTAAAAAGTTTAGTTATGGACTTAGATGTTGTAATTAATTTTAACACTGATGACGGACCGAAAAGTGGTTTTGAATTAAAATAGTGTGCTGATACGACTGTTTGTGATTAATAATAATAAAAAATACTTTCATCAGCACTGGTTACTAAGATGGCTTTGATATTTTGTAATGATTATAATTTCCTTTTATTAGACAGAGGGTGTAAATGTATTTTAGTAAATGCATTTGTAAACAGACAGGCCTAAACAAGTGACACGTACGTAACTTCCCGTGACCTCATAAACAAGTGCCTCCGTAAAGCACACGACTGCCACTTAGCTGATATACAGTGACATTCTTAAGGCTGGCTTGACACGACTTGAATCATTATGTGACTAAAATACTCAACTCAGGCTAACTCCCATCTCTTCTCACCTGCATTGACAAACAAGTCAGGGATGTTGCAAACTACATGCAGCTGTTCTCGCTAATGTGAGTCAGTGTCTGGAAGTGTGTAAGGTTCTGTTGCATATAAACTTGGTTAATTAGACTGGGAAAGAGTATCTTCGTCTCTTTCGACCTTCTCCTGCTCATCTTTGCATATATTACGTTGCAAACATCAAGGATATCCTGGAGATCTTACTCATTTTCTTTCCATTTCAAATATTGTGGAATTTCTTATACCATTATTCTAGGGCTTTGCAATTTGAGAGACAAAACAAGGTGATTATAATATCTCATCTGAACCTCACATTACTCCACACAACTACAGCTGAGTCTTCTCTTTTCAACTTCCATTGGCCAAATTCCGCACTCTTTGGTCCCTTTATTCGTCATATTCTCATTCTTCTAAGAGTTCAGAATCCCTCCTCTGTCTTCCTCCTTAAATCTCATCAAAGTCAGGTGAACAATTGCTATCCTACTTTAATCATTCTTAAGGTTTGGAATCCATATGAAATTTGTCACCGTCTGGCTTTGGCTGCGATATCAACAGTCGCGTAAAATTTTAAGCATAATTGTTATTATTATTATTATTATAAGTACTAGGTACTTTTGACGATTTTCGGAGACGCGTCCCAGAACTTTGTCCCGCAGGACTTCTTTGACGTTCCAGTATAATCTACTGATACGAGACTGACATATTTGAGCACCTTCAAAAACTACCGGACTGATCCAGGTTCGAGCCTGCCAAGTTGGGGTGAGAAGGCCAGTGTTTCAAACGTCTGAGCCAATCAGCTCGGCATTATTATTATTATTATTATTATTATTATTATTATTATTATTATTAAACATATATGAGAAGTCTCCGTGGCTCAGGCGGTAGCGCACCAGCGTCTCCCCGCTGGGTTCCGTGCTTCAAATCCCGGTCACTCCATGTGAGATTTGTGCCGGAAACAGCGGAAGCGAGACAGGTCTTCCTCCGGGTACTCAGGATTTTCCTGCCATCTTTCATTCCAGAGACACTCGCCAATCTCATTTCATTTCATCTGTCAGTCATTAATCATTGCCCCAGAAGAGTGCGACAGGCTTCGAGAGCCGGCACCATTCCTATTCTCGCCATTAGATGGGGCTTCATTAATTCCATTTCTGCCCTTATGGAACAGCGTGAGGATCATCTTTAAAACTTTGTAATGTCAAGAAATGTTATTATTATTCCGAAATAATATTCATTCCTACAT
The DNA here is from genome assembly GCF_040414725.1 of Anabrus simplex. Classification (NCBI taxonomy): domain Eukaryota; kingdom Metazoa; phylum Arthropoda; class Insecta; order Orthoptera; family Tettigoniidae; genus Anabrus; species Anabrus simplex. The sequence goes on along the minus strand of NC_090265.1, from coordinate 1,731,110,682 downwards.
TGACCAGGCTACTTAGCTAATTAGCTAAAATATTTAATATTATTATTATTACTATTATTATTATTATTATTATTATTATTATTATTATTATTATTATTATTATTATTATTATTATTATTATTATTATTATTATTATTATTATTATTATTATTATTATTATTATTATTATAGCGTGTAGCCTCCGGAGAGCCCAATGTGCAGGTCTTTTGAGTTGCCACCATGAGTGGCCTAGTTGTCTATGAGGATAGGATCTTACAACGATGAAATCCAATATTGAAGAGGCACAACCCCCTAGTCCCCGAACGAACAGAAATAACCAACGCAGGTTAAAATCTCTAAGAATCACCGATCCAACTGCGAATCGAATGCGCTACCCTTTGGGCCAAAGACCAGTATGGTAATCAGTTATCCACTGAGCCCGACGGCTCCTTGGCCAAATGATCAGCATTCAGGCCATCAGTTCAGAGGACTTCGTGCTCGATTCCGTACTGGGTTGACGATTTTGATCTGTTAAGTACTCTGACTCGGGGACTAGGGGTTTGACCTCATTTTAATAAACACTTCTTCGTTCGCGGACAACACAATGCAATGCACTACCAATCACCGCAGAAACTTTCATTAGTGAGTACCAGCTTGCGGGTCATCCGGCGGTAAAATTCCAGTAGGTCAACACTTGAGTCACATTTCACCCCTGGTACCACCAGTCTGTGGAAAAAGTGGAAAATAAACAAGAATATGCCTGCGGTCGATTTTCCAATCATCTTACTCAATGCCCGTATTGATTGCGTCAGGCACACATTTATGAATTGTTAACTTGTAGTCTACAGCCATCCCACAGGTGCTAAAGAAGGGGATCTCAAGATAATTTGATTTCTAATGTGTTTTGTTTTCAAATCAGCGTTTTACATAATTGTATAAATGGTTCTATTTGTCAGCAATTTCATGTCTCTAGTAAACCGAGAATTCTGTCTTATCCTTTCGTCCAAGGCATGGTTTTATTATTTAAGATGACTTCTTCATGTGTATTTAACCGTGTTTCATTCCATGTTGTAGGATTCCTTTTCATATTTTTAGAAAAATAATTAGGTTTATACGAGGTATTAAAGTATGTAAACTTCAGCATATTATTAGCACAAACAAGGCGATTCATTCACTGATTCAGCTGGAAATATGACATGACCATTATCAGACACTGAAATCACCATTACCAATCACATTGCCCGATAGTTGTGTTACCGCTGTAATTTTTGACGTATTAGTCATGATTTAAGAAGATCAGGTCAGAGTATAATATGATTCATGCTCAGTCAGTCGCATGCTAACCAAGAGATGTCAGGTATTTAATGCTAATTTTCATAATTCTGTTGCTGCTTAATGGTAGAGTCTAGTTGCTTATTTAATGGTAGAGTCCACCGAGACTCAGATTACCGCCATCGACTCAGGATTGTGATGATGCATATAAATTATTGCAGATCAAGGCTTAACTTTAATCCGAGAAGAAGTATTGAGGACACCTGCTGCACAGTGTGAGGATCTGCAGGTGTCGGAGTGTTTCACAGTCAATCCGATGAATTCCTAAACAATTCTACTTGACTGAATCATGACTTAACCAAAACGAACTCCATGAACCTATAGCCCTGATGGGTCTTGGACTACGAAGCGATCGCTACTCAGCCCGAAGACCTAAAGAATACGAAATGAAACGTGACCAGAGCAACACATCCTCTCGACTGTTAATCTAATATAGACTGGATCCACTATTTCACTATCACTTAACTCCTAAATTGTTCAATTTTTTTCACGCTCGCTGAATGGACTTTGAACCAGACTTCACTTCCAGGTATATTTATATGGCATGTGGCCTCTGAAGTGGCCAGGTGTAGGTCTTTCGCGTTGACTCCGTATAGGCGACCTGCGCATTTTTGAGGACGGGGACCTACCTGTGATGAATTCTAATGATGAATCCGGCACAACACATCCAACCCCTGAGCCATCGGAATTAACCAATAAAAGTTAAAATCCCCGACCCGTCGGGGAATCGTACCCGGGACCCTCTGGACCAAAGGCCAGCACGCTAAACATTTAGCTATGGAGCCGGGAACGTCCAGTTAAGAAACCCTGACTTTCCGGGGAATCGATCCCGCGACATCCGCGAAGTCAGATTCTGGCTGTATTATTGTATTACGATAAATTATACTCATATATGTATCAATGAGGACGTAAAAAATGTTCAGTCGCTTGAACTCAACCTGTATTACAATCAAAACAAGTCCGGCCCCACAGTATAGGAAGTAACACGTCCGCCTGTCACCCGGCGGCCCCGGGTACGATTCCCGGCCGGGTAAGGGTTTTTAAATTGTAATGATTAATATCCCTGCCTGGGGACTGGGTGTTTGTGACGTCCATAATCACCCTATCCTTACACATAACATTCCCCACTACCGCCATTCCAATTACACGCAGGTTCATACAATAAGGTGCAAGTAGGGGCAGAAGATCCACATGGGTCGATGCCCCGAAAAATTAGCATTTAATAAATTAAAAAATTAAAAACTAAACAATAAGATATAAGTATTCACGTTACAAAACATGTTTCATGTAATAAATTAGACATCTACAGTTTCGTCAATTGACATCAAATCAAAATAAAATTATCAATTTGTGAATATACAGGGTGGTCGGAAACAACGTTAACCGGATATATGACCGTTAGAGGATTGGTCATACTGATAAATAATTGAAAAATAAATAATTAGATATATCTGGATTTTGTCATTTTATCACCTGCTGAAATTAGCCAATCTGATCGCTTCGTGGGCGAATTCAGATGGGCTTTGCGAGGCGGTGTTTCTAAACCTGCACGTGACTTATGACAGGCTTGAGAGAGCCAATAGAGGAAATAAACTTCTCCAGGGGTGGGACTTGAACAAGGATGCATGGTACGGTGACATTAGCCGAAACCCGCGGTGTATTAGTGGTTATTGCTCATTTCTCGGCATGAATCTCAAGCTCGACCAAGGCACGCGCAGATTTATCAACACCGCCTCGTAAGTCCATTTGAATGTGCCAATGAAGCGATCTGATTGGCTAACTTCAGCGGCTGATAAAAAGATAACGGCGCGAGATATCGACGTAGTTTTTTGATCAGTATGACCAACGCTCTAACGCTGATATTATCTGTTCACTTTGTTCCCAACCACCCTGTATATTCATATTATTCCTCTCCACAAAGGTAGAATATTCTTACTTTTCTAGCCTTCTCAAACTCACAGTGTTTGGGACTTTTACCATACTGCTGAAAAGAGGGTTGACCGCATTCTGCATAAATTACAAGGTGCCTTTTAAATAAATCTACTTTATAAATTCCATTTTAGTAATGCAAACCAAAATTCCCTTAATCAAAATAAGTCGGTCGTGCAGTCATTTTGTCGTTAATGGCACTGCAACAAAATACTTGTAACAAATGTGGAACAGGATTGTTTCATGTTGTATTCTCTTGTGAAGCACACATTTATGTTTATTCTGTCCAGCAGAAATATGTTGGACGTGCATCTAAGGGTTAAGAACTGGGATTTATGGACACGAGATTATTAAGCACCAAATGAATCAGTAACACTAACCATAAACAGTGAAATCTCCTGTATAACACTCTTCACTCTCCGAACACCATAATTATCACTCGAAGTCCAATCAATACCTTCGTGTATTACAGGATGAGATGTTACATTCAATGTCGTGTAATCTGCCACGCTCCGCAGAGACCATGAGACTTAAGTAACCATAACTCTCATCTCATTTAATGGGGAGAAATAAAAATCAGGCAAACTTCTTATAGCCTTGGATTAAAATAACGGTGAGGAAATTCGCTACACTGAATACGTGAGAAAACTTTAAACTACTGTTCTGTGGTATGATTCTATTATTAGACGTACATATAGCAAGGATAAGCGCGTATTCATACAGCATTTCAGATGAAGAAAAAACAAACATGAGGATAATTTCTGAATGAACTACTACGAAAATGTTTTAATTTCATCCTTGAAGGGAGAGGCGGGCGAACGAGATGATCGAAGAAGGTGAGGGGGTTGGCAGCCGTGGCCTATACTAGGAACTGTGCCGGCATTAGTGCAGGAGAATGGAAAACCATTCTCAGGACAGCCGACGGTTGGGGCCAGCCTTTCCTGTCTCCCGAATACAGAGACGTAGAGCCACAGTAGAACCGTGGCCACCCCTCGTATGCTCAGTTGGCCGGTGAGAATGCAGAGCTGTCGGACCACGGACCACTCGTGGCCACTTGTTGGCCGAGAGCCACTCTGCATCTACCGGCGAATTAATGAAGTTTCCCACAGGCTAGACATAGCGTCACAGGTGTTAAAAATAGAGAAGAAATAGGAAATAAACTAATATAATACGTCGCAATTTACATTTTCTTAAAGGAAAGACACTTCTAATTTCCATCAAATGTTGAGCGTTGATTAATATAACTCTAAGAAAACGTGAGAAAGTTATAAAACGAGAATAAATAATTAAATAGCGGGCGAGTTGGCCGTGCGGTTAGGGTTGTGCGGCTGTGAACTTGCATCTGGGAGATAGTGAGTTCGAATCCCACTGTCGGCAGCCCTGAAGATGGTTTTCTGTGCTTGCCCATTTTCACACCAGGCAAATGCTGGGACTGCACCTTAATTAAGGCCAAGGCCGCTTCCTTCCAACTCCTAGGCCATTCCTATCCCATCGTTGCTATAAGACCTATCTGTGTCGGTGCGACGTAAAGCCACTAGCAAAAAACGTTATTAAATAATGTAAATCGTCGAACTGGCCGGAAGAGGTACCTCAGGGCCTTGGAATAAGGAACAGGTACGCTGTATCTACATCATAGGACTTCCTAATAAATAATAATAATAAAGGATGCATTTTCTATATACCCACTGCACGTCGTAAGAAGCTACTATGATGTGAACATGCAAAGAAACAGTACACGCCCCCTCGTCTTCTACGTCTGAAAACATATCATCTGTGAAGAAACCAAACCTCGTATCTCACAATGCCCTTACTCTCAATTATGTTCCTTAAGACTGGTCATGCCTCCCAGCCACGTATGGATATGCAGTCCATCAGAACAGTTTTCGTTGTGTACATTTACCTGCGCGAAAGCGTAAAGGGAAATGAATCTTAAATACAACATACTGTAGGAGTGAGTACATTCGTCGTGCAAGCATACTGTACATTCCTGAAGTACTGTAGGGTGAGGTTCATTTTCCTTCAGACCTTAGCATAGGAATGTGAACACAAAGAAAATTTTTATGATGGACTGCATATCCATATGTCGCTGGTAGGCGTGACCAGTCATAAGGAAAATTATATTATCGTACTTTATCGTACCATAACTCTGTGACTTTCAAAATATTAAACGTCGCATCTGAAACAAAAAGGATCACAGTGTGTCGCAACATTTGCTGCATCATCCAGCACCAAATTTCAATTTCGATTTTGGGGCCATTTCTGCTTCAATACTTTACTATGATCCCCGCCGATAGGTCAGGAATTTAGGCTGTGATCGTGTAAATTTCACCTTACCATCGTAATGAGTTGTTCTTGTTTGAGTCATCAGTCCATAGACTGGTTTGATGGAGCTTCCATGCCACCCTATCCTGTGGTAAAAATGTTATTTCTACGTAACTACTGCATCCTACATCTGCTCTAATCTTCTTGTCACATTCATACCTGTTCTTAATGGCTACACTTCCTTCCAAAACCTACTGCGAAAATCCTGGGTGTATTAAGATGTGTCTTATCATTCTATCCCTTGGTCTGGTCAAATTTAGCTAAATCAATATCCTCTCACCAATTCGATTCAGTATCTCTTCATTCATGATTCCATCTATCCATCTCACCTTCAGCATTCTTCTGTAACACCACATTTCGAATGATTCTATTCTCTTTCTTTCTGAGCTAGTTATCGTCCAAGTTTCACTTCCATACAATCTCACGTTCCAGACTAAAGTCTTCAAAACCATATTTCTAATTTCTATATCAATATTCGAAGTGAGCAAATTTCTTATCTTAAGAATGGCCTTGTTTGCTTGTGTTAGTTTGCATTTTGTCTTCCTTACTTCTGCCATCGTTAGTTATTTTACTACCAAGTAACAATAGTCATCTACTTTTCCTAATTTAATATTTCCTGCATCATCTGACTTTGTTCGACTGAACTCTATTACTTTGGTTTTGGACTTATTTATTTTCTTCTTGTACTCCTTAGCCATAACTCTGTCCGTACCATTCGGCCATTTCTTCAGATTTTCTGCAATTAAGTTAATTAATATTCAAATTTAGGACTTTTGTTACTGATTAAATATTAACATCTAAATTCCGAAGAGGTGATATGCGTTCTGGTTTTCTCCTGATCCGATCGCAGTGTAGCGTTGTATGCAAACTAAGTCCGGTGACGTAGTGGCACTGCCTTCCTTATAAGTAACAACGGGATCAGCTCTTCACCTCAGCTGTCCCTCTCTGCTTATGTATAATCCTTTAGTATAACATACAGCCTTGGAATTGTACTGAAGCGGCTGGAACGCCCTTCGCAGGCATCCCAACATTGTTGTACCAAATTGCTTCTTACACAGTAGTTATGTTTCATTGCATCACGTCACGTTCTACACGGTCGTCCTTTTTTAAAAGGCCTATTCACACAGGTATCTTATTCTTGAAATCGTGGCTGTATCAAGAACTAGCGACCAACAACGGCTTTTCATGGGATTAATTGCGAATTTTGGTGATAGATTTGATAAGATTTCCTTGTAGACGATATTAGTTGCTTTTCTCCTAATAATAATAATAATAATAATAATAATAATAATAATAATAATAATAATAATAATTTCATGTGGCCATCGCTAAGCCTGGTGCAGCTCGTATAAAGAAGATCATCAAGAAAACAAAATTGTTTATTCACTCCAATTTTATTCAGATAAAAATGCCATTTACAGTACGCAAATTTGTTTTCATGATTTCATTATTTATCTCAAAATATTTCTAATTTTCAGGTTGAATTTTAAAGCGAATTGCAACACAAAAAAGCTTATTGTGGACTATATTTTACAGATCCATCGCAGACTTTTTTAAAAAAGAACTTTGTATGCTAAACAATATTTTTCTAAACATGTTTAAGTCTATAGATGATGTGGGATTATTAAATGTCCATAGAAAACGATTACATTTTAGGCCGTTAACATAATTTGTTACATTTAAGATGTCTACTTTTAAGTTAAGAGTCTTGTAGTTCCGATATAATAGAAATTCTGTCCTGGGTTTTTAACTATTTGCTTTACGTCGCACTGACACAGATAGGTCTTATGGCGACGATGGGATAGGAAAGACCTAGGAGTGGAAAGGAAGCGACCGTCTACTTAATTAGGGCAGAGCCCCAGAATTTACCTGGTGTGAAAATGGGAAACCACGGAAAACCATCTTCAGGGTTGCTGACAGTGGTATTCGTACTCACTATCTCCCATATGCAAGCTCACAGCGGCATGCCTCTAACCACACGGCCAACTTGCCCGGTATTAAATATTTTCGAAGAGCTCCCGAGAACTGACTATATCTTCATTGCCCCACTCTGATATTATCGATAAGAATGTATTGTTTTCATGGCCTCCTTAGAACCATGTTCTGATGAGCATAATTTAAGGCATCTTGATCAAGTTCCGGTTACACGACAAGTCAAATACCGTAACTTATCGCAGTATTTATTGAAATTACCACATCCCGGCTGGGTTGTACATAGCGATGTATTGCATATTATATGGCCAGGTGAACATTTATCAGAGGGAGATGTAGCAGCGAGATTCAGGTTAGAAACATTGACAGCTACAACTATCCTAGTACACTGCCACACAATCTTTCAACGTTTCTTTCCGCATCAGGCATTTAGCAAAACATGACGTTCTAAAGATATTACAGGAATTACTGACGCACCAAGTCTCAGAAAACCTATTATAGGTTTCGAAGTTCTAGGAAATGAGGGCTGAAATCCTATGCGAGAGTATTCCGATACTGATATACATTTTCTTATTCTCCCTTCGGATCTGTGGCCATATTTTATAAATTAATTGAATGACAGTTCTTCTTGGAGACTTGAAACTAGTAACCAGGCTATGTTTTCATCCAACGCTTACAGATGTATTTGAGCCAGAATATTCTGAGGTCCGTGTTGGTTATGATCAGGTTGCATAAGGTTACATATATGTTTAATTCCATACCAAGTTTTCAGTTCAGTACGCTCTGGGCTATTTTCAATATATAACAGTACATCGAGAAATACTAAAACAATTACAGTGCTTAAATTCTAACAGTCAATACCGAATATTACATTGCCAAAAACAACTTCAGCCATTCATAGATATACTGAAACAGACTGCCCATCTTTAATGTTGCTTTACTGGTATATGTCCCTTCTATCACGCTCCAGACAGCGTAGCTACTCATAGGTTATAATTCGTTCAAATCACCTGAAAGTATTTAAGTCCGGCTACACGTGAATCCCATATGCTAATGAATGACGCCTCAAAAGGTTTCCTTTTCTAATATTATTATGAAATGTTGCAGCAGATATGTTGTAGTATTTACTCGTTATGATAAGTTTGAGGTGTACTTTTTACCAGAAGGATGAGGATGACAATGAATGACGTCGAAAGTCACCTCGTGGCTGGCAGTGAAATTATAAGGGAGAGTCAAATGAAATTCCCTAGGTTGAATGGTTTTGTCTAGTGAAGTGGAAATAGTCATGAAGAATGGAATAATCTCCATGCGATCATTCAACTTATGTTCACGCTGTGAGGCAAAGTGGCTTTCGGAAATGGCGTGAGTTTAATACCGCTGAGTAAAGGCAAGTGAGTCACATTGCAATGCGTATCATCACATGTCTGCACTAAAACGGCGAGCATTTCATGCCGCTGTTGGTTTTGGAAAAATGGCGCTAAATTTTCAGAAAGGGGGAACCAACTGCAAGAATGGCCTAAGACCTGCGGCATGATATTGTTCATGCCTCCAATGTCCAGTTTGAATCATTAATCCAAGAAGATCGATGCTGTGTTATAACATAGAATAGAGATGGGAGACAAGTGTTCTTGAAAATGTTCGTAGATGGCATTCAATCTCGATTACTGTTTGAAAGATTCGAACCGAGATATATCTGTAAACTCCAAAAATGACCTCCGAAAACCACAGTGGTGAGGTTTCGTGCCAGCCAGTCTAAACATGGTATGTACGGAACTTTATACCCAGCCTGATTACTTTTATTTTGTATAAAAAGTATGAAGTAGAAATATAAATCACGAATAATATACCGTATCAGAGAAGAGAGTTACTCCATGAAGTAGGGACATTTACATGTGTTAAATCAGCATTGGATGAAATAATTTTAGACAGGTAACACATTCCCCACGAAGTGTCGGTCCATTCTTTAACCTGTCCACTGAAATGTTTTATGGCAATAGGGCTCATTCTAACACGAAAGAGTAATTTTCATTGTATTTAAAACATGCTCCCGTTTGTACTCGACCTGCATTCAAATCGTAAACGAAAGACCTACTTTTTTTATTTATGTTGATTTTTTTCTCAGTCTCATTACTGCCAGCGTCAGTACATGTACCTGGCACGTCCGCGTACACGGGACTGCTTGTTCAAGAAGTGAACATTGGCCAGGAATGCGTCTCAAACATATGTACCTTTGCAGAATATCTAACGTAAATTTCAACGCATGCAACACTTTTTCAATTCACAACTTAATTCTCGATAGGTGAGCACGTTATTTTAAATTAGGAAGACCGAGCTCGATAGCTGCAGTCGTTTAAGTGCGGCCAGTATCCAGTATTGGGGAGATAGTATGTTCGAACCCCACTGTCGGAAGCCCTGAAAATGGTCTTCCGTGGTTTCCCATTTTCACACCAGGCAAATGCTGGGGCTGTACCTTAAGTAAGGCCACAGCCGCTTCCTTCCCACTCCTAGCCTTTTCCTGTCCCATCGTCGCCGTAAGACCTATCTGTGTCGGTGCGACGTAAAACAAGTAGCAAAAACCAGTCGTAACTACGTAGAATCTTAAACTGGCTTTCGCCAGATGAAATAAAGTTTCCTCGTTGAAGTCACCCTTGTTACTTTTAGACATATAAAATTATTTTCCTGAGTGGCGTGTCTTCCTATTTAGGCTGTTTTTCAATTCCACACACATCGTGGTCCTGCCTCTTTCATTTTTTGACAAAATTTTATCCTTGTAATAGTCGAAATTCCTTAAATCTTTCATCTGATTTGCGTCAAGAGGTGATGGTCTCTTAAAAAGAATAATCATCAACATCCCCACAATCGCTACGCATTACATAAAACCAAGAAGAGAGGTTTGGATAGCAAGATATCCTACATCCCTGACAATTCAATAACTCATCGAGTAGGCCTATTTAGGCCTGACCAAAAATTGGCTGAGCATTTATTAACAATCTTCAGAAGGAATTTAGACCGAAAGTGCAAACGTACAGACTTTTTCAATTAAGAAAGCGTTTAAAATGTGATTCGAGGATTATATTTCAATTTATCATAAACTTCTTCGTAATCAAGTTATATTGAACTGGCTCATCAGACTAAAGCAGATTTCCCGAGTGTTTGTTTCTCTCACGTAATCTTGTGCCACTCTTGATTTAAGCGCTCGTACTATCCGAAAAAGCAAGACTAGTGTGGGTGTGGAAGGCGATGTTAATAGCGTACCTGTCAGTGGGCTAAATGGCTCCCATGAATCTACCAGTGACCGCATGGTTTCTCTCAATATATATAGAACAACAACAAGCTTTTCTCCAAGCGTTTATCTCCGACACGGATTGGATGGCATTTTTCTCTTCAGATATCTCACTTTAGCCCGATCACTCTGCCAGCTTCTTGTGCCTTCACCTCTCCCTATTCTTCTAACTCGGGTTTACTTTTTCAATATTAAAAGCCGCTACCGCCATCATATATCTTTTCTGTTACAATCAGTCACTTTGAGAATCATTGGCTAATAATTGATCTAATAATAATAATAAAATTATAGACTTAATCACCATCTTCATCATAGGCCTGAACCACTTTTTTCCAATTTCGGAATTGGTCGGTGGTCATTGACTTACATTCGGCAGAAAAATACAAGAATGTAACTAACTCAACTTAAATAGATTTGCAGTCATCCCAATTTTACAGGTTTTTAAAATAACTTCTTCAGTAATGTTCCAGCTGACAAGTATCTTTATTTTGTGAATAAAATACTGTTTAATTTGATGTAAAATAATTTACGTATGGGATTACTCATTATTTTTCTGCATTTAGTAAAATTATCGTTAACATGCTATTGACTTCATGAAATCATGTCATCGGATTGTTCAAGAAAAGTGTCCCATTTTCTCTGATTCTAGATCTTGTAACCCTGTATTAAGCTAACCTCTTGACGAAGAAGGAGTATCAAAGAGACTTAAAGAGTGACAGACGAACTGTTGTGTAGACGAAGTCACAGAAACATGGTGTGGTTTTTAAAAAAATGAAAAGAGTTTCACACGAAAACGATTAGAAAATGGACAGAAAAACTGACTTGTTTTTGAACTGAAATTATAACTGATTCAGTTTATTAGAGTGCGCATAACAGAGAGCATTCGTATTTCTTTCCTTCAGACATTTTATGTTCTTCTATACAAAACAAGTTCATGGTTTCAACTTGAGTGCAATTAAACTTTTTTATGTTACCAGCTATTAAGTAGAGAATTACCGAAAGCAACGGAGCGCCTTTGTTGATGTTTTACGTAGCTAATGTATGATTCGTTTTGTCGGGTTCATCTTCGAAGAGTACTACATATTATTATAATTTATCTGAGGAATACTGATGTTCGCAGGTGTGTATACCAGTCTATGTTTTTACATCAGTGCATTTCGTAAACTTTCGGAATGTTACGCTGCGTAAAGCTTTTTGTTAAAAGTCCTGTTTCGTATACTTTCTTGGTAGACATTATCAAGTTTAACTAACGATTACATTACGAATATAAATTTTTCTTCCTGGCGGTTTAACGTTACTCAAATGCATACAGCTTCTCAAAAAAGCTGTGTTAGGAAACAGGTAAGTTTTTCTTGATTAGAGTTATTCTTCTTCTCCTTACTCTTGCGCTCCCTCCTCACGGAAAGTTGGAAACCAACATGGAGGGATGTGTTCTTATTTTGTGTCTACCGTATCAAAGTTGCGTGTCGTGGATGTTAAACTACTGTCGGAGGTTTCACTTACGTCCAATCCGATTTGGAAATGGGAAACACTGAAAAACCATCTTCAGATATGTGGACGTTGGGGGATCGAACTCATCACCTTCCGAATGCAAGCTTACATATATATTACCCGATGATGCTCGTATCCCAACCCTGTTGTATGGGGGTAAAGTGCCTTCCTCTTATCCAGAAGCCCTGGGTTAGATTCCCAGTCAATAGAGGAATTTTAATTCCTGACTGATGGACTGCAATGTGGCTCACATGGCATCGTAACACCTACTGGGGAGCTGTTGGATATGAGAATCTATGGACCAGGTCACGAAAGCCAAACAATATGTCTGAACATACTGTCATTCTGAACATGTGATATTCCAAAACCTGCAGTCCATCTGACTGGGAAGAAGTTATCCTGGCACGTTGGGGTTCTTCATGGGGGTGGACAGATGACCTTCGATGTTAGGCCCTTTTAAACAACAATCATCATCATCATCTGCTCATGGGATGTATGTACCACTAGTTTTGTTCCTTGCAGCATTTATATCATTGTAATGCACTTACAGTAGCTCCTATTACGGAACAATGGACATTAACATGCGGATCCGTCTTTCACACGGTAGAAAAATAACAACGCATTCATAAACCAAAACAGGAATTATGAAGTAATTCGAATTATGATGAGTAGTACGCAGAACAAAAGATTGTGCGTGATTCAAAAGTGCATGTAGCAACGAGACACTGAAAATACTGACTGTTGAGAGATTCCTTAGTACCTTACAGGAATTACCTAACGGGAGCTGAACGACAGGATATTCGAAAAAAACACACAACAGGCGTTGCGAATTCTTAAGGCTGTATCCGTTTAATTATAATACCATCGAGCAGTAAAGAAAATAGAGTGGAATGTTTATAGAGTAATACTCAAATATTGTCCATAACTGCAATATAAAACAGCCCGAGAGTGGAAACTTAACCTCATTATTTACTAGGTAGTCTAACATAATTACATACAATATTAAGCTGTGGTATTCGCATACATTTTAGGAGTGTGGTCTACTAGAATGCACATAATTTATGTTAGTCTCGCTACATTACAGAAGAGCTGGCTAAACATGACTTCCAACTAACCGAAAATTAATTTACATTCTAACCTATTACCGCCTAATATTTCGCGGTCTACTTATAACTAGATTCATAATAGTAATTATATATATCTCTGGCTTCCTAACGAGGGTATATACACAGTTCTCTAGCTTAAATTTAGTTCATTTCTTCTCCCTGTCTGTATCGTTATCAGACCGAACGCTGGTTAGATCCTCAGACAGCACCATCAAAGGCTTACAGGGAAACCATAAAAACCAATGGGTGCACAAAAGTGAGGCGTACTAGGCAGGACGATTGGTGAGGTGGTTTGCCGTTGCTTTCCTCATTGGGTCAGCACGGTTGACCCCGTGAGTAGCACTTCCCGTAACACTCGTGCTCCGAATGCCATTACTTAGCACCACTCATACCTCCGCAGTTTCCGTACTATCATAGCCGTAAATAGGACTGGGACTTCGGTGGAAGCTCAGAAAATACTAACGCCACTTCAACATATTTTTTGACTGTTAACAAAGTTTCCTTATTTTGTAACTTCTTCTTAATAACGGGCCGACTGGCGCTGGCCTTCTGACCCCAACTTAGCAGATTCGTTCCTGGCTCAATTCCGGTAGTATTTGAAGGTGCTCAAATACGTCAGCCTCGTGTCGGTAGACTTACTGCCACGTAAATAACTCCTGCGGGACAAAATTCCGGAACCTCGGCGTGTCTAAAAAACGTCAGAAGTAGTTAGTGGGACGTAAAAACAATAGCATTATTGTCTATCTTCTTGTTCTTACTGGCATTTTCTCCACTCTCTTCGGGTCAACCTTTCGTGAGGGGTTAGGCCCAGTTTTACGCCTCAACGGCCGACCTGACACCAACCGTATGTGGAGCGAGGTGCGTGTTCACTATTGCCTGTGTTGTGAGCATGAACAGGTATACATTTGTATAATCACAAACACCTTGCCTCCGAGCCAGATCAGTCAACCAGGCGTGGCTAAAATACCCGACCCAGTTGGGAATCGAACCGGCACCCAATGAACTGACAACTGCGACGCTGATCATTCAGCTAAAGAGCTAGAATTGCATTGTAAGTTTTAGTTATAACATTTCTACCACTACCAAGTATCGATTACTAATCTTCCCATTTGGAAACCTAGCAACCTATTGGTCTTCTCTAGACACTACACCATGTTGTTTCAATGTCACTTTATCTCAGGGCCTTTCAAACGCCCAAAAGCTCACGCGTGCAAACAGCGGCGCAGAGCTCCTGTGCACAGTGCATCGGTCCCGCTCGGCTCGGCTCGGACCAATGCTTCGTCTATGGGCTACTCGGCTAAGCTCGGCTCAACTCAGCTCAACTCAGCTCGGATTTGGAGCGCTACGGAGCAAGTGAGGTAGAGGAAAACAGAGGGAGCAAGCGAGACGGGCGTGGGGAAAAAGAGAGACAGCGCTATTGCTCCAAAACGAGAAGTGAGGGTCTGCACTCTGGTCAACCAAGCGAGGTCGTCATTTGCACCGTGCACAGTGCATGCACTCTGAGAGGCCCTGCTTTATCTAATCCCGATCGGAAATGTTCGCTGAAAACTCACGAAGTCTGTGGTAGGACATTTCACTCAACAGAAACCCAGAAGGAGTCGGGGTAAATTCAGAAATAGCAGGATTAAGTTGAAAAAAGGAAACTGCAAGTTACTTGCAATTAATAAAATAATTAATAAAAAGGGTACCAGCTACCTACTTCTTCTCCTTCTTCTTTCTGTTTACCCTCCAGGGTCGGTTTTTCCCTCGGATCGAGCGAGGGATCCCACCTCTACCGCCTCAAGGGCAGCGCCCTGGAGCTTCATACTGTAGATCGGGATACAACTGGGGAGGACGACCAGTACCTCACCCAGGCAACCTCACCTGCTGTACTGAACAGGGATCTTTCGGGGGGATGGGAGGATTCAAAGGGATGGACAAGGAAGAGGGAAGGAAGCGGCCATGGCCTGAAGTTAGGTACTATCCCGGCATTTGCCTGGAGGAGAATTGCTAGTTGCTTTACGTCGCACCGACACAAATAGGTCTTATGGCGACGATGGGACAGAGAAGGGCTAGGAGTGGGAGGGAAGCGGCCGTGGCCTTAATTAAGGTACAGCCCCAGCATTTGCCTGGTGTGAAAATGGGAAACCACGGAAAACCATCTTCAGGGCTGCCGACAGTGAGGTTCGAACCTACTATCTCCCGAATACTGGATACCGGTCGCACTTAAGCGACTGCAGCTATCGAGCTCGGTAGGAGGAGAATTGAGAAACCACGGAAAACCACTTCGAGGATGGGTGAGGTGGGAATAGAACACACTTCTACTCAGTTGACCTCCCGAGGCTGAGTGGACCCCGTTCCAACCCTCGTACCACTTTTCAAATTTCGTGGCAGAGCCGGGAATCGAACCCGGGCCTCCTGGGGTGGTAGCTAATCACACTAACCACTGCATCGCAGAGGTGGACACCAGCTACTTTACGGAAGCAAAATAGAATGTTTGAACGTCAGCCTAATTGGCATATCGCAGTCCCAACGATCAACGATTCACTTTCTTGCTTCTAGAAGAAATATGTTCAGTTCTTAATTAAGGTCACATTCCTTCCTAAATATTTCAGTAGTAGAAAGAACCGTATAATACACTTAAATTCCATTTCAATGCCCAGTAGTCTAAGCAGCGCCGGATGGAACCGGTTTCTTAAAACTCATCAACAGCCAAAAGGTTTTCTACAGAGTATAAATTTCATATCATTGACAGTTACTTCGCATTTACCTAATATACATTCCGCTAATTATTTTATCCTTTCAACAATATCGGGATAAAATATTCTGATGACTCTGGATAATTGGAAACATTTAAAAACAAACAACATTAACAATTCAGGCTTTGAAAAGTTTCAATAATAGTTTGTTGGAAATATGAAGAAGTTCCATGAATTGTGACTCTAGATTTAGGAATGGATTTTCGGTAATAAATATTCTGACGGCGAAAAAACATATATCTCGGCAGACAGCTCTAATACTGTGACTCATTTACGAATGCTCCTGGTATCATCATTTGTTTACTTTTGTTGCTGTTTCAACATTTTTATGATCTGTTTCGTTGTGCGCCTCTGAAACCTGGAGTTTACAGAGGGCAGAATTCGACCTCTTGAAAGCATTTGAAATCTGGCGCTTCTTTAGGGAGATGAACATCTCGATGAAGGATGGATCGTAAATAAGATACATCATACTCTAGGACTGGATAAATGTCTGTTAGGTCATCAGCCCAGAGGCTGGTTGGATCCTCAAATAGCACCACCAAAGGTTATGCGGTTATGAGGAAACCCCAAAAACCAATGGCAGCACCAAAATGAGGCATACTAGGCAAAATGAGGAGTGAGGTAGTTTGCATTGCTTTCCTCACTGGGTCAGAAAGTAATATTGCAGCACAACTGACCCTATGAGCAGCACCTTTCATAACACTCAAATGCACTAGTCATGCTCTGAATGTTATGGCTCAGCACTACCCATACCCCAGCAACTTCCATATTGTCACAGCCATGGATGTTGACTGGGACTTCGGTGGAAGCTACACTTTACTCTGGCCTGTGCCAAGAGATGGATGCAAAAGTACTGTATCCATCAAGAAATAACGGCAGGCAGACTGGATAAATATGTCATGAAAATATATATTCCTGTAGTACGGTACAGTGCAGTTCATTTTCCTTTACACACGTGCATAGGAATTAAACTCAACGAAAATTGTTCTGATGAACTGCATATCAATATGTGACGGGGAGGCGTGACCAGTCCTAAGGGAAATAATGGATAGGAAGAGGATTGTCACACTCATGGTTTTGGCAGAGCAGCAACGACATGTGTTGGCTTCCGAGTGAACTCGGTCGTGGATTTGAAAATGATTATTCCAACTCCACTTTTAAATCTTTCATCTCGTGAATAACATCCGGAAAATCT
This sequence comes from Anabrus simplex, assembly GCF_040414725.1. Taxonomy (NCBI): domain Eukaryota; kingdom Metazoa; phylum Arthropoda; class Insecta; order Orthoptera; family Tettigoniidae; genus Anabrus; species Anabrus simplex. The sequence continues at coordinate 1,731,093,375 of NC_090265.1, read as the reverse complement.
GGATCATCTCCCATACATTTACCATTAAATGACCATAATTTCTCTCCATTTACAACGGTAAAAATTTGATTGTTTGTGCAGGTTATGGATGAAGTCTGTTATTCAATTTCCTACGCTAAGACATGTTTCAAAAATCTAATTCGACTGAGAAGAGATGAACGTATTATTCATATATGATTATATTCCTTAAAAAGAAAAAGATTTTTTTATTTGGTCTCTCTCACAAACCGCGAACCATTTCAAATGCATATAAGGATTGGCTGCTGTTTCATTCGATCTGATGTCATATCCATCGTACATAATAATAGTAGTATGTGGTTAAGAACAATACCTACGATTTGTGACTTTCTATAGATTTGTGTAACGGTTTCTATCACGTAATATTTATGTGCGCATACCACTTAGTTCCGTGAAATGCCGTCATTATTACGGTCGGATGTCCTTCATGACATCCACGGTTAAGGAGCAAATGCAAATGAAATGAATTATGGTAAATGAAATCGGCTGTGGCCTACGGATAGGGAAGAGCCTTTGTGTCTCAGGCGGAAGCACGCCGGACTCTGACCGCTGAGTTCCGTGGTTCAAATTGGCGCTGGACAGAGCAGAGGCGGGACAGATTTTTCTCCGAGTACTCCGGTTTTCCCTATCATCTTTCATTCGAGAAAGACTCCCAAACATAATTTCATTTCATCTCTCAGTCACTAATCATTGCCCCAATTGCAACATACTTCGGCAGCCAGGACAATTCCTATCCTTGCCGCTAGATGGGGGCTTCATTCATTCCATTCCTGACCTGTTCGAATGACTGGAAACAGGCTGAGGATTTTAACTTTTCATACGAATAGGAACTGTCCCGGCATTCGGAAATCAAATCCACAGACTTCGAGTAACCGATAGATATAAAATCTCACCATAGATTTTGTGACATCTATCACTTCTTCTTCTTCGATGGACGTCCGGCTCCATGGCTAAATGGTTTGCGTGCTGGGTTTTGGTCACAGGGGTCCCGGGTTTGATTCCTGGCAGGTTCGGGAATTTTAACCTTAATTGGTTAATTTCGCTGGCACGGGGTCTGGATGTATGTGTCGTCTCCTTCATCATTTCATCCTCATCACGACTCGCAGGTCGCCTACAGGAGTCACATCAAAAGACCTGTATCTGGCGATCCGAACTTGTCCTTAGGCACTCCCGGCACTAAAAGCCATACGCCATTTCATTTTTTCATCGATGGACTTCTCTTTAGTCCTTTGCAGACATGGTTAACACTGTACTACTAATGTCCTCCCCCTTGCCACTTGCCAACACGAACGTCTCGACGTAAGTAGCCCCTGAATGACAGCTGAATGCATCCTCCACCTCCTTCTCTCCTGTTCTGATCTGTAATTTATCACCACCTCAGCTCCTGATAGCGCTATCCTCCTCAGTTAATCGTGCCATGACAACATAAAGTAAAGTACACCACATCTTTTGTTACAGGAAACAGGTGCAACTGATGCAGCCGTGTCTACTTCCCCAGAACAACCTGCTCTAAATCCGGAGCGCTCAGCAATACAAGGTAAGGAAATATCCTTCGCACAACTCCTGCAGTATTTACCTTCCATAGAGTACACACAATATTAGATTGCATATTTAGATTACGGCTAGATTTCATATCAATACACATGACAGGACTCTAAGTGGGAGCGATGTTTGTATGTCTCTTCGTTCCGCCATAATTCGGAAAAGACTCGATAAATTTCAACACGGTCCCGCGGTGTAGGGGGCAACGGGTCAGCCTGTCACCCGGCGGCCCCGGGTTCGATTCCCGGCCGGATTAAGGGTTTTTAATTGTAAATGATTAATATCCCTGGCCTGGGGACTGGGTTTGTGTTTGTTCCATTCCTCACATTCAACACTTTACACTTAAGCAATTACAATTACACGCAGGTTCATAATATATGGTGCAAATAGTGGCAGAATATCTTTAGAGGTCGACGCCAGGAGCAAATAGCATAGTCCTATCTAATAACTTACTAGCAACTTACATAACAAAATTTGTAGAAAATGCCAGCACCAATAGAGGTTTTTCATATGAAGTTTGGTAATGAAGTCTGGGTCCATGCCTAATGGTTAGGCTGCTGGCCTATTGGTACAAGGGGTACCGTATTCGACTGTGTGCCGGGTCGGGGATTTTAACCTTGTTTGGTTAATTCCTATGGCTGTCTGTGTGTGTGTGTGTGTGTCGTATTCAGTTTTATAATTCATCATAAGTATGGCACTATTCTCATAGGCGCCTATAAGGCGTCCTGACGCTAATTCCATATGAATAACTATTGCGTGTTATGTGGTGCCTGGTATTAGTGGTTAGATGTGTATTAAGACGAGCATAAATGCCGAGTCCCAGAGCCAGAGAAATTATCGCTACGTATTTAAAAATGCCGGGCCCAGCCGGGAATCGAAACCGGGGTGCTCATAACCGAAGCACACTCACTAGCCATTCAAACAAAGAGCCGGATAGTAATAATAATAAACCGGGAGAGTTGGCCCTGCGGTTAAGGTGTGAGCTTGCATCACGGAGATAGCGGGTTCGAACCCCACTGTCGGCAGCCCTGAAGATGGTTTCGGTGGTTTCCCATTTTCACACCAGGCAGATGCTGGGGCTGTACCTTAATTAAGGCCACGGCTGCTTCCTTCCCAATCCTAGACCTTTCCTGTTCCATCGTTGCCATAAGACCTATCTGTGTCGGTGCGACGTAAAGCAAATGGCAAATAATAATAATAATAATAATAATAATAATAATAATAATAATAATAATAATAATAATAATAATAATAATAATACCGTCATTTCAACATCTGTTCCGGTGTAAATACTTCTATGGTAATAGACCTACCTATAATCGAACGAAACACTAGGTTTGGAATATTGTGTACGAGTGGCGTAGGAACATATACGGAGCTTATTCAAGATTCTCATGAACCGTAGTGAAATATAACTCATCTTGCTCCTTTAGTGCAAGCCTAATTAGCCGTGTACAATTGTGTGCGTTGTTCAAATAACTCCCGATGATAATATTAAACACTGTAATGCAACATGAAGTACTTGTAAATTGCAGCTATTTCCCAGTTAATCGTAGGGTAATTCCGGAACAAGTTCGTTTTCAATACATCTGGTTCCCTTTGTTAACGTATGGAACCTGTATTGATCCGATATAATTAAAGGATGAATAATCCTAATTTATATGACAGAAACCTTTACCAATTACTGTAATAACTCTAGAATTATAAGGTAGAAGGAAAATCTTTTGATGGAGTAACATCTGTCGGATCACATAAGATAGAAGTCGCTTTGCAAAAATACGTAATTATACGTTTTCGTAAATAAACGAAGGTTAAGCACACACAGTTTAGGTAGGAGCCATCGTGGTGGATCTATAATTACTGCACTATAGTGGCTTTTCTGTATTATTTTGTGTGCAAAGGGCACTTAGTTTCTTAATGATACAATACGAGGTTGTATACAAATTAAAAGGTTAATGTGTTAACATAAGAACAAATGGACCAGTGTATAATATACATATATTTAATTAGAATCTATATATTTAAAACTTTTGATTTAAAAACAAGAAATCAGAACGACAGACAAATTTCATCAGTGAATTATTTACCACTGCAGAGTGATGCCAAAAATGACTCATTGTCATACCTTTTAAAAGTCAGTAAGTTAATATGTTCATGAGCTGTAGTATTGGAGCAATGGTGCAGTAGATCATCCGAGTGGGAGAATGCACTAGAAGGTTTGTAACATTGCGTCACTATTACATATATAACTTTCATACAAATGAATTAAAATGGACATTGAAGAAATATAATGTATATCAATGACGGAAAAAGTTAACAGTTGGATTGGAAATACAGTACGAAAGGAACCTAGTATTGTGTTAGAGGGATCAATGTTACACTCGGCTACGAGACTTACTACTGCCACAAACGTACAAAAATTTCTGAGACCCTGTAAAATGAAAATAATTTCTGCACAGAAATCAACAATTTGAAATCCCGCCCGCATCGCAAGGACCCTTGCAACTTATTTTCAATGTATTTTGGATCTCATAAGTGCATTGAACGTAATGAACGTAATAATTAACAGCAAGGTACCGTGGACCTCAAAGACAACGCTAGGTATCCTCAACGGGAGAACAGCAGTTACTATAATGTCTTATCACAATCACCATTTTCACCGGGCATTGCACTACAGAAATTTCACTTCCTTCGAATATTGAAATATACAGTACATTAAATATAAAATTATCTGGTGATTTCATAACTACAAGCGCATGAGTCGTAAGGTTAAACATTCCACTTGTCAGTAAACGAAACTGCAATACAAATTTATTATAATGGTAAGAACATCTTTTAAAGTGTGAAATACCGTCGAATACTAAGCAGTATTCCGAGTAGTCATGAAATGGGGAGACAAATTAACTTGGATTCCACAATCGCCAATTCTGAAAACTATTCATTCCTGGTTATCCATCGCAATTTTGGAGTTATGTTGTATATTATCTTTCTTGAAATTTCCCGCAAAGTATGAGCGTCAATTAAATAGAAATTTACCGACAAGTACAGACACGACAGAAACATGGATTATGGTGATCTTGGCTGTGGTAGTTGTGATTACTGTTTTAAAGGAAGATGTCATTTTCGTTGAAGAATGAAGACATCGATAAAATAAAGGAAAACACACAAAGGACATGAAAATGAAAGATTCACAAGACCACATAAACCTAATACCGTCGTCGGATCGGAAGGGAACAAGAATTGACCAAAGGAGATATAGAAAAATTGAAAGTGAGGAGACCAGCTTAAGTAAATTGAATTCATGACAGACTTAGCTAGGGGCTCCGTGGTTGCCAACCTTTCTCACAAGTTTAAATCCCCTTGGGTTTACACCTTTCAGTGGCATTTTGGACAGACAAGGGTACTGAAAATATAGTCTACCGGTCCCACGCATGGGTGGAAAGCACGCGGGACTGATGACCACGATAATCAACGAAGCAAACAATCTTCTTCAACTAGAACTTGTTTGTTAATGACGAAAATGCTAGCAACTTTTATTAAACAATGTTTTCGCTTAACCAAAAAATTGTCAGGACTTGGGCAAAAATATGTGGATCTTAGTGGAAAGAGAACAACTTAATTAAAGATTGGATCAAAAAGCTATAAAGGAAGACGTTTACGTGTCCTCGAGGAACATTCACAGCCTTGAAATTATTTTTTCTTCGTTAAATTCACGGAAAACTACTTTTTTTTATCAAGGCCAGTACGGTTTTACATGACAGTAGCTAATAAGAATCGATCGTTTTCAGAAACTGTATCAGATAACAAAAAGTGTTTTCGATTATCATGTTAATTAGAGTTCGGTATAATTAAGATGGTCTTGAGGACGTCAGTTTAAAACAAAAACGATACCGGTCAATTCAGTGGTATTGTTTTCAAAACTGTATTAGTAACAACCTTTCATTAAGAACTCGCTTCAGGTATCCATTTTAACAGCAATTTCGAACGTGAAACAAAACGACTTAGAAATCACAAGGCAAGGCGGTTTCAAGGTGAAGACGCATCTTGGGGCAATGTGATGACGTCACCACAGGAGGCCTCATTGTTTCCGCGCGGGATTGTCACGATCTGTAGGGGCGGGGTGGGGCGAGGCGAAAGGCAGGCAGTTCCAGGGAATCTCTATGTTTTTACATGAAACCACAGGAGTACAGAATCACAGGGAAAAACAATGAGAAACTACTACATAAATTATAAGCATGCATATGCTAGTAATTTTCATTGCTCTAGATTGTAAAGACCAACAGGTCATTGTTGACCAAGAAGCGGTGCTCTAAGGCTGGCCTAGGTGGGCTCTCGATACATCGTCCTTCCGCTGAGATAAACCGCTATGTGAAAATATTTTATCTTAGAACTCTTACCAGAAAAGTTCTGTCACCTAAAGTTTAGTATTGCATGAACTGTGTTACGGAATTTTCGTTCTAACTGGCAGGTACATGTGTTGTGGGTCAGTATTTCTCCCCTTAAGATTGCCACATAATGGTATTTCCAGGAACAACGCTAATATGTAAAATGAGTTATCTTACTTTACGGATTGATTGATTGACTGATTGATTGATTGATTGATTGATTGATTGATTCCGAGTTCAATAGCTGCAGTCACTTAAGTGAGGTCAGTATCCGGTATTCGGGAGATAGCGGGTTCGCACCCCACTGTCAGCAGACCTGAAGGATTTTTCCGTGGTTTCCCATTTTCACACCTGGTAAATGCTGGGACTGTACCTTAATTAAGGCCGCGGCTGCTTCTTTCCCACTCTTAGCCTTCTCTGTTCCATCGTCGCCATAAAACCTATCTTTGTCGGTGCGACGTAAAGCAACTGGTAAAAAGAAAAACGATTTTCCAGTTTAATAGTAGATGGCGAGGGCTTCCGCTCTCCCGTGACTTCGGCGATAATTAGGAAAGGCCACATCTATAGGGTCACACATTGCATTTAAACTTCGGGAGGTTAATCTGCGTCACAAGGTAAATAGGCACATGTCCGAGGTTTTGTGAAATTAGCCCTTGCTTAATGAGAGAGTGGCCATTTCAGCCCACATACAGTACCTGTGAAAAATTTTGGTTGGCAAGGTTCTGTCATATAAGGTTCCTTAGAAGTCAAATAATTATCGCACTTGATGAAACATGTGCTGCGGGTCAGTATATCTCCCACACTATTATTACATAGCGGTATTCGCAGGAGTAACGAAGACTGAGTAACTGTAGCGCCGTTCATCCAGTGGTCAGCACCCCATTAGCTTAGACCTCCCATTATAAGTGGTATAGAGTGGTTAACTCTATGACTGGCCACCTTTGCCCCAAATATGGACCTACTGGTCATTTACGGTGTGGGGTGAGTGAACGTCAGGACCATGTGCCTATCCGGAAGTGGAAATCTCGTTTCAACATTTTTCGACTTCCTGCCGTGAACCGAGCCTACCTTGTCTTGGCCAGGTAGCAACTCATAATTCATAGCTTTTACATTTCCAATGCTCCCTATGTTTCATAAGAGAATGACACTTTTGTATTTACGGTATTTATGTCACTTAATTTCATTTCTTTCAAGGAATTCTTCTTCTTTTTCTATCGCATTTCCCACACCTGTTGACGACCGGATGGCATTCCTGCCGCCAACCCTATATGGAGGGATGTAATTGCGTGTTTCTGTGGTGGTTGGTAGGATAGTGTGTTGTCTGAATATGAAAAGTAAAGTGTTGGGAAAAACAAACACCCAGTCCCCGGGCAAGGAGAATTAATCAGAGGTGATTATAAATCCCCGACCCGGCCGGGAACCGAACCCGGGACCCTCTGAACAGAAGGCCTCAACGCTGACCATTCAGCCAATGAGTCGGATTTCATTTCGTTCAAATAATGTAGCAGGTAAAATTCTACACTTTCTTAACCACATGTGGATATAATCAGGGTTGTGGTTGTACTGTGCAAGCTTTCAGTTAATACATTTATTTTTCGCTTCTAGTTGTGGTAATAGTTGTTGTTGTTGTTGTTGTTGGGTAATTATGTTTTTATTTTTCCTTATTATCACACTACTGTAAGTGATATTTTCCAGTTGCGATGTATGTGATAATAATAATAATATACTAATATGCGTGAGCGAGGGGATTAAAATCTCATTGTTATGTGAATATTTAGGGATTTTTGTAAGGATGCGAAGGAGATGTGGTATAAGTCGCTGGTGAGACACCAATTAGAGCATGGTTCCAGTGCGTGAGCCCCTTAACAGTATCATTTTAGAAGTAAACTGGAAATGACCGAAAGGAAAGCATTATGATTTGTTCTGGGTATTTTCCGACATAAGAGTAGTGTTACGGAAATAATAATATTTATTTATTTATTTATTTATTTATTTATTTATTTATTTATTTATTTATTTATTTATTTATTTATTTATTTATTATATTTATTTATTTACCACAAATCATACCGTTTTTTGGATAGTACAGTGAAAAATGGCCATCCCCATGTGAAATAGCTGCTTCACAAACACACTAAGCTAATATTTACAATAATTACATTATTCACTTGACATATTTACATTCATACAGTAATTCATTCACTCGGCAATAATTTTACTCCCCTTCATGTACACACAGAGATTTAACACATCTTTTTTACGTGTTAAAAATATTGAGCGGGGAAGACTTGTGGGTACGGAGACGAGCTGCTAGACTAAGCAGTTGTTTCGATTTGTCAGTTGAGAGGTGACCTGGAATGGATGTTTTTAAAATTAGGAAAGCTTGTAATATGAAGATAAAGTTGGAATTATAGGGGATAAATTGTGGCAAATAATGTTTATAAGGAGAGGAATTACAGATTGGAATAATTTACCAAGGGGGGTAGGTTTCCGACTTGTATGAAAATGTTTAAGAAAAGACAAGTAAATTAAGAAAAGTCCGCCTCTGTGGTGTAGTGGTTAGTGTGATTAGCTGCCACCCCCGGAGGCCCGGGTTCGATTCCTGGCTCTGCCACGAAATTTGAAAAGTGGTATGAGGGCTGGAACGGAGTCCACTCAGCCTCGGGAGGTCAACTGAGTAGAGGTGGGCTCGATTCCTACCTCAGCCATACTGGAAGTGATTTTCCGTGGTTTCCTACTTCTACTCCAGGCAAGTGCCGGAATGGTACCTAACTTAAGGCCACGGCCCTTTCCTTCCCTCTTCCTTGTCTATCCCCTCCTATCTTCCCATCCCCCCGCAAGGCCCCTGTTCAGCATAGCAGGTGAGGCCACCTGGGCTAGGTACTGGTCATCCCCCCAGTTGTATCCCCCGACCCAACGTCTCACGCTCCAGGATACTGTCTTGAGGCGGTAGAAGTGGGATTTCTCGCTGAGCCCTAGGGAAAAGCCAATTCTGAAGGGTAAGCAGATTAAGAAAGAAAGAAATATACGTAAATAACTGATAGGGAATCAGCTACCTGGGGGACAGCCCTTTATGGTTGTTGAATCTTAACTGTTTAAGCGCTAAGTTTCCATGGAACACGAAGGTAGCATGCTGTGAAGTGTACTGGCACATCTTCTATTCACTCCCAGCGGTGGTGTGATGTATGGATACCGAACACCCTAAGGCATGACTCGTGCTCTGTGCCACCAGAGAAGATTAAGGGCGAACTCCACTGTCATTATTATATTATCTAGTGGGGATATTAATATTATGTTGTTGCTGGAATGTTGAAGGTGTCAGATGATTTATTTCTGATCCTGGTTCTGAACAAAGCAAAAAGCATACAAGAAATAAATATGTTATCATACTGAATATTTACCTTTCATGACAGAATTATGTTCCAAATTAAGTCTCCTGATTCTCGGTCGTGTCGAGCATATACTGTATATAGAGCATGGCTATGAGGTGCGGCCACTCGGACGAGGAAGTGCCCAAACCCGCTACCTCTGGCTTTCACGCATATGACCGGCCGATTGAGCTACGGTTGCCTTGGTAATGCTGCTCTATCTTAGCTACAGATCCGTCACTACTATCAACATTATTGTATTCGCCTACTGTGGACTATTCTACAGTAATTTAATATTTTGTTTCCACGTCTGCAATATAGACTACTTCAAATTAAATTTTCAGATTTTAGGGCATGGCAATAGATCAGGAATGCCATGGTCATCGTTGTAAAGGCCAAGAAGACCGAAGGTTGCGAGTTCGCCAGTGTCCTGTGAGTATTTTTTCATCTGTGCTTAAAATACCTTTGGCATATGCTATTCGTGCTTAACATAACTTAAAAGACGTAAACTTCAATAACTTCAATTTCAATAATTGTCTTAAGATTGATAAACCGATTCAGTATGGAAAGGTAGAAAGCTGACTTAGTTTCAGACCTTTCTACAGCTTACTACGATATAATATTTCATTTCCCCCTATTCCATGCTAAATCACTCAACACGAGGTAAATCTTCTCAAAGTCTCGTTGCTCAGTATCCTTCAATAATCCATACCAACAATGTTTCTAATAATAATAATAATAATAATAATAATAATAATAATAATAACAGACATGATATAAGCTTTTTGGGTTTATGCTGTGTCAAGAAAATAAGGCAACATTCTCTGCGAAACGTAAAGAATTTCACCTTGCTTTCTTGACATGACATAAGCCCAAAGTGGCTTTATCATGTTTATAAGTACGGGCCGTCAAAGCATCAATGATAGTAATAATAATATTGTTTTGTTTAACGTCCCTTCCATTATTGAATTTTTAGGGACGCTGATTGGTGTGTTGAATCTGTGCCATGAGAGATATTTTAGCATGTTGGAACTCAACGATGCGGACCAGCATGACGGAGGGATTCGATCTCGCAACCTCCGACATTCGTGGCTGATGCTTTCCCAGTTGAGCAGGAGTTACGTAGGTATGTCTGCCCTGTTACCCAAGATATTAGCTACAGGTTTGACACTATTGTCTGCACAACTATTGAGTGCACTTGTCGCATTTAAGAACACCCTCAGATATCACTGACTTCATCCGAGATCGAACCCAATATTCTGCAAATACAATAATCTTGGCTAACTGATTACGACACTAATTGTAAGTTCGGCGGAAAAATTCTCCTATCAACAACACTGTGGCACTATTTTTTCTTGTTCTTGTCAAGACTGTGGTTTACAATTTGTGCGTTACTATTAAAGAGAATGGATTGTATTTCCAACAAATAGTACTTCCATTTTTTGAATACCAGAAAGAGTTTTACTTTTAAATTTCTCTGTTTACTTCTTCAAGTAATTTCAATGCACAATATATTTTAAATGAATTCACTTTTAAAACATAGGAATATATATGAAATATGTACATTTAAACACAAGCTTTGCTCACAAAATAAAGTTTGTTAAGAATAACTCTAATTTTCTCTACTTTAGCCATAATCAATCAAGAAATAACACTTATTAGCCAAGGATAAACATTAAGTTATGCAGTGTAATTTAAGATGAAATTTCTATATGAATAATTTGCGCTCAATTAAAGTACGTAACCTTATATTACGAAATGAACTCTGTTACAATAATATAATAGATTCATCATCATGACGGAGATGTTAGGAGCAACAGAACAAAAACAAGTCCAGTTCTAATGTGAGGTGTAATTGATGATGAAGCTGGTACCGTTTGGTCACTCGCTTCATTTATATCTTCGGCCTGTTGCGACAGCTTCAATTGTCTGACCACTGACACATAAGATTAGCAAGGTTAATTAAATCTGTTCACGGCCAAATTAGTGATGTCATACCCAGAGGCTGGCCTGACCTCTACAATTCTTAAATCCTAATACTCCCTCCTGTTATACGTAAAGGAATTCCCTTGCTTTCAATTGAAAGAAAGTATTTTGATCGATAGCATTGCAGAGTAACAACACACTCTTTTCTCCTACCACTATATCTTGTTCTTCAGGACTCATTTGACATAATTATGTCTATGTTGGTGAATGGGAACACAGAACTCTCGTGTGATGTTCGCCCTGAATGGAAGGATCAAAGGTCAATATCTACTACATCCATAAAATTCAAGTGGAATACTGAACTTTCGCTTCACCTGCTGCGTCTCTATTTGTTAAGAGAATGTGGACTTCACAAAACAACAGCTCATAACATCACTCAAGCAACTTAAGCAATTCCACGTTCATTCTACGGACAATTTTTTTTTTTTTTTTTTTTTTTTTTTTTTTGCCTGGCCGGGTGATACTGTAGCTCGGACGGTAGAGCGCTGGCCTTCTGAATCCAACTTGACAGGTTCGATCCTGGCTCAATCCGGTGGTATGTGAAGGTGCTCAAATAAGTTAGCCACGTATCGGTAGTTTACTGGCAGGTAAAAGAGCTCCTGTGGAAGAAAATTCCGGCACCGCGGCGTCTCCGAAAATCGTAAAAATAGTTAGTGGGACGCAAAGTCCGCCCCTATGGTGTAGTGGTTAGTGTGATTAACTGCCACCCCCGGAGGCCCGGGTTCAATTCCCGGCTCTGCCACGAAATTTTTGAAAAGTGGTACGAGGGCTGGAACGGGGTCCCCTCAGCCTCGGGAGGTCAACTGAGTAGAGGTGGGTTAGATTCCAACCTCAGCCATCCTCGAAGTGGTTTTGTGTGGTTTCCTATTTCTCCTCCAGGCAAATGCCGGGATGGTACCTAACTTACGGCCACGGCCGCTTCTTTCCCTCTTCCTTGTCTATCCCTTCCAATCTTCCCATCCCCCACCAAGGCCCCTGTTCAGCATAACAGGTGACGCCGCCTGGCCGAGGTACTGGTCATCCTCCCCAGTTAAATCCCTTGATCCAATGTCTCACGCTCCACGACACTGCCCTTGAGGCGGTAGAGGTGGGATCCTTCGCTGAGTCCGAGGGAAAAACCGACCCTGGAGGGTAAACAGCAAGAATTAAGAAAGAAAGAAAGAAAGAGAGAAAGAAAACTTCAGTGATCATGTGCAACCAACAACCTAAAAGAACTTAAACTTTTGAAGTACGAGTGATTTTTACATTAATTGTTTAAGTCGTAATTCTCTCCTCAAACATGTGATATTGTTGAAACGAAAATTAATTTCGCTTGGTCCCTTTCACGATTTCAATATGTCACCTAAAACTTCGTCTGTGATTTCTATATCCCGTTACCTATTTGTGAAATGACTTTTAAAATAGTGGCTGACTGCCGAATTGAACCTGGATCCCCTCAGGATGCATCTGTTAACATAAAACAATGTATAGGGAGGTGGTAATACTATACCAAAACACCATCGACCTCGTGATGTAGTACGAAGCTGATGAGCTGTGTTAATACGGTTAACGTTTCTCTCTATCATCCGGCAAGGAATGCTTTATTCCCTTGACCTGTGTTATATTTACAAGAGGAGAAGAGAGCTTGCCACTTAATTCTTGACAAGGTCGTTAAGTCTGGAGGGCGTGGAGGTCAGGCCCGCTTTGGGAAACTCTCCTCTCTAGCGCCGTGCTTTCAAGGGCGTTAAAACGACCGCGCCTTCCTCTCACCCGCACTTGACCAGCTCTACACCGCGCTCATTGAGTCACGCGATATTGAGTGGAAAACTGAGCATACGTGAGGGAGTGAGTGATGAATGAGTGAATGGTGATTGAGTGTGAGAGTGAGTATGCTGACAAGAGGCGGCTGCCAAATAGAAATAATGAAATATGACAAAACTTCCATCAAGTAATATACAGTGAAGTAGGGGCCACTACCCCATAGCGTGGAGGGAAGAAGTCACCGGTGCGTCGTGTCATTGGTTTCCACAGCACAAGACTAAACGTCGTGCGCGGCGGTCAAGTGATCAAGTACAGATTTATGAGCAAGAATTAAAGTGGTTAATGATGAAAAACGAAATGTAAATTATAAATCCACTGAATGTGAATCCTAAAGCTACACAACATTAAAACGATAAACACACTGAATAAAAATATGGGCCTAATTGGAGGCTATTGGCTTTTCGTACCACTAACTACTTTTACTGTTTTCTGAGACGCCAAGGTGCCGGAATTTCGTTCTGCATGCCAGTAAATCTACCAAGGATCGCTCCATTTCTGTAAAGCTAAAGATGAGACTAGTACAGACTCTGGTATTCTCTATCTTCCCCTATTGTGCTGAAACGTGGAATCTACGAGCTTCAGATTTGAATAATATCAACTCATTTGAGAATTGGTGCTGGAGAATCCATCCTCAAGGAGCTGAACATCAGTACCAGGTTATCGGCAAAATGTTAACAGAAGATTATCCAATTCTTTGGTCATATTATGTGTCGTGGAGAAGAAAGCCATGAAAAGCACATAATCTTGGACAATGTGCCTGGAAGGAGGGGGCGTGGGCGAGCACCTATCCGCTGGACAAATGGCATAAAACATGCAACAAAGTCATCGTGCATACAATCTACCCGCACAGCAGAAGACCATGGAGGATGGAAACGGGTACAAAGAAATATCTTCAGAGATTACGATCCTCAGGACTGAGGGACCGACATAGACAGACAAATCTACCAACACATGGCGGACGTATTTGACCACGTTGAAATAACACCGGACTGAACCAAGATCGAACCTGCCGAGTTGGGGCCAGAAAGCAATGGCCTCAACCATATGAGCCATTCATTCCGGCGAATACAAATATAATACGATGTCTATGCTAATGAAGGAATCAAAACAAACCCCATGGCGGAACAGCCCCGAAGGTCCATGGCCTACCAAGCGACCGCTGCTCAGCCCGAAGGTCTAAAGATTGTGAGGACCGGGCGAGTTGTCCGTGCGGCTAGGAGCTCGCGGCTGTGAGCTTGCACCCGGGAGATACTGGGTTCGAATCCCCCTGTCAGCAGCCCTGAAAATTGTTTTCCGTGGTTTCCCATTTTCACACCAGGCAAATTTTGGGGCTGTACATTAGTTAAGGCTATGGCCGCTTCTTTCCAACTCCTAGGCCTTTCCTATCCTATCGTCGCCATAAGACCTATCTGTGTCAGTGCGACGTAAAGCCACTGGCAAAAAAAAAAAACGATTGTGAGGTGCCGTGTGATAAGCACGACGAATCCTCTCGGCCGTTATTCTTGGCTTTCAAGACCTGGGCGCCATCTCACCGTCAGATAGCTCCTCAAATGTAATCACGTAGACTGAATGGACTTTGAACCAGCCCTCATATCAAGGTAAAAATCCCTCACCTGGTCGGGAATCGAGCCCGGGACAAGCTCGTTACCCCTACACCACGGGGCCGGCAATGCTAAGGAAAATGGCTGAATAAATAAACTAAATAAACTACAGTCCAAAGCAGTCCTCAAGTATGGACAAGCACGCCTAACACACTCAGCGATACAACTATAGCCTCCAGAACCTTTCCGCAGAATGGCGCGTTCATTCTTCAGTTAGTCTTTTGACAAACGAACAACAATGTTGCAAGAATGATGACGAACATACCTTTACTTTCCGAAGCGTGTTTGACGCTTCTGGTGTTTCAAATGCACCCCTCCATGGGGAAATACCCAGTACCCATGGATCCTCATCCCAGGTCCCCATGTCACACCCCAGTGCCATTGAACCTCTCTCCCAGGTCATCACTGGTAATATCGTACCCATGACCTATCCCTGAAACTCATGGTTTTGCGTGGAGGCGGGGTGATTCGCTGTCCGGCGCGGGTGTCCCGCCAACTCAAAGATTCGGCCGATGCGTCGGGATCCGAATCGGGTGGCAGTCTCGGAGTGTCGTCGGTGGAGGCTCCCCTCCCGGGACGCCATTCCCTCCACCTCCCGAGCCCAATATCCTTCCCTTCAACAAAAATTACCCTAATCAGACAAGCTCCTCCCTCCCCTCACTACAAGGCCCCCTAGGTGGATCCATTGGCGGAGACCCTGTAGCCAAGAAACCTTACCAAGACTCCCCGTTCTAACTTCTAAAACCTCAAAACACCGCCTTCTAAACCTAATGCCAGATCCACCCTCGACCCGAAACACCAGAAAAAGAAAACTAAGGCGGGTGCATAAACACTTAAACGCTGCCGATTAACGGTGCTGTTTTATTCAAAATTTGATTTCGGCACATTACTAAAATGTGACAGTCACTGCGCAACACCTACGGTACAGTGCCGTTGCAGATCCAAAAGCAACACATCGCCGTGGACAGTACCTGGACGGGCAACCACCCAAGAGTACCCTTACAGAACACAGGCAATACTGTGCCAGCGAACGCTCAAATGGACTGATTTCCCGGTCACACACAAATTACTGTACACAAACACTAACACACACATTCAGAAAACAAAATAAAATTCAAAAACCTACTTATACAGATAAAACCTACCCACATTGATAAAAATACACAAATTACACACACATTACAGACCCAGAGAGGAGAGCGATAAGGCGCACCGGTATCGGTACCTCACACACCACCTATCTCACCGGAGAGAAGTGGTCACATACAGGTAACCAGGAAATAGTGTTATTTTTTGACGTTTACGGTTTTCGGAGCCTCCGATTTGCCGGAATTTAGTCCCGAGAAATAATTTTACGTGCCAGTAAATCTACCGACACCAGGCTGACGTATTTGAGCACCTTCAAATACCACCGGACTGAGCCAGGATCGAACCTGCCAAGTTGGGGTCAGAAGACCAGCGCCTCAACCGTCTGGGCCACTCAGCCCGGCAAAAATGAATTGAGACCGGGCGAGTTGGCCGTGCGGTTAGAGTCGCGCAGCCGTAAGCTTGCATCTGGGAGATAGTGGGTTCGAACCCCACTGTCGGCCGTCCTGTAGATGGTTTTCCGTGGTTTCCCATTTTCACACCAGGCAAATGCTGGGGCTGTACCTTAATTAAAGCCACGGCCGCTTCCTTCCCACGCCTAGCCCTTTCCTATCCCATCGTCGCCATAAGACCTATCTATGTCGGTGCAACGGAAAGCAAATAGCAAGAACAAAAACAAAAAATTAAAACAATTACCGCGGCCGCTGATAACATATTTACCCTTACCATATGTCTACTTTATTCCCAGGTGCAACAGATTTCTTTTCTGGTCAGCAAACTGATCTTAGAAGCAAAGCTGAGGCAACGTGTGGAAAATAGCATGTCTGACTCTACCTCAAACCGCTTCTAGTGTTGTAGCAGAGGCTTCATTATGTTATCATGAGCGATTACTCGCCAGCACACGGTTGAGCAGCCGACCATACCAACGTTAGAACTCATTTTGACAACTCCTCTATTTAGTTTTCATCTTCTTCTCGCTCATTCTCTATCTGAATGCCAGTCAGCAACTAACACTGTTTACCTTTTCATTCTGTGCAGAAGTATGTGTGTTACCTGCAGACCGTAACGGACGAAATCATAGACCATCTCACAATCCCGCCTCTTCCTAATTATGACACGTTAAGACATTGTCGGATGGGCACACAAATTGCAACAGAGTTGTTGAATAGTACAATTTACTACAGTTAATTTAAACATGCAATCTGAAATGTCATCGTATCACGTAATGTCGTTTTACCTTGCTTAGTAGTGATATCTTACGCTCTTTTACCGGTCTAACTGCAGGGATTATGGCCAAAAGAAAGTAATTCATGTGAACACCATGGTAGCCATTACGGAACTAATATAAAGGAGCAATGGGACATAAGCTGTATTACCATGTTTTCCTGAGGGGAGTGCCTATGAATTTTATGTCATTGTGTTATGGATTTTTTCCGTCAGGATTTTTGTCAAGAAGGGAAGTGCCACATTCTTTGTGCCGAAACCTACCTTGGAACATTATATATATAAGCCTAACCGAGGTGCTATGAAAAGGCCACATGCCTGTATCAACTGAAAGCCACGGGATCGAAACTATAATCCTATGTGGCCAAACAGTAACGCCACACGGCTGGTCATCTCTGCCTCACTGGTGAGCAGCGTGGTTTATATACTCCTCACTCCACTGCTAGCTTGCCCACGTTGAAGACTGACCACTACAAACCGTAGCGACTAAGATCACTTTCCTATTGCTTAAATGCGTAACTAAGGAATTTATTTCGGGGCTTTGCATTGAAAACAGGCTGATGTGGTCCTCTCGCAGCACTTCCGTTATATCACCAATGTCTGAAGTTAGGTTTCAGCACGAAGCGTGTGGCAATTGCCTTGTACACATGTGCTTTTGGTAATCATAGGTGAACAAGAAATATCGGAATCTTTACTAAAAAAGCCAAAATTAAAACCAAGTAAAACATAACATTAAACAAACTTACATTTCTCAATAAGCTTAAATCCAAATTACCATAAATTCTATACACATTAAATAATCCTATTAATAAAGGTAAGGAAGCTAATAAAGTATGAAACAATAAATAAGTTATGCCGTCCGGAAGTGAGTGTAAACATAGGTGTACTTTTTTTTTTTTTTTTTTTTTTTTTTTTGCTATTTTGCTTTACGTCGTGTCGACACAGATAGGTCTTATGGCGACGATGGGACGGGAAAGGCCTAGGAATGGGAAAGAAGCGGCCGTACTATTACACTTAGTAATTTTACAGCTTTGAGAGACACCAAGGTGTCTGAATTTTGTCCTACAGGACTTGTTTTGCGTATCAGTACGTCTATCGACTCGAAGCACCTTTGAGCAATTTCGAATACAAACAGATTGAGCCTGGAGATAAACTTATGAAATCACCGGTGGACGCTTCAAAACAAGTGTTATTTTTACATGTTTTATTGCGTAAGCAGAACAGATGGCTAAGAAATGCTCTTAACTACTTGTTAATATTGAAATGTTACGGCTTCTGACCCAAATACCATTGCGAACAATACCTTGTAATGGTAATAACTTGAAGTCGGCTTGAATAACTCATAATCATTTAAATGCTCTCTTGCTGCAATTCTCTCCGTGTACTCCTTGTTTGTAAGTAGTGTAGTTCACATCTTTGTTATGTTTACTGTTATACAGTCCCCAGCTGATTTGCAGAACGGTAGCTTACATGTAAGGCAATGTCACACCCAGTGGAATATTAAACACAAGTCTATAAAAGCAATTATCTACTACAAAACTTTATGTTGAATCGTTAAGTGGGTTTTGATATTAAGATATAGGTGGTTCAGATATTCCCGTTGCGTTAAGAACGGTAATAACTAGCGAAAGCCGAGAAGAGTGGCTCAGACAAGAGCGCAAGTTTCCCTCTTTCCCTTTCTATATATATTTGTCCGCCTCTGTGGTGTAGTGGTTAGTGTGATTAGCTGCCACCCCCGGAGGCCCGGGTTCGATTCCCGGCTCTGCCACGAAATTTAAAAAGTGGTACGAGGACTGGAACGGGGTCCACTCAGCCTCGAGAGGTCACCTGAGTAGAGGTGGGTTCGATTCCCACCTCAGCCATCCTGTAAGTGGTTTTCCGTGGTTTCCCACTTCCCCTCCAGGCAAATGCCGGGATAGAACCTAACTTAAGATCACGGCCGCTTTCTTCGTTGTCTATCCCTTCCTATCTTCCCATCCCCCCGCAAGGCCCCTGTTCAGCATAGCAGGCGAGGCCACCTGGGCGAGGTACTGGTTATCCTCCCCACGACCCAGAGTCTGAGGCTCCAGGACACTGCCCTTGAGGCGATAGAGGTGGGATCCCTCGCTGAGTCCGAGTGATAAACCGACCCTGGAGGGTAAACAGATTAAGAATCTACCAAGCCCAAAGCGCCAGCAGCTTACTGTCAAAAACATTGATATGTTGTGTGCAATCCAGTACAAGTTTATTGATTATTCGAATCCAGTAAATGGGATAAAGGAAGTTCATGTAACAGGTTTAAACCTTAATAACGTAATTTCATCAAAAACGTTTTGCACCTTTTTGTATGTATTTTCACAGCCAGCCGCCCTCATTTCTGACAATACTTTCCGTCTTAAAATCCTTTCCCTAGTAATAACATGACCCATCGTTCACTGAAAACGAAAAGACATGGGAAAGGCACTAAATGAAATGAAGGAATAGTTAAAAAAGAGATGCGGTATGAGAATAAACAGAATGAAGCGGCCATGGCCTTAAGCAACCAATGTAGCCAACTTATGCAGCAGGATGTTTACTATAAAACAACATAAATTACCGCCTTTTGGAGCTAGTAGTTGTCGAGATATCTTGATTTAACTGAACATATGTTTAAGAAGTCTCGAGAAAGGGCACATTAATATATTTTTAAATTTATAAATGTTTCTACTCAATCAAATTTATTGAAACATACATCAAATTGAAGAGGAAACTTCAAATAACATTTTTTTCATAAAAATAAAAAAATCGCCATTTTTACCAATACCTCATTTCATAGTCCCCTTAAAATAATTGCCAAGATTTTTTTTCCTAGAGCCGTTGTATGTTTCGGAGGTACGACATTGCTGGTAGTTACTGTAAAGATCTATAGTCTCTAGCAATAACCATAACGTTGTCCCACTGTTTCTTTCATTAGGCTTTCTTGTCACTGTGCGACCTCCTGATGAGAAACTCATGACTCTTCACACAGCACCTCTTCTCTCACAAAGGAGAACTTTATTCTCTTTCTCCCATTACTTACACACTTGTTCCTAGAAGAAAGAGAGTGAACACTGAAAACGTAAGTACGGCTTCTTACAACACATGGTCTTCACTCATTGTCTTAGGCAATTCTAGCACTTGTTATTAAGTGTCAGATGTTACAGAAATGGGTAATATAGTTACATCACTTTATACAACGCAGTGGGAACCCGACTACCTAATTCCCAAAGGAGAGGGATCTTCTTACTTACACACAATGGACTTGGAGAAGAGACTGTTTCTCTTCGCAAGATGTTTTGTAACCTGATATTAAGTAACTCAGATTACGATAAAGATCTCGTTAGGGTCCTGGAAGACGATTGCAGGATAATATTTTGATGAATTCAGAGTACAGTATGATTTTAAGATCATTTAAATGTCGTAAAGTGGTCACCTAGCCGAAACGGTAAAGAATCATCATCACTGATCAATGTCCGACTCGTTGGCTGAATGGTCAGCGTACTAGCCTTCGACTCGGAGGGTCCCGGGTTCGATTCCCGGCCGGGTCGGGGATTTTAACCTTCATTGGTTAATTCCAATGGCTCGGGGGCAGGGTGTTTGTGCTGTCCCCAACATTCCTGCAACTCACACATGACACATAACACTATCCTCCACCACAATAACACGCAGTTACCTACACATAGCAGATGCCGCCCACCCTCATCGGAAGGTCTGCCTTACAAGGGCTGCACCCGGCTAGAAATAGCCACACGAAATGATCTGCATATAGGGCGGCCACCCAGATGGCAGATTCCCTATCAGTTTTCTACCTCATATTTGCATGTATTTATAATTGTTTACCCAGCTTTTTCCTAAATATTTTCAACGAACTTAAAAAAATTATCAACATTTCCCTTGATAATCTATTCCAATCTCTAACTCCTCGTCCTATAAATGAATATTTGCCCCAATCTGTCCTCTTGAATTCCAACCTTATCTTCGTATAAAGATCTGTCTTACTTTTACTTGTGTTATTTCACGCCAACTTACAACTGAAAGCTCGAAACACAGAAGGACATGGATTTGATTCTCCGTCAGGGAGTAGGAATTTTTTCTACACTCTAACGTTCACTCAGCCTGAGCCAAAAATGAAGCCTTTACAAACAGTGACTAGAACTTCACTGTGTCTTCGTCACGAGGTGGTGCAGTTTTTTCTGAAACACCTTAAATGTAAGTGAACTGCATGTGACATTTTGACCACATACCGGCTTTCCTGCCATTCATAAATCTCTGGCAGTGGCGGGAATCGGACTCTGGACTCCGTGGAAAGCAGCTAATAGCCCTAACCGATTCGCTATAGAGTCGGACAACTAGATAGTAGAGAGATTCTACCACTATTTAGTGGACTGTATTGTAAATATTATTTTCAAGAGCAAGTCGTTAGTAGTTTAATAATACGGCTGATATCGTGATCAAAGCCACCAGACTTTAAATTTTATGTTAGGCCACTGGGAATTGACTTTTCATTTAAAAAGTCTTCATGCATTTGCCAAGATTTGAACTGCGGTCGTCTTTCCGGAAGCCAACGACTCTGTCATCTGGGCTATCATATTCTGTCGTAATGCCTTCGTAATGAAGCCATGCACAAGGATTTTGGGTACTAGCCGTTACTTGTAATTATAAAGGCAGCACGAAAGATGCACATTTTAATGTTTACGGTATGTTCTACCACTCAAAGTTAACACCGAATTCCTTCCAAGCCAGGAGGGACCCTGCAGGTATTAAAGTTTTTAGTGTCATATACTGGTTCGAGTCCCCCTCTGTGGTGTAGTGGTTAGTGCAATTAGCTGCCACGCCCGGAGGCCCGTGTTCGATTCCTGGCTCTGCCACGAAATTTGAAAAGCGGTACGAGGGCTGCAACTGGGTCCACTCAGCCTCTGGAGGTGAACTGTGTAGAGGGGGTGGCTCGATTTCCACATCAGCCATCCACGAAGTGGTTTTCTGTGCTTTCCCATTTTTCCTCCACACAAATGCCGGGATGGTCCGTAGCTTAAGGCCATGGCCGCTTCCTAGTCTATCCCTTCCGAACTTCTCATCCCCCACGAGGTTCCTCTTCAGCATAGCAGGTAAAGCCGCCTGGGCGAGGCACTGGTCCTCCACCTTAGTTGTATCTCCCTATCCAAAGCGTCGCACTCGAGGACTCTCTCCTTGAGGCGGTAGAGGTAGGATCCCTCGATAAGGCCTAGGAAAAGCCCAACCCTGGAGGGTAAACGGATTAAGAAAGAAAGAAGGAAAGAAAGAAAGAATGAAAGATTCCATTTGTCAGATTATATCTTTAAACTTTCCCCGTGAAAAACAAAAACAAAAAAAACATGAATCTTGCTAACAAACTCTAATAATTTCTGAAATTATTTTTAACCTTTGTTGTAATCCTGCCGGAATTCTTAAGCAAGATCTCCATCTGATGAAATTAGCTGTAACAAGTGAGACGTACTGTTTCGCTCTGACGGAATTTCGAAGGTACTTGCTGTTGTTCTTGTGACGTAACAGGGAATGAAGCACGTACAAGCGGCCTTCCTTTCAAGACGAAACAAAACGAGAGCATTCTTAAGTACAATGATATCCTAAAACCATTTCTTGGTTCCAGTTTGTGAAAGTTTTATGGCATGTATGTTCATTCTGTGTACAGTTGTGTAATGTGCTGTTAGATTATGACCAGAAGATAGTTAGAGAAAGCAGGCGACATGTTGTAAAAATTATATACCTTACTGTGAAATTTTACACCTAATCCGCTCGACACCGTGGTCACGTTGGTCGAAAAACTTTTTACCATCAGATTGTTGGCCGGGAGGGTAGAACAGGTGGTGGTACATCATTTCTAATCACTAGATTGCGTACCAAAAGTCTGGATTTAATTCCAAGCATCTCCACATTGCCCATATGGAGTGAGGGCATATTACTCACTTCATGGTGATTCGTCCGTCACATGGAAACGTAAAGCCTTGAACAGACCCCTTGGTGCTAATCGACAGGTGTAGGCTATGTGCCGGCACCAGGTTTCATCCTCTCCCTTCCTACTCTTATATATCGCGACATTTATAACATCTCATTAACTCCTCTGATCAGCCTTTGCTAGCAAGATGTAGTGTTTCCAATGTACTACAAAGTCTTTTTTTTTTTACTATTCGCTTTACGTTGCACCGACACAGATAGGTCTTATTGCGAAGATGGGATAGGAAAGGTCTAGGAGTGGGAAGGAAGGAAGGAAGGAAGGAAGGAGGAAGGAAGGAAGGAAGTAGTCATGGTCCTAATTAAGGTACAGCCCCAGCATTTGTCTGGTGTGAAAATGGGAAACCACAGAAAACGATCTTCAGGGTTGCGGACAGCAGGGTTCGAACCCACTATATCCCGGATGCAAGTTCACAGCTGCTCGGCCCTAACCGCACGGCCAACTCTCCCGGCACTATGTCTTTTGATATGGGCTAGAATAACTTTGTTTCTTTCATTGATCTGTCTCAGTATTATCCTTGACTCGTTAGCTGAATGATCAGCGTACTGTCCTTCGGTTCAGCGGGTCTCAGGTTCGATTCCCGGCCGGTTCTGGGATTTTAACCTTCATTGATTAATTCCAGTTGATCGGGGGCTGGGTGTTTGTGCTGTCCCCAATATCCCTGCAACTCACACATCACAGATAACACTATCCTCCACCACAATCACACGCAGTTACATATCGTCGCTGGAAAGGTAAAAGGTTGTATTCCACAAAGCTCCTCCTTTATTATTCTCCTTAAGACTGGTCACGCCTCCCAGCCACGTATGGATATACAGTCCATCAGAACAAATTTCGTTGTGTTCATTTTCCTATGCCCATGTGTAAAGGAAAATGAACCATACAGTACCGTACTGTAGGAATGTACATTTGCATTACGTATTTGCGCACTCCTAGTGTACAATGCATGTGAGGTTCATTTTCGTTTAATCGTCGACATAGGAAAACGAACACAACGGACATTGTTCTGATGGACTGCGTATCCATATGTGGCTGGGAGGCGTGACCAGTCTTAAGGAGAATAATTGATAGGAAGAGCTTTGTGGAATACAACCTTTTACCTTTCCAGCGACGATATACATGGCAGATGGCGCTCCACCCTCATCGGAGGGTCTGCCCTATAAGGGTTGCACCCGGCTAGAAATAGTCACACGAAATTATTAGTCTTATCCTTGGCTTTGACGATATGAAAGTGACCGAAGTATCAGCGATGCTAGTAATGCCGTTCCTTATGCAGCCAGTCTCTGTTATGAATGGTGTGAAAATATTGCTCATAGGGTCGGTTGGAGCATGCATTTCAGTGGGCTTGACAGACTGGAACGTAATAGCAACTTCTGGCCCCATGAAGAAAGCAACGGGAAACTAACCCAATCCACATTACCCTAGTATGACTCTTCAGTGACACCTAGAATATCTATGACGGCTTTTGGCGGAGCTGTGGAGGATCAAACCAGCCTTCGGGCTGAATACTGAACAACACAACACTTCTGATGAGGCTGACATCAGGAAGGGTAACCAGTCGTAAATACTCGCTTCGGAGATTCACTATGAACCACAATAGAAGCAATTAGCATTGAACACATCCCTCCATAGGGTTCGGGATTTGGAAGGGATCCGGTCGAAGAATTGCATAAATCCATATAAACTGCTGAACCTAGTTAAGTAGGAAAAAACCAGGTAGAAGAAGATAATAATAGTATTACTGGTTATCCGTTCCACTAATCACTTTTACGGTTTTCGGAGAAGCCGAGGGGCCGGAATTTAGTCCCACAGGAATTATGTTACGTGTCAGTAAATCTACCGCACAAGGCTAACGTATTTGAACGCCTTCAAATACCACCGGACTGAGCCAGGATCGGAGCTGCCTTGACCGCCTGAGCCACTCAGCCTGGCAGGTAGAAGAAGAAGGAGAAGAAGAATAATGTTGATGTTTCCTAAGATACCATGATTATTGAGAGGGTGTCTTGTTAGTTTTTAGGCCTATCAGCCATACAGCCAGCGACTGTTAAAAAAGTATAAATCTCACAACAATGCATATTTACATACGACAGACACTTGAAAGAAAATGGCATTTCTATACTAAGACCGATGGATTAAGTAGGTAGAAAGTATCACCTGAGACAATCTCTTTCAAAACACACATTCCCTGGATGCTCCGATATTCACAGTCCGTGATTTTGTATTTTCTTGTGTCATAATATTAATAAAAAATTTCGATTAAATAAGGGAATTAAATTTTATAAGGACAGCCTCAGGAGGTCAACTGAGTAGAAGGGTGTTCGATTCCCTCCTCAGCCATCTTCGTTAGTGTTTTTACGTGGTTTCTCACTTCTCTTCCAGGCAAATGCCGTTACAGTACCTAACTTAAGGCCATGGTTGCTTCCTTCCGCTTCCTTGTCTATCCCTTCCAATCTCTCCATCCCCTACAAAGCCTCTGTTCAGCATAGCAGGTGTGACCGCCTTGACGAGGTACTGGTCCTGCTCTAAAGTTGTACCCCTCGACCCGAAGTTGACGCTCCAGGACACTGCCCTTGAGGCGGTAGATGTGCGATCCCTCACTGAGTCCGAAACACAAACCCTGGTGGGTAAATGGATTAAGAATATACGAAAGTAATTTAAAAAGAATGTGGATTACTGTATATGTTTAAATAATTATTTTAAAGAAATTAGGCTAAAATTATATAGACACACTGGTTGACAGGAGAAAGTAGGACTGCCACAAACTAATACAACATGGCCCAAATCTGCGACAGAGGGAGGGGTCATACTCACACGTGGGACAATGTTATATATATTATACAGTAAGCTAGGCACATTTTTTCCTCTTTCTCGTGGTGCTCCTACCCTGCTCCATTCTCAATGATGTGCTTTTCTCTCACTCATCCGTGACCTTATGTTTGCATATTTCCTGTGGAGTTGGAAGGCAGTTCCTATAATTTTATACACAATTTAAAATTCTCGAACCGTATTTCATCCATCTTATCTGCATACTCACTAACCTCAGTTCACAGTTGGCTGATCGCTCTGGGAAGTGGAACACACTCACACACATATGGTCTTATATATTGTTAATATATGGAGAAGAGCGGCCCATAACCTTCGATGTGGAGTTCCTTTCGTTTTCAAGCTCACCATCTGAGGCGAAAGAAGGTCATATGAGAAATATCTCTAAGAACTGAAAGATCCTTTTTTTATGTTGCTTTAAATCACGATGTCTGTACTAAGGAACGTTAGATTCGCCCCTAAAATCGCCAGAAATTTTGATATATTGTAGAATGAGCTAAGTGGCTCGCGTGGTAGCTTTCTGAACTTAAATTCCTGCTTAGTCCTATGGTATTTGAAAAGTCCTCGAATACGCTAGTCTCGTGTCGGTATGTTTACTGCTGGGAATCAGATTTCGGCGCCTCAGCGTCTCCGAAAACCATAAGAGTGAGTCATCAGAAAGGGAGCAAGTGGAGGACGTATGAAGCGTATGAAGAGAGTACATCTATACTCCGTCATTGGTCCATAACCGAGGCAACTGGAGACATCAGAGACATATTATGGTTCCTGCTACTAGGCAGGATATATGCTGAGGATTAGGGTAATGAATATCTCATATCTCTTTTCCTGTTACGAATACCATTCTAAGTCAATAGTAGAACTATGAAATAGGAGGGAAAATAAGTCTTGATAGTAGGTTGTTTCTCCTCTTGGGCAAAATTCCGAATATTTTCCATCCGTCACGACAGGAATTATTAAGCTAATAAGTACAACTAAGTTAAAATCCATACCTTTGGGGGTATTCATCACAGGTCAAGTCAAGAGGTTCATACACAAGATTTATTAGTGAAGTCGCGATTGTACTTTGTGACGCAACTGGGAGAGCACGACCCCAACACGGCCCGCCCTGGGGGACTCCTTTAGAACGTCCGCACGATGATAGCACGCCACGCTCGGCGGACCATGAAACCTCAAGCTGAAGATCCACCTCGAGACACGAGAGATTGACGTCTTAAACTCCACAAGGAGATAGGAGGCTTGCTTTATTCGCATGCAAATCGAACTCTTGGACTCATAACTCTTTCAAATTAAACTTGGCCTCGCCTAGCGACCCCTCGTTCTCCAAAACAAGAGTGTTATTTATTATGTGCAGCCCACATAAGGAGGAAATACTAACTTGTTTCAAATAATGCTATTAGCAGTAAATCCACAGTCAATTATGTAGATAGTACTCTTTCTTCCTCATAAATCATGCCCCTTCATCCTTGAATGTTCTCAGAATTATTACCTTCGTTTCTATATTTGTACTTAGAGAGTAACTGGTATGATGAATGAATGGAATTATACAATAATAATAATAATAATAATAATAATAATAATAATAATAGAGAGAGCTGCCTCTTACCCGGAGGCCCCGGGTTCGATTCCTTGCCAGGTTATGGATGTTTACCTGCATCTGAGGGCTGGTTCGAGGTGATTACAACTGAGCAAAAGGTGACTGGTCTAGGAGAGCAGACACGAATTGTTTTGTTAATTGCTGCGCACCATGCAAATTAGAAAACTTTTAAGACATTTTAGCCCCAAAATATATTCCATTGTCATTCTCGGAAATCAACGTATGGATTGCACGACAATCGCCAACTTTCTTTTACAAATAGAACAAAGTCTAGCATTATTTTCTAAAAATAAATCTATTACAGAAGTTGGCATCGCTTTGACAACCTCCTATTTGGGACATTTGAAATAAATAAATTCAGATATGGGAAAATATATTTAAATCGCATCCCACAACAATTCCAGAGGCAGTGCCACGCTTCCGGAGCGAGGTAGAATAATTAATATTTCACGGCATGAAAATTGCTTGAAAGATGTTTTTCTGCTAAAGAAGACAAGATTCTTTCCTGTGAGATCTATGCTTATATTCAGCTTCTATGAAATACATTTTGCGGCCATTTCTTGGGTGAGTTGAGAAATTTAAGAATTGTTCCTCTTTATCATCAATTTGCTTTTATTTCCACCTTTTCCTTTTTTGACTGCATATTTATTTATGACATCGTTTGTCTTGCGGATTTGCTTAGAAAGTTGCAGGTGGGTTAGAGACAGAACGTATTTTATCGTCCCGGTAGTAATGAAACCATCAAATACAACTACAAATTGCCGTACAGTAGAGAAATAGGCATGTACTACCACTATTACGACCTTCTAATCACGGACGTTTTCAATTTGTTACATTTTTATAATACACACGTGATGAAAGGCGAGACAGTATCAGATGAAGAACTCAAAAGGAAGTCTACAACAAAATTCAGGCCGTCAGCTGTCTTAAGACCTTGCTATTATACCTAGTGGTCCGCTGATTTATTTGTATCACAAATCTTCTCTTACTTTCCCTTGTGGCACCAAGTAAAAACCAGACTTGCTTGGCAGACAAAATGCTCTCCATTCCTCTGCCGCCAGATCGGCAATCATTCTTTCATGCAAGTCTTACTCCTGTTCATTTAGAACCATACGTGTTATGTAAATGTAATTAGCATTACCAGTATTTCTACAAATACAATTCTATTTTTAAATGTTTTATTTCGTGTTTTCATTAAAGTTTACCTGTAATTCTTGTCTAACCAACAACAATACACTACACTAGTCAGTCTCAAGGATGTAAGACCTTATGTTGTATGACAGTCAAACCAGTCAAAAAGTTCCAACATCAATATTTCAAACCTCGCTGATGCTTCATCTTTTTAACTAGCCAAAAGGCCAATAATAATAATAATAATAATAATAATAATAATAATAATAATAATAATAATAATAATAATAATAATAATAATAATAATAATAATAATAATAATACTTCAAGTAACGTAGGGGCAGCCTTGCCGATGCGGTAACGGCGTACTCGGTTCACCCGGAAGGGCGTGGGTTCGATTCCCCATTAGGAAGTCGAAATATTTAAGAAACGAGATTTTCACTTCCGGACGTGGTTATGGTCCTGAGATTCTCTCAGCCTACACCAAAAATTAGTACCAGGTTAACTCCTAAGGGCAAAGGCGGCCGGGCCCAGAGTTAACCACTTTACCCCACCAAGTGTGGAGCCTTTACCTTCCACCCCTCCAAGGGCTTTCATTGCCTGTACGGAGACGACGACGACTTGAAATAACGTGGGCAGGCATTTGTACTTCACGCCATGTAAGCGGCTTGCTTGTCAATTTCGATGTTCCGTTTTTCCCTATCAGATGGCAGAGGAGCGGATCTCTGCTGGGCGATCTATAGCAAAGGTTAAGTTAATTTCGTCGAGTGAACACCAAAGGTATCGCCTGAAATACATGCCGAATGGGCTGTTTTTTCCCTCTGCCGGTATTCGAAGGCCTACACTACACCACAGGTTCATAGATGAAGCTGGTTGTAACGTTAAAATATCTTACGTTCTATGAGAGTGATTTTCAAACTGTGATATGCGAGCAGCCTTCAGGGGAAAAAACAAATATTGAAATATAGAAATAAATAAGTTGAAAATGAAGCCACGCTTCACTCAAAGATTTTACCTGGACTACGACACATCAGAAAACTGTGTCACACCATGTAGGCACACACATCCCATTGAAATTTTGATGGTTCGTAAAGTCTGAATTCCAGAAAAAAGATCGAAAATTTTTCATCTTTCTTTATTAATTTGATATTGAGGCTAAAATATAGCGTTTGTGAAACTTCCATACAAACAGTGTAACTTTTGTATGTTAAAAATTCTTGTGTTGTACTTGAAACAGACCCAAACTCTTAAATTTCTTGTAATGTGTTATAAAAATGTATTTAATTTCACACTCGTCTCATTTACGATGTGTATTTAAACGAATGGTTCAGAATCAATTACAATGCATTAATTAACCTGATACTTATAATTTTTAAACCTATCATTTAGGGATTTTTTTATGGCTGTACAATGAACTATTAGTCATGGGTGAGGGGTACAATTTCATAAGAGTTTGAGAACCTCTGTTCTATAGGATAATGTACTTTGCAGTGACGGGAGAATCATTGCTATTTAGTATGTGGAGGAGTAACGTTAGGAGTTAACATTTACAGCCAGTACGCCAACTAATGTCTTCATGCTGCACTAAACGTAGTGGTAGTAGTAGTAGTGCCGGGCTGAGTGGCTCAGACGGTTAAGGCGCTGGCCTTCTAACCCCAACTTGGCAGGTTCGATCCTGGCTCAGTCCAGTGGTATTTGAAGGTGCTCAAATACGACAGCCTCGTGTATGTAGATTTACTGGCACGTAAGAGAACTCCTGTGGGACTAAATTCCGGGACCTCGGCGTCTCCGAAGACCGTAAAAGTAGATAGTGGGACGTAAAGCGAATAACATTATTATTAGTAGTAGTACTAGAAGTAGTAGAAATAGTAGTAATAGTATTTGTTGTTGTTGTTGAACAATATCCAACCAACCACCAACCAACCAACCAACCAAACAAACAAACAAACAAACAAACAAAATCAAACAAACAGCAACAACATACAGTATTATAGCACGAAGAACGTAATCGTACAGGTGCAGTAGGGCCTATATTAAAAATAATATTTCTGTGTCCTTAAGAAAGGGTATCTTCTCTGATCTTCAAGGAGGGACGACACATTTACATCAGTCTTTTAATATGAAAAAAATGTTAATTTCAAATTCTTTTTTATAAATTCACAGAATTTGAATTTTATTTCTAATATTTAATTTTTTTTTTCTCTGTCAATCACTGGCAGAGTGCTAGTCTCTGATTTTGGCGGTCACGAGCTCGAACCCCAGTAGAGGTTGTCGAATATTTGAAGGGCAAATATTCCTTTGACACTACGTAAGGTATGATGTTCGTATATACTGTATAAGATCTCTGGTGATACACTCGGTGTTCTGCCATCTGGAAAGGGAAAATGGAACTTAATAATCGACAAATCAAAATGATTGTTTTCGGTGGTTGAGGCATACCACTGATCCATTTTAATTTTCTGATTATTCTTGTGATAATAACGTGTTTCTTACTCCTTTATTAACCTTGCAATAAACGCCGCTGCGCAGCTGACAGTCTGGCAGTCGGTGCAGCACAGAATTTCCCAATAATTACTCATACAGGCTGACAGAGATTCACTTAAATGGTATTGACTCTGAGAATGTTGAATGTAACAGGTAGATATCCTAAAATGAGGCAGCAAAAGCAGATAACATTAGTCCATTTCTCCTTCACAGCGAGTTACGCCTTATGTAATTGAAAACCGAGGAAGGAAAACAAAAACAGAAAAAAAAGCTCAAGTACATCTTGGTTGTTTCGTTATGTTATTGGTTATAACGTGGGATGATACTGGGAAGTATAATAGCGCAGTAAATGCAAGACCGGCCTCGTTCATCTCCAGGAGCTGACCCAAATGGACTGATTACACTTTACGTCATAGTTAAGTGTGTCTCGTTAATGGTTGACTGTTACAATTGATCTAGAATCATTACAAAACTTATCATAGCAGAGATTGCAGTTCTTCTCCGTTGTTACTTTTTTGTCAGATAATAATAGTACAATTAGGATGAGTCATAATAAACCTATAACATTTAACTTTTGTGGTGTCTAAAACAATCATTGATTGTACCTTAATCACAGCTCAGAGCTCTTCATTGCCAGCCTGTTTCGTCACACAGATTGCGATCATCAGGCCTAGTTTAATTTATTTCTCCATCACTGAACTTGAGCGTCTAGACGTTCTAAATTCGTGTCCATCAAATATATCTCAAAATATTAAGAAAGATACATTCTCTGGTCAAACAGTTTGGCAATTTAAATAGTAGAATTTGAAAGATCTATTGACATTCAAAGCTATCTCTGTGTAAGATATAAAGGCTTTGATTTGACTCTGAGGCATCAATGGGCCGAAATAATTTTATGTGGCGACATTTCAATAGCGGGAAGGGAAACAATTGTTCCTCACGTCAGGAGTTTGAAATATTGTTCTCTAAATTCCCTTTAGGAACTCATAAAGTTTTAGAAAATATACACTACAAACTAGAGCACTCTAACAAAGCATTGGACATCTCCTTGTATCATATTCTTTGTAGAGGTCGTGGGTCAAAGTTGTGGCCAGGACCTCAGTTGATATATGAATATGGCAAGAAGGGAAGCACCTCACTGCACCCTACAGCTGCGGCTGCCGGGAACCAACAGTTCTATTAAGTGTTCAACTCGTCTGTTGTAAATCAGCTGCAACGCATCGTGGGGGAGCCCGTAAGGTCTAGAGATAAGACGTACTAGACTCACGACCTCAGGGTTCATGCTTTGCTCCTGTAGTTCTTCTTAGGTAATTTTCCTTCCCTGTGTAGTCTCTGTTGAAATATGATATTTCTCCAGATGACCTGATAACTGAGTGTAAGGCATTGTAGTGGTCCTAAACAGAATATTACTCAGAAGAAAGTCAAATGATACAGCTGAATACGTCATCACGCTGACCAAGAGACATTCAAATATCTGCAAGCCATTTGACGGGACAGCAGTTGCCAGCACAAGACCCTTTCTGTCTCATTGAACTATCTAACTTAATCCACTAGAACCTGATTATTATTATCTTGCTCCATTACGGCCTTAAGTTCAGAGGGTCCCAAGTTCGACTCCAAGTAGAGTATGAAATTTTACCTCGTCTGTCAATTACTATCTCTGGGGGACTGCGTCTTTGTGTTTTTTTCATTTCATACCTCATATTATACACAATACCACCACAGAAACACACAAGAGTGTATGCATTCCTCGCCATAGTTTTGGCGTTATGAAGGGCATTCAGCCGTCAAACTGAGCCATGTCTATATGAGCGACACAGTTTCTACTGACGATCACAAAAGGATGTAGAAAAGGCGGCAGATTATTATTATTATTATTATTATTATTATTATTATTATTATTATTATTATTATTATTATTATTATTATTATTATTATTATTTTCACCTCTTGAGACTCATGTTTTCTTCATTTTCCGAAGATCTCATTCACTGACTGAGTGTGGGTTTTTTTCCTTTCCTACATCCATCATCGAGGGCTGCCTATCCGAGACCATAAAGGCGTGTTCGGTTCATGCAAAAGGATGTCGGTTCAATTCTTCATCCGGAACTCGAAAAATTTCGAAGAATGATTTCCACTTATGGAGAGCTCCATGGCCCTGCGGTTCACTCAGCCTACAACAGAAATGAGTACGAGGTTCATGCTCGGCGGGGGGGGGGGATGTGTTCGTACATAGAACTGAGGTTACGCATAGTACGAACCATTACGTTCCACTGCTCCAAAAGTCTTCATAGCCGGTGCGTAGATGCTTTGTTTTACGTTTCTTTCGTATCCGTTTTCACAAACCTCCGATAATGCATATGTAATGAGAGAGTTTTCTAAAGGTTGGATGGCCTCTTAAACAATGATGATCATCTGTACCACAATTTTCACACCCCAATCATACAGCAATTTCTTTATCACTTCCAGTATTATCGTGACAGTCACCGAAACTGGAGATATAACCAAGGGAAGAAGTAAAAACCTGTTTTGCGCGGACGAAATGTGCAGGACATTTCACTAGATCACTAGTCGTAAGCATGGGATGAATTTTAGATGTAAAAACTGCGTATCAAGGCACCAATCTAAATTTATATATTAAAAAACCTCTCTAGCTATTTGACAGAGATGAGAGGTTGCTTGAAGAAGGTAACCGGTTTATCTCCCAAGAGCTCTCTCGTTCTTTCTGTCAGGTCCAAGAATCATCGAGTGTCACCTCCACTCTACTCTCCTCTTCACTATGCCTACTATAATTTGGAATGCTTCACTTGCTCTACTTCTTGACAGCAGACAAGGATGGATAGATGGACTGCTGTTTCCCCTAGAGCGATAAAGAGAGAGATGGGAGAGTGGCGACAACATAACCGCAATGGAGAGAACAGACAACTTCACTTCCGTTTTAATCTTCACCAATGGACGGCGAAAGTTTCTTGTTTTTTGCTTGTTACATCTTCAATAGGGCTCAATAAACTCGCCTATGCGTGAGTGTATGTGTGTGCGCCTACTCGAGAGTGCGTGTGTGTGTGTGTGTGTGTGTGAGGTAGAAGAAAGGCGGTGAAAGTGATACTGCTCCGCTATACTTAATTCTGGAGCAAGTTTCCTTCTTCCTTTTATTTTTTTCTTACCAAAGAGACTGCTACTAAACACACACAGACACACATACAGATTAACACTTGCGAACGTCAGGGTTATTATCTACATGCTAATAAGCTAGCACTTGCTGAGCGATTAGAATAACGTAGTCATCTCGTTAAAGAAATTCTTGTGGAAAGTAATTAAATGTTTTATTATTCCTTTACGTGCCCTCTTAATTGAAGTTCAAGCAAGACGAGACATTTCCAGCAAATTCTTTAAATATTCATTGCTCTGTTAAATACTTGAAGTGCGAATATTTGCCACAAATGTTTCTACTTATAATCTAACTTAACCCAATGGCAATACAGCCCTGACCGGCCCTGGCCTACCAAGCGACCGCTGCTCAGTCCGAAGACCTGCAGATTACGAGGTGTCGTGTGGTCAGCACAACGAATCCTCTCGGCTGTTATTCTTGGCTTCCTAGACCGGGGCCTCTATCTCACCGTCAGATAGCTCCTCAATCCTAATCACGTAGACTGAGTGGACCTCGAACCGGCCCCCAGATCCATGTAAAAATCCCTGACCTGGCCGGCAAGCGGCAAGCACGGGCTCGATGTTTCTGCTTATAGCATCATAAAATAGAGTTACATTGAACCCTTCCCACTTCTGCTTCCAACAGACGAATTAACAAATATTGATAACAGAAACTGAAAAACATAACAAAGAGTAACTAGGCCAAGTGTCAACTGTCCAAATATAAAATAATGAGAATGTGTTATCTATCAGCCAAATATAATATTCATTCGGCAAGTTGGCCGTACGGTTAGGGGCGCGCAGCTTTGAGCTTGCACCCGGGAGATAGTGGGTTCGAACTCCACTGTCGGCAGCCTTGAAGATGGTTTTCCGTAGTTTCCCATTTGCACATCAGGCAAATGCTGGGGCTGTACCTTAATTAAGGCCACGGACACTTCATTCCCACTCCTAGCCCTTCCCTACCCCGTCGTCGCCATAAGATCTATCTGTGTCAAGGTGATATTCCTTTTGGTCAGTGGGTTGTCAGTAGCCTCGTATTTCGATCCAGAGGTACCCTGCCGGAGAACACAGCCACTATCCTTTAAAATTTAAAAATTCTTCTTATTACAGACCATAACAGATTCCCTGCAAATTATACAGTTGCATTTATACCTGAAATCGTAATCGCCTTACTATGAATTTTCCAGGAATAAGTATTTATGTCTTTATTATAAATATATAATGCAAGTTATGTGTTCTGGACGTTTATGGTTACCCTCACTGGAGGACAGACGATTTATTTTTTAATAAATCTTACTACTAGGTCAAGAAACGGCCGTAGCCGTGTTGAAACACCGGATCCCGTGAGATCTCCGAAGTTAAGCAACATTGGGCGTAGTCAGGAGTTGGATGGGTTGCCACGCGCTGTTGGCTGTGGGTAAGGGAATGGAGGAGCGGAAAGGAACTGGCCACCCTACCGCACGTAAACTCCGGCTCAGGAACACCTCTGCGGAGGTTCGGACCTGCCTTCGGGCAGAATAACCCTTACCTTACCTACTAGGTCAAGGTGATATTCGGCGAATTGCCTGAATAGTCAGAGTAATCGGTTCAGAGGCCATGGGTTCTATTCCCGGCCGGGCCGGAGATTTTGACCTAAAAATGTATATTTGGATATTTGCCCTGTCCACAGCATCAATAAAACTCACATGCTAGATCATAATAAAATGCAGTTCCCCATACACAGCAGATACCCCCCACCTCGTAGGAGTGTCTGCCTTACAAGAGCTGCACTAGACTAGCAATAACCACACGAATTATTATTATTATTATTATTATTATTATTATTATTATTATTATTATTATTATTATTATTATTATTATTATTATTATTATTATTATTATTATTATTATTATTATTATTGCATTTATCTCCAACCCTTGTTTTGTTTCTCACCGCTGTTGGTTATGAAGGGAGATTAATCTTCGTAGCGAATTTTTACGACCAAATTCCCTTCCTGACGTCAACCAGATGAAATTGATGACTTTATATATGAGGGTAAGAAGAGAAAGAGTGAAACTCGGTGTTGGCACATAGCCCACTCCTGTCTAATAGCACAAAGGGGTCTGCTCAAGGCTTTACAACCCCATCCGACGGACGAATCACCCTCAACTGCATCATATGCCCTCAGCTCACATGAGCACTGCGGAGAAGTTTGGAATTGTATCCATGCTTTTGGCACGCAATCTAGCGACTAGAAAATGTATACCAACACCTTCCCTACCCTGCTCGTCAACATTCTGATGGTGAATTTATTTTCAATGAACGGGACTTGAACCGGCCAACTACGGTGTCAGATCATACAGACATTGTTTTTAAATTTCTGGTGGTTTAACAACGTGCTAACTCTCACAGGCTTTTCGTGACGATGGTATATAAAAGGTGTTGGACTGGAAAAGAAGTTACTGTGGTGTTCAGTAGGGGCTTGTTTAGTGTGAAAACGGGAAAACAT
Organism: Anabrus simplex; assembly: GCF_040414725.1. Taxonomy (NCBI): domain Eukaryota; kingdom Metazoa; phylum Arthropoda; class Insecta; order Orthoptera; family Tettigoniidae; genus Anabrus; species Anabrus simplex. The sequence continues at coordinate 1,731,056,711 of NC_090265.1, read as the reverse complement.
ATTCAGACCTGCCGATGGTAGGGTTCGAACCCACCATCAACCAATTACAAGCTTACAGCTACGTGGCCCGTATTACGTAACCACCTCGCAAGGAAAGAATAGTGCCAGCATTTATGTGGTGTGAGAATGGGAAACCACGAAATACCGTTTCCAAGATTGCTGATGGCCGGATTTGAGCCCATCATCTCCCGAATTCAAGCTGTCAGCTACACGGCTGGAACTACGCAGCCAATTTGCTCAGTATTCTTAATCACAATCACGACGTAGTTGATGATTCGTTTCTCCTTATGTATATTATATACATTTGCTGTCAAGTTTCTGGTATTGAAAGAAGCAATATTCAGAACAAGCTGCGACTGTTTGAAATAGGGATGCTTACATACAAACAAATTTTCATAATAAGTTATTGTTAAAGCAGATGCATTGTGTAAAGAAAGGCTATTTCTAATTCTAAACTACTTGTTTAGACCACAATTTCCTGCACTTGATAGTAAAGTGTTCCTGGTGAAGGAAAAAAAATGTAGTTCGTGGTAACAACAGCACAGAACAAATATTTGGCCTATTCCTTCCACGCTGCCCGAGGTGTAAAAAGGGAGAAACTGGTTTCTCGTTGCCAAGCCAATTAACGAAGCATGTGCAGTAGGGAGAATCCACCCATTGCTACAATTGCTTCTTTAACAATTCTGCTCCGTTCTTTCCTTCGCCGACAGGTGTGTACCGACTTCTCGTGACCCGGATGTATTCGCTGTAACTTAATTATAGAAGAAACCGATACTCCATTCCGGGACAGTCTTCAAATGAGCAATTAAGAAAATGATGGGTAAGGCATAGTGTCATGAGTGCCCATTCTCCAGGTCAAGGTATTTACTGAAACCTATAATCCCCCAGTCCCAAGAAATATAGTGTAAATATTGATTCAGCAATTTGTAGTAGAATTCCATAAAGAAACCAAGTTGCATATAGAAAGAATGTAAAGATGTTCTACTGTAAGAATTAGGGAAATATTTTAATTCTTTAATACAGATTGTCATTACTAGGTGATGACTCATTGTTTGTGTGTCTGTTTATACTTGTGCTCCTTGATAACCCGGGAGTCACTGGACAGACATTTATTTGGTTTTTGCTTTTACCTAGAGGACCTCTGGAGGAAGAATACCGTGTATTAAATATCAAAGTGAGGTGGCAGAAATCTGAACAGTAACATATTTCTGCAAAATAAATAATCCAAGAAAGTGATGCCATGTAAACACTTAGCCCCGTTGAATATACCCACATAGTGGAATTATAGAGAAAGCAAGGAAGTTCTACGGGACTACATACATATCATTTAAATAGTCAACATAACAACGGTCTTTATACTTGTTAACCGTAGAAACCCTGCGTTAAGTAGAGAAAGAGCATTCCTGAAACTCGGCTTAACGCTGCCTAAACCGTAAAGGACATCCTTAGACCTTGTGTGTAAGGATGGTCGACTGCAAATTCCCTTCACTGAAAAACTGGTACATCTTATGCTTCACTTGGTCATTTCTTTACGAACCTCTTAGTGTTACATCACCTGGTACCGGGCGAGTTGGCCGTGCGCGTAGAGGCGCGCGACTGTGACCTTGCATCCGGGAGATAGTAGGTTCGAATCCCACTATCGGCAGCCCTGAAGATGGTTTTCCGTGGTTTCCCATTTTCACACCAGGCAAATGCTGGGGCTGTACCTTAATTAAGGCCACGGCCGCTTCCTTCCAACTCCTAGGCCTTTCCTATCCCATCGTCGCCATAAGACCTATCTGCGTCGGTGCGACGTAAAACCCCTAGCAAAAAAAAAAAAAAAAAACATCACCTGGATTCGTAAAACCTGGTCCACAAAGCTATAGGTAAAAAGCTAAGATTACTTATGATGAATTAAACAGATATTACTTCTGCCTCTTAATTATTAATGGATGACCTCGTTCGAGAGCTTTCGATGGTCTTCTGTAAGGTCATCCGTAAGATGTGACTGCAGAAATATTGTACGGTGTATCCCTTGCCAAAACCGCGTAGTGTTTGGTGAGTCAATTGCTGAATGGAATGTCGTCAAGACGGTTGAAAGCTCACCAATAATATAATTACTTTACCATTTAGAGGCGATGTAGTAGTAACTAAAATCCATTATTTAAATATCGTTATGACTCCAGCGCTTTTGCCGATTAACAGACACACCTCCTTGCCACTCTACCTCTACTCCTGTGCTGAAAAGTAGGCGTTTAAACGGAACGATATATGAAAATATAAATTGTTTATTTCGATTCAGAGACGGGACCGAGGTGTTCATCGGTAAGAGTTAACATGCAGAGCAAGTATTGATCCTGAAGATGGTATTCTGTGGTTCCCCATTTTCACACCAGGCAAATACTGGGACTGGGCCTACATTCAGGCCACAGCCACTCTGTTTCCAGACCTTAATCTTCCGTAGTCACGATAGCCCACCAAGGCTGCAGCAGTTAGAACGCCGGCAAATGGTTGCAGGACTTTTGAAAAGAAAAGTCACATGTTTGTAAATCAGATTGCACGCAGAACTGGAGGTCCCAAGGCTATGATAACGATATCATAATCACAGAAACTACAAGATTACTAGTCTTTCCTATGCCCCCAAAGATACAACATGGTAGATTCATAATGAGCGACCAAGCGATGGCTGTCCAGATTACGAGGTGATTGCAGTCAGTGCGACGATTCCTCTGAGTTTATTCTCGACTTTCTAAACGGGGGCCCCTATCTCGTCGTCAGATAGCTTCTCAATTTTCCTCAAGTAGGCTGAGTAGACCTCGTTTCAGCTCTCAGATTCAGACAAAAATCACTTTTTTTTACAGTGTGTTTTACGTCTCACCGACACAGATAGGTCTTATGGCGATGATGGGATAGGAAAGAACTAGGAGTGGGAAGGAAGCGGCCGTGACGTGAATTAAGGTACAGCCCCAGAATTTGCGTGGTGTGAAAATGGGAAATTACGGGAAACAATCTCCAGGGCTGCCGACAGTGGGGCTCGAACCCACTATCTCCCGGATGCAAGCTCACAGCTGCGCGCCCCTAACCGCAAGGCCAACTCGCCCGTACGAACCCGGGGCCTACAGGTAAGAGGCAGTCTTCCTGCTCCTAGATCACAAAGCCAGCTTTTTCCTATACCCTATAACCGAAAATCAAGTTAGTGCGACATTAAACTTTCAGCAAGAAAGAAAAAGTCCAATAAGTGGATTCTGATTGTGAAAAAGGGCAAATAAATGTCAGAATCTCTCTTCCCTGTCCTCCATGACGTAATATTATCAGTTCAGTTCAGAGTCTGTCACAACAAATACAAAGTGTGTTACTTAACATTTAAATGGTCCCTGATCAAAATCCAAGTGGGTGTCTGTGTTACAGCTTTGAAATTCAATTGCTTGACCCAGTGAACTTCCAGAAACTTGCAACTTTAAAACATGGGTGACAAGTGTACATGTAAAACTTGAAACATTTAGTCGAGACGTAACGGTCAGTGAATGTCCCGGAACTGTTTAGTGGGCCACAGAGTTATATGGAACTTGGTTTATCGGATCGGGCAGCATCCAGTCGATAGGTCAGAGAGAACAGCAGAAGGTAGGTTGATGATATCTGCCTGTTCAACAGGTGGCGAGTACGGCTGCTCTCTTGGCCGACTGGAATAGGATTTATAACGCGCGCGGGAGAAGAGACTAGATGCTCTCTGTTTCTGTTGAGATGAATGTGCCTTTCTGCTCACATCAATCTTCCCTTTCTCTCTTTCTTCTCCTCTTCTCCATAGGTCTGTCTCTCTTTTGATGAACAAGAACACGAGAATTTTACATAAACCCATTGTCAGTTACAAACATTTAAATTTATGGCAACCCGGTAGTAGTGAAAGGACGATCAGATAATTTATTACTGAAACTGTTTGTTAAAGGAGACTAATGCAATAAATTATGAAACAGCAAGTGGATATATTTTATTTCAACTTTTGTGACACAAAATCACTGAAATCACATCAATAAACAATATATAAGTAGGAAACATTTGACTGAAGAATACAGAACGCTTCCTGAATCGGCTTTTTTACGAGAGAGTATAAATACTTATTTTTCGTCCAGTTCTAACTATGTTTTGACGGCTTTCGGAGACACCGAGGTGCCGGAATTTTGCTCCGCAGGAGTTCTTTTACGTACCAGTAAATCTACTGACATGAATTTGACGTATTTGAGCACCTTCAAATACTACCGGACTGAGCCCGGATCGAAACTGCCAAATCGGGGCCTTAAGGCCAGCGCCTCAACCGTCTGAGCCACTCAGCCCGGCCGTAAATTATTCAATGCCTTACTATTTACTATGCATTCGTGCAGGACACACTTCTTTAATAAATGTGTGCGTTTTTACTACGCTTAAATGATGATAATAATAATAATAATAATAATAATAATAATAATAATAATAATAATAATAATAATAATAATGTTATTGGGTTTACTACGTCCCACTAACTACGTTTACGGCTTTGGGAGACAACAGCTACCGGCAAAACTAGGTCTCTTCCAAACCTGTATATTGGCAATTTAGTCAGTGCTCCCTGGTAGCCCACAGGGCCTTGTTTAGCTAACCTGGTTCGAATTTTTATTTCGGTAAGAGGCCTATAACTTTTCTAGCCAACGGCACAGGGGCATACTAGAGCCTCTATGTCACTATGTTGCGCTTGGGCTCCATGGCTAAATGGTCAGCGTGCTGGTCTTTGGGAATTTTAACCATAATTTGTTAGTTTCGCTGACACGGCGCTGGGTGTATGTGTAGACTTCATCATCATCATCATCACCACCACCACCACGACGCGCAGGTCGCCTACGTGCGTCAAATCAAAAACCTGCATCTGGCGATCCGATCTTGTACTCAGACACTCCCGGCACTAAAAGCCACACACCATTTCATTTTTATTACTATGTTGCCAAGTTGGCCATGTTTCGAAACCTGATCAGGGCAAATGAGATTTTCGAAATGGACTCCAACTGGTTCGGATTCCACGAAAGAAATTGATAGCCACCTAATAGTATGTTCCCTTGCTCCCTCTATATTCTCTTCTTTATCCTTCTTCCTTTTTTATTTTCTTCTTTTCTTATTACCATCTAGTCTTTCTTTCGTTCGGTCATTATTTTGCTTCTTTCATTTCCAATTTCTCTCCTCATTTTCAGCACTTCTTTCGTTCTTCTTTCCTTAATATCAATGTTTTCTTTCTAACGGATGAACGGACTGATGCGTAAGTTTTAACAGTTCTCCTTCCTCATTTCCTCCTATTAACCTCCTCCTCCTTTCCTCTTTTCAACATTTTGCTCTTTTTTCTTTCCTTCGTTAGTTCGACCCTCCCTCGCCTAGTCATTTTTCCTTCCTTGTTCTTTCCTGATCTTTCACTTCTTTTCTCCTCCTTCCCTTCATTTCTTTCTACCTTCTATTTTTTGATCTTCTTCTTCTTTATCTCTTTACCCTCCAGGGTCAGTTCTTCCCCGGAACTCAGCGAGGTATCCCACCTCTACCGCCTCAAGTCCAGTGTCCTGGAGTTTTAGACTATGGGCCGGGGGATACAATTGGGAAGGATGACCAGTACTTCGCCCAGGCGGCCTCACTTGCTATGCTGAACAGGGGCCTTGGTGGGGGATAGGAAGATTGGAAGGGGTAGACAAGGAAGAGAGAAGGAAGCGGCCGTGGCCTTAAGTTAGTTACCATCCCAGCATTTGCCTGGATGAGAAGTGGGAAACCACGGAAAACCACTTCCAGGATGGCTGAGGTGGGAATCAAATCCACCTCTACTTAGTTGACCTCCCGAGGATGAGTGGACCCCGTTCCAGCCCTCGTACCACTTGTCAAATATCGTGGTAGAGCCGGGAATCGAACCCAGGCCTCTGGGGGTGGCGGCTAATCACATTAATCACTACACTACAGAAGCGGACCTTTCCCTTACTTTCTTTACCATTTTCTTCGTTTTCTCTTCCTCTTTTACTTTCTTCTTTCCTCTTCCTTCTCCTTACTCGTATTACCTCTGTAACATGTCGTTCGTAATTGTGAATTGCTTCTTAACACACATAACATCAATGAACAGAACTCTTGATAGCTTCGCTAATTCTTTTCCACAGCAGCCTATCTGCGTTTAACCCACGTGGTTGTGTAGTACTTTCACATTCAGAACAATGATAGCATACATCACACTCACTCTCACACACCACTAGGCGGTATCGAACAGTTACTTTATTCATACCAAGGTGAAGACAAAGCGGAAGGTATCAATGGGACCCACACATACAAGATGGTCATTGTTATGCAGGGTAGCCTCTTTCCAGGTCACACGACCACACCGTGCCCAGCATGTCACGCCACGTCTTCTTCTCACGCATAAGTTCAAACAGCTCTTTCACTGTTAAATGTCGTGCCAACTTGAGTCCTTCTCGTCCACTTTACAAGTCCACCTCGTATCGTCTTGCCGGTATTTATGTACCAGGGCTGAACAAATTAGTCGTACAGCACGGCAACTGCAGAATCACGTTATTCACAAGAAATAGCGTAAGTAGACTGATATACTACTACTACTACTACTACTACTACTACTACTACTACTACTAATAATAATAATAATAATAATAATAATAATAATAATAATTTCGTGGTGATTTTAGCAGTGACGAAATATAACAATTATCTGCAATCACTGGAGACTCATCTTCAACAGAATTGCTGAGGCAATGGATAGGAATTGCTATTCAACGAATAAGTGCTACCAGCGTTCTGGGCTCGTTTCCGGATAACGCTCCACTGGACGAAGACTTTTATCTTAAATCTTAAACTTTTAAGCCGGAGCGAAGCACCGAGGAAACCTTGTTCGATTTATCTCGTTTTGTAAATGAATGTGTATGTAAATAGTTTGAAAAATATAAAAGTATTATAGACCAGAAATTATGCTTCCGTAATTTTACTTCTGTTAGGTGGGAAGAAAACGGACAGGTCCATAAACGGAGTGAAATTAAATATTCCTTTGGACTCAAAGTGCCCGGCTGAGTGGCTCAGACGGTTGAGACGCTGTATTTCTGACCCCATCTGGCAGATTCAATGCTGGCTCAATCCGGTGGTATTTGAAGGTGTTCAAATACGTCAGCCTCGTGTCGGTAGATTTACCTGCACTTAAATGAACTCCTATGGGACTAAATTCCGAAAGCTCGGCATCTCATAAAACCGAAAAGTAGTTAGTGGGACGTAAATCTAATAACATTATTGTTTAATATTGTTAGTGGTCTCAAAACTATAGATTTACTTCGGAGTCAGAGAAGAACAAATTTTAAACAAGGGTGACTGTGTAGGAAGTACGAGAGTGAAGAGCCAGGAGCAAGAAATTACCAGCATCCCGACTCATCTAAGGACCCCGTGATTACTACTACTACTACTACTACTACTACCATAATCATCATCATCGCCATAACCACTAGCTCTCAAACTCTAAGTTAAGAGTCCTTTGATAGTCCCTTCAGGTTCCCTCTTACAATAGATTTTAAATGACGAAGTGAAGCCCAACGAGTGGTTTCAACGAAGTCTACAGTTCGGCGACACCGGGAAAAAAGTGCTTGGAAGGTACAGGACGTGGTTTTAATTAAGGTAAAGCCTCGGCATTCGCTTGATTTGAAGAAAAAATATTGACAGACAAGGATAAAATATCTTCAATATTGCCGACAGTGGGATTCGAACTCTCCATCTCTTCAATCAAGTCAGTACGTCCACCAGTATTATTATTTTATTATTATTATTATTATTATTATTATTATTATTATTATTATTATTATTATTATTATTATTATTTGCTAGGGGCTTTACGTCGCGCCGACACAGATGGGTCTTATGGCGACGATGGGATAGGATAGGTCTAGGAGTTGGAAGGAAGCGGCCGTGGCCTTAATTAAGGTACAGCCCCAGCATTTGCCTGGTGTGAAAATGGGAAACCACGGAAAACCATCTTCAGGGCTGCCGACAGTGGGATTCGAACTCACCTGTCTCCCGGATGCAAGCTCACAACTGCGCGCTCCTAACCGCACGGCCAACTCGCCCGGTGTTATTATTATTATTATTATTATTATTATTATTATTATTATTATTATTATTATTATTATTATTATTATTATTATTATTATTATTAGCCGACTATTATTTAGACAGCATTGGAAAATTTTCTCAGAGTTATAAGGTTTATTAATCCTACAATATAATAATATGAACATAAAAAAGTGTTTATGAAACGGTAAACATTTGGTTTTTATGACAAAGTAATAAGTAATTTCCATAAGTAAGAGAAAAGAGAGAGAGAAGCCTGTCCACCTATTTGCTGTAAGTTTGCGGAATATTGTTATCGCCTTGTTACAGTAACCATCAAACTTCTTATGCAAGGGCCGGATATTTCACTGCGAGAGACCACTTTATCCAGCCCTGTTTAACACGACACGTTAATATATGCACCGTGTTTAAAGGATCCGAGTGATAAAGACCTAGCACGTAATGGATACGTCTGCATCTGTAAGCAGCCCGTGGACCAGTGCTGAGATGACCCACGTAACTTACCGATGTCTATTTTATGGCAGCATGGAGACTTTTATTCTCGTTCAACACTTCTCCAGATTAAAGGACGTGTTAAATTCGTTCGACCAGTTCTAACATCTTGGATTTCACACTTACAGAACAGCGAAATTAATTTAACCTTGGAAGCGTTTTCCTCTGTTCGCGACATTCCTTTCTGATAAGTCTTTGTAAGCCATTACGACATTATATTACTGACACCCTTTGCTCATATTTTATCTGGAACAAGAGTAAAGTATTTCTAGAGCAGAGATGTGAGGGGGGGGGGGGTGCAGAAAGGTCAAATGAGAAATAGTGGAGGGAATTAAAACCTGTATCTACTTTCTGATTTTTTTTTTGCTAGGGGCTTTACGTCGCACCGACACAGATAGGTCTTATGGCGACGATGGGATAGGGAAGGCCTAGGAGTTGGCCGTGCGAGTAGAGGCGCGCGGCTGTGAGCTTGCATCCGGGAGATAGTAGGTTCGAATCCCACTATCGGCAGCCCTGAAAATGGTTTTCCGTGGTTTCCCATTTTCACACCAGGCAAATGCTGGGGCTGTACCTTAATTAAGGCCACGGCCGCTTCCTTCCAACTCCTAGGCCTTTCCTATCCCATCGTCGCCATAAGACCTATCTGTGTCGGTGCGACGCAAAGCCCCTAGCAAAAAAAAAAAAAAATGTTTTCAGAAACGTATTAGCCGGGTTCGTGCAGTACAAATCTTTTGAACTAAAAGTCACATTTATGACCTCGTTTTTCAGAACCAGCATTTATTTAGTTTAACGTGTGTAACGCCGAAAGAAAGGCTACTTATTTAAGATGGGCTTAGTGCATAAGATTCTCATTAATAAATGTTCAAGAAGAACAAAGTGTTTGGAGTAGTTGAAGCAGGCCTTGTATGTTAACACAAAAGTGTTTTAGTCATAGCAAACATTGCAGAGTGTCTCCTGGGGCCACCACGAGATAATTAATATCTGAGAGCCCGTGACATCAGGCCCCGGGGGGAGAACGCATATTACAACTCTTCCCTCACAAAAGATGATGAATGAACCGCTTCTGCTACAAATAAGCGTACACGTGCTTATTATTCCAACGAATACTAGTGTATATTGTACATAACCATACACAAAGTGCGAGCCGTGAGTCTAAGTCTTACGAGATGCTGGAAGGGAATTCAACTCTCAAGCGTTGTTGAACCTCCGAAGTCCTGATATATCACTGCCATTTTTTCACTAACCTTAAGTTGCAACGTATATTTTGTACCTACGGTTATCATATAATCTTAGATGCCACTACGTCAAAAATCTTTTGTTATATTTTCGTCTTTGAAATGGTGGCAGTAGTGGTAAAATGAAATGGTGTATGGCTTTTAGTTCCGGGAGTGTCCGAGGACAAGTTCGGCTCGCCAGTAAAATCCCTATATGAGAGACGGAAGAATAATCAATTAAAGCCTTCAAATCTGTTTGATTTGAGTACCATAGGCGACCTGCGCGCCGGGATGAGAATGAAATTATGACGAAGACGACACATACACTCAACCCCCGTGCCTGCGAAATCAACCAATGATGGTTAACACTACCGACCCTGTCCGACTCGTTGGCTGAATGGTCAGCGTACTGGCCTTCGGTTCAGAGGGTTCCGGGTTCGACTCCCGTCCGGGTCGGGGATTTTAACCTTCATTGGTTAATTCAAATGGCCCGGGGGCTGGATGTTTGTGCTGTACCCAACATCCCTGCAACTCACACACCACACACAACACTACCCTCCACCACAATAACACGTAGTTACCTACCCATGGCAGATGCCGCCCACCCTCATCGGAGGGTCTGCCTTACAATGGCTGCACTCGGCTACAAACAGCCACACGAAATTATTATTATTATACTACCGACCCTGCCGGGAATCGAACGCGGGACCCCTATGACTAAAGGCCAGCACATTAATCATTTAGCCATAAAGCCGGATGGCAGTAGTGGTGATTGTATTCTTAATCCTTGAACATCGTACTGGGGAACTATACAGACCTCCAAAAATGGCATTTGTAATCGTCTTATTCTGTGACTACTAGCATTATCTCTCCCCTTTTTAAAAGTATATTGGCACACCTGCTGAACGCTTGTCAAAGAGGTTCGAAGCTAGTGAGTATCCTTGTCGGGTGATCCATCACTTTCTCTTTGTTTTAAATGGAATCTCTTATAATATTTTATTTACAATCCCTTTACGTCGCACATACACAGATAGGCCTCATGACGATGACGGGATAGGAAAGGTGTGAAAGTGTGGAAACCACAGAAAAAAAAATCTTAAGGGCTCCCGAATACTGGATATCATTATGGTGCAGCCTGGACTGAAAATAGGAAACCACGGAAAACCATATTCAGTGCTGCCGACAGTGGGGTTCCAAATACAAGCTGATAACTAAGTGACACAAACCCCACATCCACTTGCTCGATTCCGTTACAATAATAATAATAATAATAATAATAATAATAATAATAATAATAATAATAATAATAATAATAATTTCATGTGGCTATTGTTAGCGTGGTGCAGTCCTTGTAAGATAGATACTCCAACGAGGGTGGGTGGCATCTGCTATGTATGGCAAGATGCATGTTACTATGGTGGTGTGTGGATTCCAAGTTGCAGCGATTTTGGGAACAGCATAAATACTTCATCCATCCAGGAATCGAACCCGAGGTCCTATGAACTGAATGCTACTGCGCTGACCATACAGTCAAGGAACAGCTAGACCTCAGTGATAAAATTTTAGCATTTGAGGGAATTTTTCTTCGCGCAGAGAAATTGTATATGATCTAGGTTCCTAAAAATTAGAAATTTAAACGTAATAAGATGTACAAAGAAAGATATTTGAAGATGGCACCAAAATGATCGTTTACATATCTAAATACAAGACTATACTTTTTATTGAGCATCATTTACGAATTTGAAGTAGTATATTACAGTCGTTGATTAGCCTCGGATAATACAAACTGTCAGTTAAAAGGAGCCCAGATAAACGGAGTTCTGTTGCAGTAGTGATGGATGATTGAAACAAGAAAGGAAATAGTTTACATTTTCACTCTCAAAGTAAGCACACAATTGATTAATAAATATTCGTATATTGGAAGACGAGTAGTTCCTTACATTCGTAGATTAGCCTCGGATAATGCGGAGATTCGATCGGTAAGATAGCGGATGTTTGGGGTTTTACTGAAATAGTTTTGAATTTTTGGAACGAGAAATAAAATCGTTCATACTTTTTATATTAGTGATTTAAGTCCACTAGGGGGCATTTATGACTAGTTCTTTTCTTGTGTATGAGGATTTAATAACGTTTGATAAAGAAACCAATGAGTTTACCATTTTACCATTTTACAAAATTTGGGGCAGTCTGGTACATTATTATCGGAAATCCCAGCGGAAGCTAAGTCGTTTGTTACTTCAATGAGCCACATGCTTCCTGTCTTGTAGTTGTTGATGAGAGAGAAGATCTTCTTCATAAGCTTGTCGTTGTCTATTCACAGAAGGATCCCGTAAAACTTCAGCCACCTACGTCGCATTTTCAAACATTTGCATATTCAAGACAGTAAAAAATGGATTTAATGTCGTTTACGAATTGGAAATTAAGTAGAGTATTATATTAATTGGTTAACTTCGGATGTCTTTGTCGATATAGTTCGGGGTTGTACTGGAGTAGTTTATATAAAATGAGAAAGACAATTTAGCTTATTTTTTTAAACTCGGCACTTGAATCGACAACTCAAAAATTAAAAGTTCGAGATATAAGTTTCTGAAACAATAGGATACATTTTCATTGTCATAACTATGGTGCTCTTCGTGAGTGATGAATAATCATATTGCTGAGACTCACGTTCCGTCTCTCTCACCCACATCAACGAATGACTTTCACTCCACAAACAACAGCCAAGTGCAATATCATTGTAACATTGGCGGCCACCATTACGTTGCTGTAATAATATGGGTCAAGGACACCCTATGGATCATAAGAGCATCCTTTCAAGTAGCCTTCCTCTTTTTATTACATCGTAGTGAAGAAGATTAGAGTGCACTCGTCTTTAAATCAGACCACTTACCGAGATAAAGATCATAATTATTTCTTCTATAGTTATGAGCTTAATTTTGAGCACTCTTAATAAATCGCAGTGAAATTCTTTAAAGAGTAGAAATGTTCTTACTTTTTAATTTCAGGATCTTGTTAATTGATCTTTCACTTCACTTTTCTATTGTCTCTTTTGGAATAGCTATGCGTTAGGAAGATAGGGCATAAATATGTGTATTTGAGTCCCTACAGTCATTTGGCCTTCTCTTGCACTGAACCAAATTCATTAATAATTACATGTTTATAAATCATGATAATTATACTCCTCGTCAGGAAATTGAAAAATCTGGAACCGATACTTCCACATCTGAAGATGCACATGGGTGTGGTCTCCATCAGCATTCACCGAAAATGGATATCAGGTTAATATCTGGAGACATAGACGGCCAGGCTAGAGCTATATAGATAAGTGTCACGGATATTGGAGGAATCTACCTTACAGCTTTCTTTACTTTGTATTGCTAGATATGTTTTATAAATATTATTATTGTTATTTATTTTACTTAAATTGAACAATGTAGGGGTGGTAAATGGGGAAACGCCAAGTCTCGAATGCACGGAAATACTACCACCCAGCCCCAAATGCATGTTTAAATGAACTCTACTGAATATTTACATATGTACAAACATTTCTAAATTTGCATATTTACATTCCAAACACTGTACTCTTAGTATAACAATTGTATTTATTTATGCTATACTTATTAAGAGTAAAAGGAATCAGTCGTTCATACCCTCACTCATACCTCTAAATACTCAAGGATCGGAGCTCATACTCATTCAGACCACTTCCATACCTGCACACAAACGCATTCGCCCACATTCAACTGTACTTGGACACATCATTCTTGAAATTCAAATTAACACAAGTTATTTATATATATATCATATGGGTTTCTATTTACATGTCTAACTTACGGAAAAATAAGGGAAAACACCAGCACGAAATATACTACACTTAGCATTACGGTTTACTTTAATGTCAGAAATTGTCCCAACACCAATATCGTCTTGAAAAGTATCTCAGATAGAAGAAAGAACTTTCTTTTAAAGTTAAACTTGAGCTCAATTCTTGTAAACCGCTTGAGCAATTAGGCTTTCACCCAAATGAATTGAAAAGCAGTCTGAACTCAAAGGACTCTTGAACGTTTCGGTCCACTTGTGAACTCTTAATCTGAGATCATCCCATTACCTGTTCCGTATGAGAAGAAAGTCTGTTAAGACCCTTCAGTGCAACGACAAGTGTCCCCGTGGAAGTGGTCCGTTATTCCAACACCTGTGCTACTGATATTCTTCCAGAGAAAATAGAAGGCATTGAACGCATTAGTAGCATTGCTATTTGCCAAGAACTCACTCAGTCTAAAGTCACTGTGGTCTCGATACAAACCACTCAGGTTTGACTTCCTACTCTAATCTTGGGGAGTATTTTTGCATCATCATATAGAGCCGGATTTTTATGCAGTAATAGGTTAGCATGCAAAATAACTGAAACGAGTAACAAGTATAGTCTTATCTGCACAATGGTTATGTTATAAGAGCGGCATAAATATAAGGGGCTCGGCCCATCAGCACCCCTAGAATTTATGTTACTCTCATTACACTAAGGAAGAGCGGCCCAGACTACACTTCTTAATAACCAAATTTGTTTGCATTCTAACCTATTACTTGGCCGGTCCGGCGGTGTAGGGGGCAACGCGTCCGCCTGTCACCCGGCGGCCCTGGGTTCGATTCCCGGCCAGGTCAGGGGGTTTTTAATTGTAAATGATTAATATCCCTGGCCTAGGGACTGGGTGTTTGTGTCGTCCTGAATGTTCCTTTCCTCACACTCAACACTTTACACTTCCGCCATTCATAAAATACATGGAGGTTCCTCACATATGGTGTAAGTAGGGGCAAAAGATCTTTCTAGGACGACGCCCCGAACAAATAGCATTTAAAAAACATATCATCATCATCATCTGTTTACCCTCCAGGGTCGGCTTTTCCCTCGGACACAGTGAAGAATCCCACCTCTACCGCCTGGGCGAGGTACTGGTCATTCTCCCCATTTGTATCCCCGACCAAGAATCTGAAGCTCCAGGACACTGCCCTTGAAAAAAACTATACTTCTGAAAATGCAGAGTACAGTATAGTCATCAAAAACCTGGGAGGAAAATTTGTTAGCCAAAATAACCCGCGATACCGATTGGAACAGTTTAGCAAGGATGATATTCGATAATTTTTCAACTTCTTTGAAAGCATTTAAGAAAAGACTAGGCTAACATCTGATAGGGAATTTGCCACCTGGGCGACATCCCTAAAAGGCAGATCAGTGGTGATTGATTGATTGATTGATTGATTGATTGATTGATTGATTGATTGATTGATTGATTGATTGATTGATTGATTGATTGATTGATTGATTGATTGATTGATTGATTGATTGATTGATTGATTGATTGATTGATTGATTGATTGATTGATTGATTGATTGATTGATTGATTGATTGATAATTCAGAATTTTCCTTGAGTATTTTCTCACGTGCAAAAGAAGATCTGAAATGAGTGTGTTAAATGTTATTGGCTTTACGTACCACTAACTACTTTCTTACGGTTTTCGGAGACGCCCGAATTGCCAGAATTTAGCTCAGCAGGAGTTCTTTTACGTGCCAGTAAATATACCGACACGAAGCTGACGTATTTGATTACTGTACCTTCAAATCCACCGGTCTAAGCCTGGATCGAAGTTATCATGTCGGGTTCAGAAGGCCAGCTGCTCAACCGTTTGAGCCACTCATCCCGCCTGGTCTGAAATTCTCAGCAAAATCTTTAAACAAATTTTTAAGTATCACATGCTCCAGATATTCATATCAGGTAAGTCTCACTTCGTTGCATCTAGATCAGTGGGTACGCTCGCTCAGTGTTTATGAACAATAGCTGTTCGCATTAACAATATCTTTACAAATTGAATTCCTCTCTCCCACTGGTGTGAAGCGAGGCTGATTCTGAGTCATGAGGAAATAATAACATTGATTTTATGTTCCATTAAATACTTTTACGGTCTTCGTGGATGGCAAAACTGTATAGTGGAAGAGTAGTTTATAGGAAGACCTAAATGAAATGTTCAAACATATATGTTTTATGTATTACTGCTTAAGAAAATACAAATTATAATACAGGGTACTTGATAAGTTATGTGTAAATAATTTGCAGTCTTCTATACCTTAGTCTATCTTTGAAACGACGAATGCTATCGGAGATATTTGTGATTTTAGAGTTCTCACTTACTTTTCTTAATCGAGTTAGCTTATGACAACATTTAGCTCAAATGTAACTGATTTAGAATCTGAGATTGAATTTCTGAATAAGAAATATAACTCAGTCACCGATGCGGTGCTTCCGACAACTGTCCTATTCCTCCAAAGAGAACGCAGTGTTATTCTTACTTGTTCCCCTGTTAGAACATCAGGGTCTCTTTGAATCACCTGCGCATAAACTTCTTTCAAGAACTTTCCATATTCTAAAGTAAATGACTTCAAGGGTCATTCCAAAAGAAGAGTAGGACAATGGAGTGTTAGAGTGAGTTTCTTCTTTTGGTAATGGCTACTTAAACAACTAATGAGTCTCGAGATGCTGAAGGACTGACAGAGATTGAATTATGGGAAGATACATGTATCTTTAGGAATATTTAGTCTCTCCATTTACCTTTACGGTAAAGGAAATCAAAGAGTAATTTGTAAAAATAATTACAATACAAGGTCAGAAAATCAGAAACTCTGAAATTTTCCAAAGATACTGTTATTTAATCGGAGTTTACAGAAGATCTGGAGAAATGTTGTGAACGGTATGGACGCAGTCTTGGGAAAATACAAGATGAAAATAAATAAATCCAAAATAAAGTGATGCTTTGCAATTGAATGAAGTCAAGTGATGCAGGAAATATTAGAGTAGGAAATTATTTTTTGCTAATTGCTTTACGTCACACCGACACAGATAAGTCTCATGGCGACGATGGGACAAGGAAGGGAAAGGAGTGGGAAGGAAGCGGCCCCAGCATTTGCCTGGTGTGGAAATGGGAAACCACGGAAAACCATCTTCAGAGCTGCCGATAGTGGGGTTC
Source organism: Anabrus simplex (assembly GCF_040414725.1). Classification (NCBI taxonomy): domain Eukaryota; kingdom Metazoa; phylum Arthropoda; class Insecta; order Orthoptera; family Tettigoniidae; genus Anabrus; species Anabrus simplex. The sequence goes on along the minus strand of NC_090265.1, from coordinate 1,731,039,904 downwards.
TAACCTACTATCTCCCGAATACTGGATACTGGCTGCACTTAAGCGACTGCAGCTATCGAGCTCGGTAGGAAATTATTAAAGGAAGTAGAGAAATATTATAGTATTACTTGAGCAGCAGAATAACTAACCACGCAAGAAATGAGGAAGACAAAAAATGCAGACTAGCAAAAGGAAGGAATTCCTTTCTTCGAACACTGATATAGGAATTAGAAAAATATTTTTTTAAGACTTTGATCTAGAGCGAGGCATTGTATGGAAGTGAAACATGTACCTTAACTAAGAAAGGGAATTGAAGCTTTTGAAATATGGTGTTACAGAATATTGCTGAAGGTGAGATCGGAAGATTGAATTACGAATGACTTAATCTAACTGGTGAGAGGGAAACGAGTAGGCAATATTTGTACAAAAGAAAAGATAGAATGTTAGAAAAAATATTAAGACATCCAGGACTTGTTCAGTTTGTTTTTGAGGGAAGTGTAGGTGGTAAAAATGGTAGGGGTAGACCAAGGTATGAATATGACTAGCAGATTAGAGTAGACATAAGATGTATCAGTAACGTAGAAATGATACGGTGACACGGAGAGCTGCATCAAACCAGTCTCAAGCAACAACAGATTGAATTCGAGAACAGATGTATTTGTGCATAATCAGACTCTCTAGGATTTCAGATGAATTTTTATCTTCAATAAGGCAAGGGTTAAGAGTTTTAAAATTTAAAATCGGAAAAGAAACATTTAAGAATACATAAACTATGCTTCTTCAGCTCTAAATATCATACTAACAGAGGTCAATTGTCACTGCACGCTTTCTAGGACCATATTTTATAGTATACAGTAAAACAAGACATACATATTTGTGGTCCTTATTATGTCTTAGTGGAACTTTAGGCTGTAAAAATTGATCTTGAAACCAAATAAATAAACGACTACCTATTTAAGTGTTCCGAACAGCTTTGCATATTATGGAGGTATTTTCTTTCATGTACCCTTTATGTTTCATGTTTAATTGCGATGCACACCTCTTGCTATCCTCGTTCGTAACAATTTTTAAAATAGATAATGATATCTGAAGAATTAATCGTCTACAACTAGACGACAAGGAGGGACAAGGCAATAAAGAGTCTTTAATACGCTATCTATGTTTCCTTACCTAGTAGAGAACGTACTTTACAAGGTGTTCGTTATTCGTTAAGACGGCGTGGAGGGTAATTACCTGTTTATCTCGCTAATGTAAATACATGGAGGTGCATTTTACAGCTCAATCCAGAGGTGCTGACTATTTGTAAAGTGTCAGTAACAACCAAGCAATTAATATAAATACCAGTACAATCTACCCATAATCACCTCTTCCTACTTCTTATCATGATCGTCATTGTCTTTATTAAGGACTGTATATTTCGTAGTTGTTCAATATTTAGGAGTTGCTTCGTTATGCTCGCTTTCACCTTTCAGTGATAAATCTGTTTTAGTGTATATGGCAAGTAAAGAACAACTTTCCGTATAAAATTTGAGGCAATTTGCGGGAGAGAGTTGCAGACAAATGACCTCTAAGACACTTTTGCAACTAAAGGATGCTTAACAAATGCCTGTACTACCTTTCTTCGGTCCTGGTTCTCCTAATCCCTTCTTGCAAAACTATGCTGAAAATGGTAGACTTTCGCAGTATGGCATCAATAGAATCGTATTAACTTTTTCCAGATTTAGGAACTACAATTTTTGGTTTCTTTTCCCTCATCAGTCACATAACGAACGTTTGTATCATCATAACGTACCCATGTAGATATCCATTGGGTTCTCTTCAAATGTTGTATTAAATTACTAATGGCGTGTGCTCGCTATCTGCTGTATTGTTCGTACTTCTTAGTTCGCATAGTCAACCTGAATTATTATTTTAATATTGCTCTTAAATACGAATACGACTGCCTTTAAACCTTCGAAATGAAAACACTTTTAAACATTTAAAACGGCTGAATGCGAGTGTGTCTATTTAAAATTAATATTTTATTTGAGGCATATGTATTGGATTTTCCATTCTAACTGATTAATACGTTGACATCATAAATATCCAGAAAGAATAAATATCATTAAGTACGGTACTATATCAAGACGAGCAAGATCTAAGTCCTTCTTATCCTCGAATCTCCACTGTCCATAAAAGTAAGCGAGGAAACAGACCTCCGTATTTCAAGAAAACGCCTTAGGCAGCTTAACACATTTTCACAAATATTTTCATAAATATTTCCAGGTTTTTAACATTATTAGAATTCTCACGTTAGTGATGGAGCACGCTGTATTAGTTCAAGGTATTTTAGGAGATCTCTTCCTCCATCTGTTCTGCATTCCACTCCAAACTTTATATATTCAGTATTCAAAATTCATCTTTATAAATTTACTCTTAGATCAAGAGGATTTGTTTTCAAAAGTGCCCATTAATTCTATAAAGAATATTCAGTTTATTAGAAAACTTTATCTATAACGATATTCACTTTATTTCATTTTATGACATATTTTCAGGTGAAATTTCACCCAAATATTTCTCATAATAACAGTCCATGTTAATGAGTTATGGTCTGTCAGATAATGGTTCTTACCATGTCTTGTTACTACACTCGGATGATTAGGACGGACCTATAGAAAAATCATGATAAAACGGAAATCTCTCATGGATATTTACTAAAACTATATAACATAAATTCCAGCAAACACCAAACCAAGGCAAGCGAAATTAATTATGGTAAAAATCATTTCTGGAACATTTCGCTATATTGTTAAAGAATCTTGAACTCCTGGCAGACAGTATAAAGATATTAATTCAAACGTACAGTTCGCAACATTAAGTGAATCGGAGCAAGCTCCAGTAATTCTATACCGTACCTTAAGGAGCTGTGATATTCAATTACAGGTTGCGAAGAACAGGTCTAACAGGGAACTTCAACATCTAAAGGAGAATATGATCGAATGATTCGGAGACCATTCACACGCAAATATTTCATTATCATACTCAACGATAACTGTGATTATGTCGTATGATCTTGAACGCTTAGGAAATAATTATCTCATCACTTGAGGTTCCGGGAGTAGATCACTTCAGTAAGATGGGAGATATTTCACTTATGTTCACACATGCAATCATGGCGCAGCCTCTATAATTACCAAGGAAAGTGTACACACGAACTTGTTCACGTAGAATTCAATTTAATGTACTTCTTTTCTTGAAACATTTTACTTTGATGCATGAGATGTAAAGTATGTAGTCGTGATTACTTGGTATTACTGTGAAAATTACATTAGGTTTGACTTATTAATTATTATCATTAACATAATTCATACTTTCCGAGTTTACAAGCTATGCCCAAGATGGTAATCAGATAGATGGGATTTTATGAGAAATCACACACTTACTCAGAAATTTTAAAGGAAAACCAAGCAAATTAGAGGGTCTAATCAGAAACTATGGTAGGACTATATGCTTCAATTTTATTAAAATTTTAATACGGTTGAATACTCACTCGTCTGAAAATAAGGATTATGTGAAAAAAATATTTATTGCAGCTAAAGGCCAAAAGAGAAAATGATACAGGGATGGTAAAAGCGAATATAGAATACATTATAAGTGCTAGCAGGCTAGTCGTTACAACAGAAGGACGTCAAGGATTCAAGTCTGTGTGTACAGTGCGTCGCATGATACCTTTCACAGTATTCGCCGCAGCGTTCGCAAACACATTCTGCGAGGAAGACATACAAGGCCCTCATAAAAGAAACAAAGGAACGGTATCAGGAGCAAAAGGAGCGGAGGCTGATAGCGGCAGCGGATCAGTGCCCATACAAAACATTGAACCCAAGGCAACCAAGATACTGCAGAAGAATCCCTATGGAGACATGGGTGACTCACCTTAGCAATGTACTGCAATACAAGGATACTCGTTCGACGGTTATCCCCGAGATCAAGGGGGACTCTGACTTCGACATGGAGGTATTCACAATTGAGAAAGTAGAGGCCGCTATCATCTGTTCAAAAAATAATAAAGCTTGTGGCCCAGACAATATATGATTATGTGAAATGGGTTTTAGTAAATATTAAACATATATGAATAATACATTTCAGCATTATACTCAATATTTAAAAAGGATCAATATCCTATTCTACAAGATACTGCATGTGCTATTTATGTATTAATTCCCCCAAAATAAGGCTAGCACATGCTTGAATCATGCACATCAATCATGAAATAAAGCTAAATTGAGGTATGTAAATTTAAATAAAATAAATGCTGAGATTTTGCAAACATATTTCACAAGGGTTATGCAATTATTTACAGGAGCTTGTACTATGGTGGTGGGAATGTAATAAAATAGACTTCGTCTGAGTCTTATACGCGACTCAAAATTACTCTGTACAATGTCAAAACTTCAAATTTATCACGCTTCCATTTCTCGAAGTGTAGGATCCCTTTTACTTCTCTGATTAGTGTTAGGAAAGGATGGTTGCTCAGTTGTATGTTCTATTAACCCTAGAACTGCCAAACGTTGCACTTGCGACGTAATATAATTTCACTAGAATGCCAACGCCGCATGCGCGACGCATATTAGATTCATTCGCTTAATCACATATAAAGTTATCTGTGTAGTACGGTGTGATGCATATCAAACTGTTCTCTTTCACTTACGTTATTGTAGCAAGTAAGACATTGAAGACAAAGCTTCAAGTCTTTCATCACACCAGCCGCAAATGACTATGACTTATGAGCCCTGGCAGGAGAGGAAAACTATTCAAGTGCTCGGCGGCTGACGGAACTGTGTGTTTTTGTTTCAGTGTTTACCTCTGAGAACTTAATATTGCTTAAAACTGGAAGAATTTTTGCATGTTTAGTATATAGTGATTTTAAAAAATTAGTGTTTCATATTATTAATGGTGAAGTTGAAAATATGAAAAACAGAAACTTATTTAGTTTTTCAAAACGGTGATCGCCTCATAATTACCAGATAATTAAGTCAATTATCTAGTACTTACATAATATATGATCATGTTATATAAAGTTTTCTGTGTAATACGGTGTGATGCATATCTAACTGTTCTGTATCAAAGCGGGATTAAATTTGTTTAAAAAATAAATGTGCAATGTGTAGGTAAATTGCCTGGCATTTAGGGAAAAACAATCGGCACTTGTAGGGTTAAAACAATAATCACCACCATCACTTCTAGTTAGTATTTATGTATGTCTACCACTTAGTTCCGATATTCTGATAGGGGTTAGGTGATGAGAAGGTATGAATTTAAAGGGCAAGATTTGTGCCATTATACCCTTCCTGATCCCAACTTAAACTGAGAAGGTAATAAAGACGAAATGTTACTGGGTGAAGAAGTGGAAGGAATCGGCTGTGGCCTGTTAATAGGAATCGTCCAAAGTGAAAATGGGAAATCACGGAAAGCCATTCTCAGGACAGGCGATGGTGAGTTACGAACTCAGAGCTTGGCTTCAGAGCCGTAGCGCTTTAAAACGCACGGCCACAAAACTCGGTCCTGTTCAAATTAGTCAGGGACATTAAAATGATATTTCACTTCTTTCCCCTACCTCGAGGTATAAAACTGAATTGATGATGATGGACATCTTCTCATCACACGCTCTACTTTGGTCCAGGCTTGGGAACTTTCCCTCACATGTGAGCACGGAAAGTGTGCAGCATACGCAACAGCATCTGTCACAAAGTGGTTCGCGTATTAACTTCCGAAAGAATAACACGGAAGATTTCAATTTCACTACTACCTCCTCATTAGCTGAATTGTTATCTAAGCCACGGACACTTTTTACCCCCACCAAAAATCTCGTATTTTTTTTGGGTACCTGCCTAATGATGTCTCTTGAGCGGAGATGCTGAAACTAACAAGTAAATTAGAGGTTCCTCTGTTATGACATTATATGGCAATTAAGCGTAGTAATGTTTTGTTGCTATCAACTTGTACGTTAGCGGAGATTCGCTTTCAGCTGTATAACTTAAACGAAACTTCTACCCTCAGACTTCAAAATAGAAGTAAAGGTTGGACTATATGCGTTCTATTACCTATATACAGTATTAAAATAATTGCATTAACAATTATTAATGTTAATAAAGTTAGAAAGATACTACCTTAATGTTTCTAGTTTAAAGCTCTTCTATTTTTGAATTGTCTATTGTGTTTTCAGTTATCCTAAATTCCATTGTAACTTTATATTTGTAGAATTCTGAGCCTAATGGCTGCTCAGATTCCGAACACTTGGTCATCAGATGACGAGTCTAACTCTCCAGTTGAGAAGAAACAGAGACGCCTGATGTTCGAAATTACCAAAGATTGTTCGGATTATTTATCATCAAAGTTTATTGTATATGCAGATATATGCAGCATCGAAAGTATTGAACTTATAGGACCTTAATAGACTGACTAATTTGGTCAAAGTTTATTCTACAATCCTAGGTTCGTGAATCGATCAAGGTGATCTATATTTCTCAGTATGGAACTACCGATATACATAATGGCAGCATTTAATTCTGAATAAAATGTCAAATACGCTTAAAATTAGAAACACACTACCCACTTGCCCCTAAAAAGACATATCGACGGACTATTAGTTCGAAAGTGTTTTATATTTATTTTACGTCGCCCCAACTCAGAGAAATATTGTGATGACGATGGGATACCACAAGACTAGGACACGGAAAATAACTTTTGACAGTGGCTTAACGTCGCTCTGTCTCAGATAATTTTCAACTACGGCTGGAGAGAAAGCAGCCGCAGCCTTACAGGCCAGTTTTAGCCTGATGTGAAAATGGGAAAGCATGGAAAAATATCTTCAGTGCTGCCGACAGTGGGACTCGAACCCACTATCTCCCGACTGCAAGATAACAACTGCACACATCGAAACGTATTAGCCAACTCGCTCTGTTCAAAGTATATAAATCAGAAATTCATACAACGTTAATTAAAACTTAATCCCATTGAGAAATGTAGCTAAAGAACTTGATTAATAGTAACAGTTACCAATAATTTCCAAAGCAACCCGTACCATCATTGGATATAGGGTTGTTGCTTTTGCTGTTTTCGTTCTCTTTGTCGTCGTCATTATGAGTCATTAGTGCAGAGACTGGTTCAGTGCAGTTCCTTACTACATTCTATCATAAGCTTACCTATTCATCTCTTCATTTCTATTTCTGCGTGCACCTAATATTTTCTTATTGTCCATGTGTCTGTTAATAAGTTCCGACAACCAAATGCACTGCAATTCGTCACATCCAAAACAAAGGTCCAGCATTAACTGGTGTGTAATTAACGCACAAACTCATTATATAAAATGATCCTGAGGCACGAGATGCTGTGTGTTCTCTCCACAGGTCACGTGGGACGAGGGCAATGTAACAACAAATAAGTCATGTACAGTCAGTTATGCAACTCAAAAGTCTGTGATTTTCCGAATATAAAATCATAATTCTTCATTACGGAGCCAATGTCCCACATCATCGAAATCTAAAGTTACAAAAAATATATATGTTTTATTGAATATTGAACATGGTTTTGTTATTCCGAGTCTTATTCCGCCTCTACAGTAGACAAGATATTGGGTTACTGACTCACTCCCTCATTCATGTCTCCTTGAGTCTTTTAAGATCACTGCAAAGATTTCCTTTCAGTTCTGATTGAATGTACTTTATTATACTTTCCCTTTAAAGGAAAGGAGAAGGAGATTCCAAAGCTCTCTTTTAATCACAACTCTTAGTCGTTAACAACAGTTATGAGAACTGCTATATTATTTAGACTCCTGATATTGAAAGCAATGTGGAGTGCTAATTGTTGTAGTGGTACTTACGCAGCAATCACTTACATATTATTACATTGGTGATTACTTCCATTCATTTTTCTAATGAATCTAACTGTCCTGACGCGGCAATTATAGGTACATTAGATATTTTGTTACACATTATCTTGATTCATACCTCACGATATGTCTTCACTGGATTAAAATGGTCCCATCAGTAGCGAAGCTAATCTGTGGTCTTATAGATTAAACGACTCAGGGTATTTCATATAAACAGGTTTAAGTTCAGATCTATTTCTTATTTTTATGCATCCGTCTGAGAAGAATTTGCGTTTTAAGCATTCATAAAATCAACTTATTTATTTCCCTCGATACTGACACCTTCGCTTGTTATGAAAACGTGAGGTCGCACAGATGATTGATTTACTGGCAGTTCCATCCAGGTTCTGGTCTGTAGTTTCAAAGGCACTTTGCAAAGTTAATGTTTCCTGCAAAAATTTAAAAAATATCGGTATTTCTCAAAACTAGTAGAATTTGAAATATTAATCTTTGTCACAGTGGTTCCGGAGTTAACACACTAATTTTCTAACTTGAGAAAACGAGATTTATTTAGCGCACTATTTAGAAGACATCACAATTGTTTTGAAAAGCTATTTACATAATTAAAAATTAGAGAGACTGGTACCAGATAACAGAGGACGGTTATCTGCTCTTCCATTGGCTTAACAATTCATCAGACGAAAGTAATAAACATACAATGCCGGCCTTAATCTCTGCAACGCAAACTCACTAAGTAGACAAGTAGATTGATCAGATTGTCCCATGCCACTTTCGTGGAGCCACGGTTTTTAGATATTGTGATTATTTCTTGACTAAAATTTGGCCAGTGTACGATTGATTATATTCTGTACTAAGTTGAAGCGGAGTTGTAAAATCTCGGCCATCAGCCCAGAGATGGTTGACTATCCGTAACCTTACACCTAGTGCATTGTGTAAGGCTCCAGCATGAGCAGCGACTGTACAGGTAACTATCAGTCATGTGTATTCACGAAGTGTAGTGGGAAGGAAGACTTGGCGTAATTCTTCCACCTGACAGCAACATTTAGCGATAAAGTGAGTATAACATGACAGGAAGTTTGCATGCTTCTACCTCTCTATATCCCAATGTGACGTCATACCACGATTTATAATATTTATACACGAGAGTTAGCTCATGTTGGTAAATCTGAGAACGTATTGAAAAAGTCATTACACGGTTGAATTAACCAATAAAATACACTCCTGCATTCCCCTCCTCATAAATTCTCATGCAATGTTGTAACTGATTTACATTATTTGAATGTACTGTATTCAATTATTTTATTCGTAATAAACTACAGTAGTATTCGCCAGTAGTGGATGCCATATTGGCAGTCATATCTAGACCAATTAATTTTCTCTGGTATCTATGTTAGAAGAAGTTAAATATTTCAGAGCATCGAGAAGGAATGTCATACAAGTAGCCCTTAAGTAATTTTCACTTTAAGTCGCCTTACTGAACCCGGGTTCAATACAGAGGTATTGTAGTAAAAATCATTGTTTATAGCATTTAATGATATATCGATAATCTTATCTAGCAACGGAATGCACTTTACTTTAAGAATGAGTTAGATGGCTGCGTGGTATTCGCCGTGTATCTGTTAGTTCGTGTTCGGAACATGATGAGTCCTGAAGATGGTTATCCGTGGTTCCCCATTTTCACTTTTTTACCAGGTAAATATCTTCATTAACGCCATGGTTGCTTCCTGTCCATTGCTCCCTCCATGAGCCTCTATTCTTTCCTATCCTCAAGCACTGCTGAAATGGAACATTTGTTCTGTTTCTTATCAACATTAAATATGAGGTTGGAGATCTTCTTTGACCTTTAGAACCATCTATGAATGGTGAAGTGATAAACTTGGAAGAAATCAGACTGAGCTCACTAGGTCATAAACGAAGAGGTATAGCCAAAGCGAGCTGTGTTATTACAAAATAAAGAAATGCCGAGGAACAAGGAAAATGGATGCGAACATAGCAATGTGTTGCAAAATCGAGAGGAGCGTAAACGCACCGCCCTGGCTGCGTCTAAATAAGGAGAAATGATTACATTAACGGTAATGGTTATGATTATGATGAGTTATAACCGTTTAAATAAGTTACAGAATGGACAGATAATCACACAGTAGAGGGCACTCACTTTCTCAGATACGTCGTCTTAGTATCATGGCGAATTTAATAGAAGTTACGTATGAATCGATCTGTACATTGGCAAATTAACAGGGGCATAGTTACATAAGTCCTAATTTCCAATGTTCTGTGAATCCTTCTGAAGTATATTTTAGAGCATAATCATCAGACAGTGATGAAATTAAGTCTTTCAATACCTAAGACCTTACCGACCTCGATAGCTTCATTCGCCAGTATCCAGTATTCGGGAGATATTGAGTTCAAACCCCACTGTCGGCAGCCCTGAAGATTGTTTTCCATGGTTTCCCATTTTCACACCAGGCAAATTCTGGAGCTGTACATCAGTTAAGGCGACGACCACTTCCTTCCTGCTCCTAGCCCTTTCCTATCTCATCGTCGTCAAAAGATCAATCAGTGCCGGTGCCAAGTGAAAGCAACAACTTGTAAAGAAAGGCTAAGACCTTGACCTGAACATTTTATAAATTCAGTCATTCATTCGAAGATAATCGCAGCTTCTTAATGGTGCAGTTAGAGTAACTACTTAAACATTTCTTTCCGAGGCAAAAACACAAAGAGTTACAGATAATAAAGAGAGATTGTTGAAAGTAAGAAGTTATATCAGATAGCTGTTAGTTATAAAACATTTTAGTCTGTATGTCTATATTATATTGCAAACAAAGTGAGATGGCCTTTAGAGATATAATATGACACCTCTTGAATGTTTACGATGATACCTTGAAATTCCGTTTCGATTCGTCTAACACAATAAACATCAGGTACTAACACAAAATACTAGTTATTATATTCATTTTTACTATCGATCCATGCAAACTAGCTTCTGCTTCCCTCTATTTAGTGTAAACCTCTGGGATTTAAATTGTATACCGAAACGTCGTTACCATTGATTTTTTCACCGTGAACAAGTTACTTAAGGCAACTGCACACCTTCTAATGATGATTTCAAGATAGCTATTAGCACCTTGCAAAGTCCACTCGGTCTTTATCAGCCCAGTCTGTACGCATAACAAATTATAGGATCACTGTAACTTTATGCAGACAAGTAACTGTAAGTGCGGCAAAAGAGGACAGAATTGTTGCTGCAAGCATTAACCACCCAGGGAAGGAATGTATTTATCAGATTTAAGTGTGGGAAATGAGCGTGTAATTTATTATACTAACTACTCTCTCTCACTATAACCTGCTATCACAGTTTAAAATCTCTACAGTTCACTTCCTATCTTAAACATTTAATTGACTAGTTGTTAAAATTCATAAATATTTTGTTTATCATAAAATTAGTCTTCTTCAATTGTAACGTGATATTATTGGTTCGCATAAATGACCCATTATTCCTTAAAATACAATAAAGCAAGGAATGTAAGGCCTTCGATACAGGACCCGTATTGTCATAAGCCTTATTTAAATCCTTACGATTCAAAATTAACGAAGTAATTTAATTTACTTTATATAGTTTCAGTGATTCTGCTAGTCGTTTGAAAAATTAGTTTATGACATCAGAAATGATTGATCTATTTAATATTAATGGTACCATTCAAGTATTTATCATAATATTCATACCACATTAATCAGACCACTAGAGTTACATTTCTGCAGATAATTAAACTATGATGGAATGGTTGTGTTGATATCCTGCACTGAGAGAAAACAAAATGGGAATACATAACTGTCACTTCGTTTCCGTACGCAACATTTCATAAATTAAATATTTTAATCATTGTATTCTCCAACAACTTAATTATTTTGCGACAGGGCAGGAATAATTATCCGAAAAATTCAGCGGTACGTCAACACTCTACTGCTGAAAATGGCGAGTGGCGAATAATGAAGAGAAACAGCCCTGAAATTTATTTTTTAAGTCATAATTTAAAAATCACTTTTCTCATTCTAATTTACCTGCAAAGGACTAAAGTATCACAGAAAATACAATTCATACTAATAAATAAATTATAAAGAAGTAATGTTCTTGAGAATGATGGAAACTACTGAATGATCTATATCGTAGAATTTGGATTTTAAATCGAAATCTGTAGGCAAAATTACCTCAAACAAGACCTTATGTTTGTAATCCCTTAGTGTTTAATATTAATCAGAGATACAGTAGATGTATTCTCTTCCATTAAATATGTTCCCAAATATCGTGTCAAAATTCTAACTTTTTGAATCATCTGAAGACTACACGACTATATGAGAATTCTAAATCGGACTTCACAAACGAATAATTTAACTGGAATGTAAAATATATATTCCACTAAAATGTTTTAACAAATATTTACTTGAAAGAGAAATACATTGAGGGCGAGTAAAAAATAAGTGAATTCTTATGTTGTTATTACTTTTATTAAATAAATAAATAAATACTTAGTCATTCCAGGGAATTTATGAACGTTATATCAGTTAATGAAATTGAGAAGCTATAACTCAAAATATGGAATTCTTAATATAAAATAATTATCATTTTAACTCAGTACTGCGAACAGTAGAATATTTTAACACACAGTATCTTTTCTTATTTGTTACTTTTGTAGAGAAAAGTTTAATCATTCTTCTGCTAGTTAAACTGAATGTTTTAATATTAAAGAAAAATGTTAATAATACTGATCTACAGACTAGCTCCGTTAATAGCCTTGCATGGTTGTCTCAGAATCACAATACTGTTCCTTTACCAGAAGTCATTTCGTATTCAGAGAAGACAGACTGCTCATGGCAGGTACTTCTTCAGCCTCAGTACGCCATCATCTTCTCGGTGGTCTTGTTATCTCAAGGAAGGAAATTGAAGACAAGACATGCACATTATTTCGAAAGAACTGTCTACTTAATTTTATGCTCCCGCATGGTCAGTGCAAATAGTAACTTCTCAAGAGTATATCGCCAGGTAAATCTCAACATACATCTGTCAGACTACTGCATGGGAGAACAGTTATATTTGGTAACTACGTCATGTATTATAAGATAGTAGGTGGATAAGGCTGTCTTGGACGTTCATGTTTCCCTCCATTGTATGATTAAGAGAAATGGGAAGTACAGAACACTATAGGCCTATGGGTAAGAGGAGTAAGAATAGAAACAATTCATCTTTTCTTTGGACTTTATAGTATTGTAAAAAAAGATAACAAGAGCGTGATACTGAGTCTAAAAGAGCAAATTGGCCAATTTGTCAAAAATTAATATTAAAATCATTTCAGTCCCCTATTTTCAAGGAACAAAATTATAAGCGAATTAAAAATATTTAGTGATCTACCATTAATAATGTATTCTCATAGTTCGTTAAAACTAAAGAAAAACCTAGCTAACAAAAGTAACAGGAAATTCAAATAAAACAAACTTGTTCCTTGTTGTAAGAAACAAATTTTTCACTACTTTCTATCAAGGGATTTAAAATTTATGAAAAATAAGCTCGTTTAAAAGAGTACTTGTCCCTTACAATCACCAAATTATATACTTTCCCGCTATCATACCTAATATAAGAACAACATTCCATTTCAGGGGAATAGAGCAATTAAGATGACTGTGCAATTTCAATACAGACCACTTACTGTGAAGTTTTAATCCCTTTCCGGGTTATTTCTGAGATGTTATAAACGTCACTATATTTTGCCGACGATATTTCACTTCTGGCTGACAATGAGAAGAACATGCAGATCATGCTCAACAAATGAACATCCATCTTAAAAGATTTCCAACTTAACATTAATGTAAATAAAACTAATGTTATGGTTGTAAGCAAATCTAAAATGAAGCCAGAGGCACAGCTCAGAATTAGAAATATTTTAATAAAACTGGTGCACAAGTTCTGCTACTTAGGATCAGTTATTACCGATGACAACAGATGCACTGTGGAAATAAAAAGAAGGATTTCCCTGTGTAAGAAAGCCTTTGAGGAGAAGAAGCAGCTCTTAACTAATAAATCCTTAAATACTGAACAAAAGAAATTATTTATCAAAACGTTCATTTGGAGTGTGCTGCTATATGGCTGTGAAGGATGGACTCTCTTGAAGGAGGTCGTGAAACGACTAGAGGCTGTTGAAATGTGGGTATGGAGGAAGATGACAGAACTAGCTGGATTGAGAAGAAAACTAATTGAGCAGTGCTTAGAGAAATAAACACCCAGAGACATTTAATAACAACGATAAAGAGGAGAAAAGCGTCAGTTTTCGGTCACATTCTCCGGCATAATAACTTCATAAATAACTTGTTCGAAGGCAAGGTGATGGGAAAGAAAGGCAGATGGAAACCACGGAAGAAGATCATTGAAGAAGTAGTTGAGATTATGGGATGCCAAGCTTATGGAGAGATGAAAAGGATCGCAGAGAGAAGAGATCAATGGTTGCAGCGACAAGGCGAAGCCTTTAGATAATGATGATGATATTATTATTACTCTGAAGAATCTAAGTTGCATGCGAGCAAGATCTCTGCTCACTATCAATTAGGAATCCGTAGATCATATCGGTAGGTTTATGAATAATTGATTTATTCAACAAGAAACCTTGTTGTTTGGTTTTGTTTTGTTTCTTGAATGAGGGATGAACAGAATTTTTCCATACCCTTATCTTGCCCCCAGATATACTTGCAATCACAAATATTTATTTTTTCTCCTTAACTTGTGCATGTTTATGATATACAAACACAAGGTACAAATACAAATACAACCCCATGCCACAAGAGCCCCGAAGGGCCATGGCCTACCAAGCGACGGCTCCTCAACCCGATGGCCTGTTAGATTACGAAGTGTCGTATGGTCCGCTCGACGAATCCTCGCGGCCGTCATTCTTGGCTTTCTAGACCGCGGCCGCTATCTCACCGCCAGTTGGCTCCTCAACAATCACATAGGCTGAGTTGACCTCGCACCAACCCTCAGACCCAGGTAAAAATACCTGACCTTGCCGAGAATCGACCCGAGGCCTCCGGGTAAGAGGCAGGCGCGCTACCCCTACACCGAGGGACCAGCACGATGAAGTAATATACGGCATTTTAAAATATATTAAACGAATGACAGTTATGAAAAGAGCTCACGAACGTGTAGAAAGAATGTAATTTATGTATATTACCGCACATATGTTTGTAAGACTTACATGGTCAAAAATGACACACAAACAGCATTTTTAACGACCATACAGGACATGCATATCCTCTACAGTGGCTAATAAAAAATTGTAAAATATAACTTCAGAGTAGGAAAAATTAAGCCAGTTTAATTAAACACTTTCTGTATTTATTCGTGCATGGAAATTAAAACTTGTCTCATAAAATAAAATAGTAACAGTGGTAAGAATTATAAACACATAAGAGCATCAAGGTGATACTAATGTATTGCAATTAAAAAGTATGTAAGCTCATTTTATCCTAAAATAAATAGTGTGAAAAATGGAATGTCATTAAGTACATTACTATAAATTTTAATGCTGTTACCGTACGGTCTCCCTTCTTCTAGGACAGCTATCCCTTGTGGACCTTCTCTCTCTAGGGTAAAATGGGCTTAATTATGAAATTCCCCTATTCCCTGACGAGGAATTTATTGATTTACTATTGTCTGTGAATTACGCAAACGTCTAGAAGAATATCTTTCAAAAACGAACGATAATTTTAATCGAACACATTTTGTGACAGATCGTCGCGCACCGAAGAGCAACCCAATCACCTCCCAGCAACTGGCGCCACACATTTTATATGGCTAATCGCAAATTTTCACTTAACTCCCCCCCGTACATCGTAAGACACATTTTTTGCAGCATATAAAGTATTATTCAACTTTGAACTTAAAATTGTAAACCTCCTTTAATGAAAATGTAATGAACAATTAGTGCTGTAGTTCTAATGATAGCCTCTCACTGAAATCCTGCAGTGTCGATTTGCTCTGCGAGCTATATCATCGAGGTTCCACTCAGGGTAAATTACAGCGTGCTGTTTTGGTACGGCATGCACTAGAACACGGGGTGTAAGAACCGAAGCCAACAACATACCTGACCACGATAGGATAGTAAAAAAAAAGGAAAGGGAACCAATCTTGTTATTTAAAATTTTGAATGCGTTTCGTTGTGTTTTATGTAACATTGAGTGATACTAGGGCAGTGTTGCGAAAGACTCGGTATCAGGAAGTGCTGATGAAGCGAGTTCAGTGACCACACGACAAGTGTAGAGCAGCCTACTGACTCACATCAATACCTGCTGCTAGCTGTCAGGGTGGCAGGAGCCTAACAAAACATGGCTTTCACTCCTAGTTCCTACCTCTTACCTGACAACGTCCTCTCCACTCCTTTTATGATTAACATCCCTCTGTCGTTTGCCTGGTTAGAGAGTTGTCTTCCTCCTATGCACCGCTAACAATCACTTGACCTACATTTTAGACAGAAATATCTACGACAAAGATTTGTTTGATCTTGAGCAAAAGTTCCGGAGAGCAATATTGTACTATGTACCTGGCAAAGAAATACCATTGCTCAGTGGGGGGGATTAATAATTAATAAAGTTCATAATCTTCAGAATTACTTTGTAAAGACTTGTTTTACAGATGGTTCCTCAATTCATTATCAAATTGCATTAATAAAGATGTATATCGCTTCGTCTACTACTGTTGCAAGAAATGCTGAAATTCTGGAATTTTGATCCTAACAGGTTCTGTTATTTTTATTGCCTGAGAAGAAACAGTAAGCTTTTCCATACAGGGATTACGAAAAGACAAAGCCTACTGAACACCATGATTTTTCAAAATCATTAAATCATTAAAAACTGATTTTATTGTTTAATGTCCGTATAAATGATTGCGTAATATTGCAACTGAGCCTTTGAGAGCAGTTGCCTAATTGCAATTCTCAGAACAGAGGTATTGTTCATATGTAAGTCCTCGCAGAACTATGCGAGGAACATATCATTTTAACGTTGTCAAATCGATACTTTAACTTGTAGTAAGGGATGAGATATTTTTCTGTGTACTCATCAGATGGATGTTCAAGGTATGACTCTGTTCTTAGAAATGACATGATATGATAATAGATATGATAATACCCATTCTCGTCTCTCATGTCGACACGCCTAGTGCTGCATGTTTCGGAAATTCGATCGACATGATCGATTCACTCACACGAAGGTGGGTTCAGTTCCCTGTAAATAAGTCGAAAAATTTAAAAAGGAGAATTATTCTTCCATGTGAGCCTCCTGTTCACTGGGGCTAATTCTCGGGGGGGGGGGGGGGCAGAGGATGTCAGACATAGAGCTAGTCACTCTATCACACTCAGTGCTGAGGTTATGGATAATTGAAGACTTCACCTATAACTCCTCAAAAGGCATTTACAGCTCATTTGCTGATCTTTCTGCTTTTAAATGCCAATGAACTGAACTGTGATTTGATCTCACAAATTTGAGCGCAAGAGAGAATACATTTGAAGGTATTTCCTCTGACATTCGCCATGAAGCTCTTATCCATATCTAGTAACAGTGTTTGAAACTTTCTTAGTTCAGCATGATGGAATATTAATTAGCGAAAGCTCTAGTTAATTCTCTCCTCTAACAAAGGTGATTCTCATCCACGTTAACGAAGTTCTACATGACAAAATTTCAACACTCCGGTGTCCCTTAAAATCTAAAGCAATATTATTGTTACAATTAAGATTACCAACAGGATACTTATTCTGCAGGAAAAGTGGAAAACACAACCGGGATGGCTCACACAGGTGCATAATGACTTGTCAGAAGTAGGTATCAAAGAGGAGGATATAAAAGAAAGGACATCATTTTAGGAAGCAGTTTGCGGGATTGAGGGATGCGTCTGAAGAGCAACATGCGACGCCACGGAACATCTCGGTGGAAGAGAGGGGGAAGAAGAAGTCAAAGAATCGTAGGCGATATTGTAAAGAGAAGGGTATCGGTCTGCGTGACAGAAGGAAGGTTGTATAAACGTGGCCCACAGGTGGCCGTATCGATAAATAATAATAATTAAGATTACTATTTACTTATTAAATTCCAGTACATCATTAGAATTATACACGTATTTAGTCATAAAGTCTATGTATTTGTATTTTTTATTTAAAAAACTGCCTCCCAACGGAGATAGCTCCAAAAGTCTCAGTATACGCACATGCCAATAACAATTAACATTAAAATTATAAGTACAATATTAAAATATAATAATATGATGTAGTAATTCAGGATTTGGCAACTCTTCTTTAGTACTATGGTGACTATCTCATCTCGTACGAAAGTTGGAATGTGATACCTTTTCCGAAATTACTCAAGAAAACGAGGTATAGAATCTCGTGCTCCTATCAGTATACCTATTACATCAAATCATTTGAGCTCATATCTGTCTTTGAAATAATTAAGAGTATGCTCATATATAGCTTTCTTTACTTTATTCCCCTTCCTCACCTTATTGAAGACTAACCTCGAATCGGACAGAAGGGTCAATAATTATGCCATGACCAGAGGTGTTAGAATATGCAATAATGAAACTCTTCTAGTAGAACTATCTGAAGAAACGCATGAGATTTCTTCGTGCACCTGCCACGTTTTCTGTCGCAAAGCATTAGCGATCTTAGACCTCACCAAATGATGGCGTGAATTACTGAATGATTACATATCGCTCATTTAATACAAGAACTTCATGATTCAAAAACGGCCTGGTTTGAGTTATGTATACTATTCTTGGTTCTTTTTGGTTCTTTCGAGTTATGAAGTTGTTGTATTAAACGAGCGATATGTTTATTGTGTGTTCTGAAGCCAATTTCAATCGAAGCGTGTTTGAATATATTCAACAGCACATGACCTAGGCGGGATCGAACTGAAAATATTGGGAATAGAAAGACAACAACTAACCAACTGCGCCAATTGGGTCAGTTAATCCTGATTTGAACAACTTACTTCACTTGTTCATGTGTGAAGAATTTCTTTCGTGTTGATACTCTACAAGAACAATAGGTTTGTATTAGAATAACATGGATATTTAGAGACAAATTAAAGGGTGCATTCTGCCCGAAGGCAGGTCCTAACCTCCGTAGAGGTGTGCCTGAGCCGGAGTTTACGTACGGTAGGTTGGCCAGTTCCTTTCAGCTCCTCCATTCCCTTACTCCCCACCAACAGCGTGTGGCAACCCATCCAAATCTTGACCGTGCCCAATGATGCTTAACTTTTGAGATTTCACGGGATCAGGTGTTTCAACACGGTTACGGCCGTTGGCATTATTTTAAGAGCAAGTATAAATAGTCAACCATCCCCTAAATTTTAGCATAGGATGTTAAAGATGAAGGATTGTGCACATTATTTCTACGTTTGGTATTTTAATAGTGTTCAATGTTTACGTCCCGACAGCTCAGTGAGTATAAATAGATTTTTCTGAGAATTAGTTGACAACAAGCTATTTTCAAGAGAAAGAACATCACGAGCTACTGGCTGGCTTCCAGCATTATGATCACAATGGAACCATCTGTGTAGGTCATAATACTCATCTATTGTCACGCTTGGCTGGAACACGCCCCGGGAGCTCACTATTTCTCTGAAAACTTGACTCGATTCAGTGTAAAGTCACATGCAGGAAGACAAGCGGGCGTCAAACTCTTCGTAGGTGGAAGAGAAACATAATGACTCTATAGTCTAAACCAATCATTTCGCTCTCTCTGAATCAGAAAAATGTCTACTAAGGGAACAGAGACTTCTGGGGGAATTTGATGTGTGGTGGTGACACCATCTCGACCCACAATTCGGCTCAAAGAGCAGCGCTTCATCTCAGACAGGTAAAGGAGCAGTGTACAGCCTAGCAGCTGCTTGCTCGGAGCTCGGTTACAACTAGTGAAGGGGCTCGTATCTAAACATATTTATACTTTCAACACTTTTATTGTGCCCAATGTCTCGCTCTATTCTGTGGACTAGATTATGGCAAGAAAATAATAATTTGCTTTATTCAAAAACGCCATGTTCTAAATAAATACGTTTAATTATATTTTGCTCAGAAACATGGACCTTGCGAAAAGCGGAAGTGATGAAACTCAAGGTGCTGACATCGACTATTAATAACGTTCTTGAAAGAGTAAATGAGACAAGTATCTCCGTTGAAACCTTCACCAAAGTAGAAATAACATCGCTTGCCACTTGTTTCGTCATTTTGACTGGAATGCCATCCTGTCTGAAGGGAAAATGGAACGTAGAAAGACCAAAGCAAGACCTAGAGTGCAACTTATAGACAACATTACCTGAAGCTGCTGGCCAAAGGATGGAAACGCTTGAAAGACATGCATGTTACCCACCAAAGTTAGAGTTGAGAAGAAGGAGAACTAAATACTCCTTCGACTAATACCTCTACTCATAGAAAAGCTGTAGGCCAATATAAAAGCTTGTTTAGGAATAGAGAATAAACAATGAACTGTACAATTGTGTTGCATCAACATAATAAACTCAGCCAGATCCAGTGCTGTGGCTCTGCTTGCGCCTTGACGCCACCTAGTATTTACAGCACAAACTTCCCGCTCTCATACTGTTAGCTCATGTAGTGGCGCTCTCTCATTGCCCGTCTTTGCCCTAATTCACTTAATTACATACACACACTAAATGGGTTTGGTAGGTCTGCATTCCTTCAAATACGTGTGAGTTCCAAATTTTAGCGTAATGTTTCTTATAAACCAAGATAAATACAAGTGGAAGAAGTTACCAAGACATCTTATTTTATTTCACTCTAGCACGGCAGGTTTAATTATTTTAAACTGATTGATAATACCGGAACTACTTTGAGCGGCCCAGGTATTCGATAGTGTGTTTAACTCACATATTGTTACACACAAAATCGGATCCGGATCTCTTAGGTCCACACAGTGTATTAACAGGTTCTTAAACAAACATTAAAAAATTTCATGCATGGTATTTATACTCAAGACGTCCTTTTTGTGACAATTTGTGCGTGCAGATGTCACATAGATGCGAGTTCACATGATGAAAAATAACAGAATTTCTGAAGCTTATTAACGGCCCATGTTGTGCATTCTTGTACTTCTTTACCCACCTCTGTGTGGTCAAGGGTGTGAACTGTGTAGCACATGTGCATTTGACATTGTTTTACCGCGAGATGCTCTTCCTGACGCCAACCCTATATGGACGGATGTAATCACTATTGAATTTCTTGTAGTGGTTGGTAGTGTAGTGTGTTTTCCGAATATGAAAATGTTGGGAAAAACACAAACCCCCATTCCCCGAGCCAGAAGAATTAATCGGACGCTATTATAATCCCCGATCAGGCCGGGAATCGAACCCGGGACCCTCTGAACTGAAGTCATCAACGCTGATTATTCAGCCAATGAGTTGGACATGTTGAGCATTAAAGGATTAAGGGAACAAACTGGGAATTTTTACTCATAATTCGTGACACCCTAGAACAACCCTTTCTTTTTGGTGTTTGTTGCAATAATGAGAAAGGTACCAGTGCACCATAAGCCCATGAATACGAATTAAAATCGCCGACAAGACTGGGAATCGAACTCGGGGCCCAATTAACCGAAGTTCACTACTTTGACCATTAAGCCAAGGACCCAAATAAATTCGTGTGCTCATCCCGAGATGGTACAGTTCTTTTCAGGCACACCCCCAATGGAGACGAGTTCCATGAATCATTTTATCCACATACCAGCTCTCCCGGAAATCGAACACGTGTCTCCGAGAAAGGCAGCTAATAGCACTAACCGTTACGATACGGAGGTGGGGATATTATTCAGTGAAAGTTGTAGAATATTAATCTTGTGCCTGTTTTAATTTCAGCAATAAAAATCTAAATTATGACATATTTCTAAACACCTTACAAATCCTGGGCTAAAGCTACTGTAATTTTGAATTCTATCTTCTGAAATATTAGTATTGGATCTGATAAAATCGACGAGTGTTCATAAAGGCGTAGGCAGTCGAAATTTTAGTTAGAGTCGATGACGCGATGGTCCACTCTCTCTTGTTGCAATTAATGACAGTTGTATAACGGTTTGCAGGTGCAGTCAATCCCCAGTATAATTAATATCATAAGAGGCACTTCATCTCTGATCTGGTGAAAGTAGACACTCAATAACTAGGAGCTAAGCTTATTGATATGCACCCACTACCGAAGAAATCATTAAATGAGGATGGTCAGAAAACCTACTAAAACTCTTGTGTGAGGTCCCAATTTTTATACTAACGTGTAAAACATGTACATATTAAGTAAAAATATGTAAAGTAGGGGGTTAATACACATAGAAGAAAACATTTCCAACATTTTCAACTGTCGAATGGAATTTCTTCCACTCTCCAAAATTTGAACTACCACAGCTGAGTATGAACCTGCGATCTTGGGGGTCTGGAGGCTGGCACTCTACTACTGATCCTCAGAGTGAGCTGTTTTATTGCGAAGATAGGAATCTAAAAAAAATAACTCAAATGTTACTGCTTTCCAAATTAATAATTTAACATGTAAATACAAAAAAAATCTCTGGATGACACCTTTCCAAACAAAACAATCCCATTCTCAGGATCCCTATCCAAAGATGGAGTAAAGGTAAGAATGTCGAAATATGGAAAATGTGCTTTTTTTTTTTTTTGTAATAGGGGGATGTATTAGCCATGCCGCATATGGGGGTAACTTGAGCATGCGCCTGAGGTCATTAGTTTAGTTGGTAGGAAGTTCAACAGGTAGAGTCACAGTCCAATGTGCCCAGCTGAATTTGGTGGGGAAGGGTGACTGTGCCAGCGTCTCGGGCTGCAATTCTTCTGTGCTGTCCATTGTGTCAGTATGCTATCACTCACGTACTTCTTAATTTCTGAGCCACTCAATTGTAGGAATGAAATGTATATTAGCTATCATTTATTATACAATCTTCCTGCAACAGCTCCAGGTTGCCTAAGTACAGAAGGTCCTTTTCTGATATAGTGCAGTACCTTTCATCTCATATTGTACCATTGTTAAAATGGAACATCAAGAGGCAAGTTTCCAGTTTCGTAGCGGCTGTTCTAAGAGAGAGATTCTAGTTTGATACCAAAAAAAGAAAAGCAAGCTAAATTTAAAAAAAAAAACACGGGAAAATGCAGCCTGTTCTAAGATTTCTGTCCTACCGCTAGCCAGATGTTAGCTGTTTGACTACTTCTCCACCGATAAATTATATGAGCCTACCTTTTTGCACATGCACTGTTTTGATTTCTCTTTCTTCGCTTCATACAACTGTCGCTTCATGTTATGCCACGTTCCTTTCCAAGCAATAATAAATATTCTTCTTCCGTCTGGAATCAGTTAGTTTTAGTAAATTGGCACTTTAAGCATGACGTCTTAAACAGTTCACTCCCGATACTACTATAGGTAGAAGATATGTTTGGAAACATACAAAAATATGTTATTAAGCCAATCTCCGTTATCATGCTTAATTAATTTATCCCTTGATACTCTGTACAGCTGTTTGTAAGAGGTATTTTGAGAAATTAATTGCCATGATTTAGAACTGCAGAAACCTCTGTCTTAGAGAACAGAGGGACATGGAATGATGACGGTAACTGACATAGTATGTGTATGAGTGAGTTGACTCCCTAGCCCAAGGCCTGATTGGACACTCAACGGTTCCACCATCAGCTGGCATATATATTCTAGGTGTCACTGACGAGGTGCACTAGGGAAAAGAGGACTGAAATAGTTTCCTGTTGTTTTCCTCACTGGGTCAGACAGTGGTATTACATATCAGTCAGCCAAGCCGAGTGAGTTGCGTACACCAAACGACTCATATATGGCACCTTCACACGCCAATCCTCGCAGGAACTGGTTGCATGAGGAGTGGTGTTACTAGGATCGCTCATAACTCAGTTACTTTCAGACTGTCTTGGTCAACGATAAAACTGAAACAGGTCAATGAAGAAAATAATGTATTTACCATATAAGCTGGAGTGAGGAGCTCAAATGGTAGACGACTGGCCTTTTGAGCCCATGTTGGCTGGTTCGATCCCAGCTCAGCCCGGTGATATTTGAAAATATTCGAATACGACAGTCTCGTTCAGTAGATTTACTGGCTGGTGGAAACGAATTCGCAGTTCGGTGTCTCCAAAAACGGTAAATGTAGGTAGTAGGATGTGAGAACAAAGAAATTATTATTTATTACCACAGAAACTGGGATAATGAGTTTTGAATACTAAGGAAGATTCATCTTCCAGTTCTTTCACCTTAACATGGCTAAATGGTTAGCGTGCTGGCCTATGGTCACAGGGGTCCCGGGTTCAATTCCCGACAGGGTCGGGAATTTTAACCATCATTGGTTAATTTCTCTGACACGGGGGTTGGATGTATGTGTCGCCTTCATCATCATTTCATCCTCATCACGACGCGCAAGTCGCCTACAGGTGTCAAATCAAAAGACCTGCACCTGGCGAGCTGAACATGTCTTCGGACACTCCCGGCACCAAAAGCCATACGCCATTTCATTACCTTAACAGTACTACCCGTGACATGGCTGACAGTACTATCTGCGCACTTTTTACACCCTAGTGCTGAAGCGGTCGACCTCGGCAATCTTCGAGATTCGCACTGGCAACTTTGAAACACAAACTATGAATCGCTCATGCATCGCTGTGCGACGTCTGGCGTACACTTTACGTACTAGTACTGTTGTTATTTACACAGCAAAGCCAAACTATAGAATTCACTCTAGGAATAAGATTCGCATCGAGAAATGTTATATAATGTTATGTAATGTGTGTGTGACACAGTTGTTGGCTTAAAATCACAATGGTTTAGAAATTTCATATCGATGGATCCTATTATCGATTCAATTCAGATTTCATTTTCATTCTGTTGGCAGTACTAACGGAGCCGGAAATGCACCCTCCTTACTCCTCAAACCCGTACACAAATCTATCGCTAAAAAGTGCGCAGATAGTAGTTCGTTGTGAAGTGCATTCAAAGTAACTCAACTATTGGCCCGGAAGATGTCTCCATAAACAAAGAATTCTACACTAAAATAATGTAATTCACTCGTTCATCGATTATCCTTACGGAATCGGTGGACAAACTCTTCCTCATACCAGGGGATAACAGATCGAGGATCTAGGTAGTGGCGTATTCAGCTAATCTCTTTTGAGTTAGAAAATTCCTTTGCCTGATCGTAGGAATTCAAAGCTTCCACGTGTAACTATTTCGTTATTCAGTACTAACTGCTATCTCGTGAATCCCAATATCTGAGTTAATGAGTTGTGTTAATCAAATTTGTATATCTTTTTCCTAAAGGGTGGGGAACAAATTATTCTCTTAATTTATTTAATACAATAAAGGGAAAACTCATAAGTCACCTATCACATCACTTTTAGACTAAATGAAACTTGAATTTTTGAATCTTAGACCATTTGGCTTTAACCGTTCTAATACTAGACGAGCAAGAACATGGCCATCGATGTTTACACTAATAACGTGCACGGTGCTCCTGTAACAAACTGCATTGCTGTGTTACTTCTGGTCTGAACTTGCGAATCAAAAGGAATCAGGGAAAAGTACTTTAACATAATCTTCAATACGGGTCCAAAATGAATTTTTTTTCATACATGAAGTGGTGCCTTTAGTATTGGGCTGAAAGTAAAACTTTCAAGACTGGAAGTAAAATACATTAATACTTTTATTTTCGAACCAGAAACAACACTAGAGGTCAAAAATATAGATCTTCCTATCCATGCTTTACTGAGAGCATGAACTTCTGTTCTCTCTATTTAAGAATCATGACACACAGAGAGTAACACAGTGATATCTGCGATGAGGAAGCACTATAGCATCCTACGCAGTACTTCCTACAATCCTAAACAAAAAGAGCTCTACCATTCTCGGTCACGTATTACAGAGGTCTATCTTCACCTTCTCTGTTTGCAGCCAAAGTGTCGCAGAGAACTGCGTGCGGTCAGCGGGGACAAACTTTCACCGAACATTCCTTCCTTTTTTTATAGCAGCTTTACGATGAACGATTCCCCCCCCCCCTTACTATACCTGCCCATCTTCGATAAAACGAGGACAATGAACTCCCTTACAAGAATTTTACAAGTAAAACATAAAATGATTACGGAACCGGGCGAGCTGGCAGTGCACTTCGGGCACACAGCTGTGACATTACATCCGGGAAATAGTTGGTTCAAGCCCCACTATTGGCAGGCCTGAAAATGGTTTTCCTTATTTCCCATTTTCACACCAGGCAAATGCTGTTACATTAATTTAGGCCATAGCCGCTTCCTTCCCATTCCTAGGCCTTTCCCCTCCCATCGTCGCCATATGACCTGTTGTGTCGGTATAGCCAATTCTAAACAAACAAAAATACGATTACCGGAATGTTATTTATGAACTAATACAAATGTTAGCAGTCACAAGGTGTATTCAATTATTTACTCCATTATGTGTTTCAAACCTTGAATTGATTGATCCCTATGTCTCCTGAGCGCTGAAATATACATTTTTTTAAAAGGAGAAATTCACAGGCTTTCGGGGAGCAGAAGAATGTTCCAAATTCTGTGGAAATGTTCACAGTTCTAGCCCTTCAGGCAAGTAACTCAGTGTTGAAAACATCCTAGGGATATGAGCTACGAATTTTATGTAAATAAAATATAATAAAATATGAGCATGTTTTCTTTATTTATTCCTAAGAATTCAATCCTTTTCTTAATCACCGTTACCCGGTCGATTAGACTAACAGTTTGCCTTTTTATGTCACTACGAACTCTAATGTGAGTCAATGCATTGTTTCACTTAAGAACCAGCACGAGCGCTAATGTGAGTAAGTGCAGAGTTTATCTTAAGCCCCACCGAGCTCGATAGCTGCAGTCGCTTAGTTGCGGCCACTATCCAGTATTCGGGAGATAGTAGGTTGGAACCCCACTGTCGGCAGCCCTGAAGATGGTTTTCCGTGGTTTCCCATTTTCACACCAAGCAAATGCTGGGACTGTACCTTAATTAAGGCCACGGCCGCTTTCTTCCCACTCCTAGCCCTTCCCTGTCCCATCGTCGCCATAAGACCTATCTGTGTCGGTGCGACGTAAAGCAACTAGCAAAAAAATATCTTAAGCCCTTGTAACTACATTCATTGCGGACATTTTTCAAAAATCGAACAACGACTGGGGGCATTGAACCAAGCAACACATTGCAGAAGAAAGTATGTAAATGAGTTAATTCGGCTAGGATTTGAATAAAAAAGGAAAGGAGTAAGGAAAGAACCGATTTCAGGAACTGCATTTAGGCCGGATGTGATTTTCTAAATTTATTTGTTATTTTGATAGAGCTGTCCAAGATTCATAATTTGAAAATTTTCCGGGCCTTTTATCCCTTCAACTTTCGTTACAATTAAGAAAATCGCTTAATTCTACATTTTTAGTAGTACGGAGACCCCTACTTTGTCTGCTAAGAATGTTTTCAATATTAATACTACAATCAGCTGGAAAAATTAAACTTTCACCAAGATCTTGAATAGGTAAATCTCGCCATCATTATCATCATTATCCCTCCATTTTTCAAGATTTTACTATAATTCCAATTCTAACCTCTCATTCTTGACTTACGAGCCCTCTCATGGCAACTATGTTAACACTCTTTAAAAGAGGTGCTGTGAGCCTCCAGATGTAACGAATTCGGAACAAACTGCGCATCCATAATCTGGAACAGTGCAGCTGCTGCTGTTTAAAAGTCAGCACAACATCCGGCTGCTTAGTAAGGTAGTAGTGTCCTCTCGCCTCTGATGTTTATGCTATCTAACAAAGCATTATGTTTAACTCAACACTCCGAGCTGTTTCTTGATACAGTTCCTGAGAATTCTTCTCTTTTCACCTGACTAGAAAAGGAGAGACGTAGCAAGGTGATCCAGTAACCTATCCAAGATTCCAGTGCTCCACAATTTATGACTCACTCTTCAAATATTTGGAGAGATCTAGTTTTATTTATAATTTGGCGCCCAGCATTTGTCTCTCCTCTCCACTCCCTTGTATAGTATTAATGCAGATTTCCTTAAAAAGTGATCATTAGTAGAATAATCTTTATATCACCAACTAGGTTATGCATTTAAATCTTTCTACAAGCTGGTCACTCTCTCTTTCATCGGAAGGTATCTGCTTCTGTGCTGCTTCTAATAACTCAGCCGAATTTGATCTTATCACTTCTTGTTTTTATGCAATTGTCGAAGATCATGTAAAGCTTAATCATAATTAGAGTAACCAATTATTGTCATTATTATTATTATTATTATTATTATTATTATTATTATTATTATTATTATTATTATTATTATTATTATTATTATTATTTGCAAATTGAATACTTAGAATCACGCTAGAATCCATTTTTTTCTTTGTCTAAAATTTCCTCTTCTTCCAGTACTCCTTCATATGAGTTCTAAGCTGTTTCTTCTGTTCAACTGTCCAGGCTCTTCCCGTCTTTGCAGTTCTTTCATCTTGAAACCCTTCCAAATCTTGAATCATGGTCCCAAATGTTTTCCCGTCTAACATCTCAACTTCCTGGATGTTGGACTTCTCAATATATTTACGAACTTCCTTAATCCATACCGTTGTTGTCTTCTTGTTGCACAGGTAGTCGAATGACTTCCTGGTTAGTCTGGTTTTGTCCATTCTGTACAAATATCCGAGGAATGATAACCTCCTCTTGTTCACGGTCTCCGAAATTTTCTTCACATTTTTGTAGACTCCATTGTCGTTCCCAAGTTGTTTTTTTTTTTTTTCAGTCTGGATCGGGCCCAAGATTTTCCGTAGCATTCTTCTTTCTGGGATCGCCAGCTTCTCCAACTTGTAATTCAACATGATTCGTCCAAGTACCGATGCAAACATTTATTTTTAAATACAGGTTAATGTATTAAGGTGGAGTAATGAGTAAGTGAAAGGGCCTCAGGTCTCCTGACTCACTAATTTTTCGCCCCCGTACAGCAAAGTCGACCTGTAAACAAACCGATGTAAAGATGGCTTCGTTTTTGATGCTTTACGTCGCACCGACACAGTTAGGTCTTATGGCGACGACGGGACAGGAAAGGGCTAGGAGTGGGAAGGAACCGGCCGTGGTCTCAATTAAGGTACAGCCCCAGGATTTGCCTGGTGTGAAAATGGGAAACCACGGAAAACCATTTTTAGGGCTGCCGACAGTGGGGTTCGAACCTACTATCTCCCGAATACTGGATACTGGCCGCACTTAAGCGACTGCACCTATCGAGCTCGGTTGGCTTGGTTTAAGAGCTGATTTCTTTCTTACTGAACTGCGAACTCAGTGCATTGGCTTCGCTACATATTAATTCAATTTCGCTTACTGCAACACACAACCTAAAGTGATCTGTAATATTAGAATGAAACGTCGTTTGTGTCGGAAGTCACGTAGACGGGCTTGCCAGAATATCATATTAGCTGTTCTAAAAAGAGCATGCATCACATCTTGGAGAAAGGAGAATAGTGTGTGGAGTTTGAGTAATTAGCTTCGAGAGATGTACCGTGTATCAGTGATCTGGAGGAGTGGTTGAGGAAGTGAAGTGTGATAGCGTGTATGTTTTGTTCTAATTGCATACGAGATGGTACCACCAGATAGCTAACATGCACAACTACTGGGTAACCATGCTCTGTCGTGGAGAATGTTACAAGTTCCTTTTCTTTTCATCTCTTTTCTTCTGTAAAAAAGGTTACTGGCAGAGAGCCAATCAGCCGATATTGTGTTTTTAACTACAATAGTTTTCTTTTTTCATGTTTTGGCTATCCAGCATTTAAATATCAAAGTTAAGTATACTTGCTTCGCTGCTGTTGGCGATGTCTTTTTCTGTGTAACAAACGAAAAGAACTGACTTCCTTTGTCCAATTAATTTCCAGTAAATTTGTACCAACAGTGCAGCTAGATTGATTACATGTTTAACATCTGTGTTATGCGGGCGAAGTGAGTGAAGGAGCCTGCTTGGATCACGTTCAGAACAGAAGCGCCAACACTGTATGCCAGAAGCACACACACACCAGACCTGAACCATGTTAGTATTACTCATGTACTAACCTTTAACATCTGGCTGACCACACTTAAGATTGTGCGCACATTTACAGGCCTTTTTTCTTCTCTTTTAACTTGCGTAATGGGTGAGCACGCCAAAGTTCTGAGGAATAGTTTAAAACTTCACAGCTCGATAAGATTGGCGATTTCACTATGAAGCGATTAGATAGTAGAGAATGCTTGCCGAGTGTGGTCAATTACAAATACAACCAATGTCCTGATGGAGAGTTTAAAATTTCACTATTTCGCTACTTGCGTAGCATCTTTGTAAAGCAACAAAACAATCCATCTCGAATACAGAGATTTGCATATTCCAAACCCTGAAAATAGTGCAGCTCGCCGAAGTCAAAAGGATGTAATTTGCTTCGGTAAGAAACCGAACAGTGCACCGATAAGAATGCTATTTCTTACTAACGTGTATGTACTTATAACTTGTTCGAGGGAATCCTTTCAGGCAACCAGGCGTCTACTAAATTTTATACATTAATTCGTGTTTTGAATTCGGAAACAAAACTAATTTTCTTTGATAAATTTAATGTAATTTAATATAAAATAGTGTAACTGATGAAGGTGAAATCAGAATACCTTATTCACAAGTTGGAATTAACACAGACGTGAAGTTAGAGAGAAAGATTGCTGAGGTTACAGTGTTATTACGTAGCTGTGAGTTTAATATGGTTGGTTCGTATCGCAGCCAGGAAGATAGTTTTCCGTGGTTTCCTATGTTCACACCAGTGAAATGTATTAGGGTAACGCTAAACCGCTGGAAAAAAATACTGCCGAAACAGGTGAGAACATTAGTAGGTGTGTATTGAAAATGAGGAGATGAAGGCTAAGTTAGGAATTAACTCGTAAGATGAAACTGTACGCATAAACTGGTTTCAGTGCAGGGTCAAGTGAGAAGAATGGAGGGAATAATTACCTAGGAGAAGAATGGACTCGGTTATGGAAGGTAGGAGAAGCACGCTCCCCTCCCATGTGGATGGGGCGGTAGAATAATACCCACTGTATTTTCTGAATACTGTAAGAGGCTACTAAAAGGGGGACTAGAGGTTCTCAACTTGGGAGCCTGGAATGGTGACCATGCTTCTCCTATCTGAGCCTGGCATTGTTTCCACTTACTAATACCAGTCTCCTCAATTTTATCATCCGAATCCGACGCCGTTAGTAAACTCTTGCTCTATTACGACCCCTACGGCATTAGGTTTTAGAGGTCTAGGGAGTCTTTAATTCTCACGCCCTTCGTTGGACTTGTCTTTCTTTGGCCAATACGTCTGGTTTTGAAGTGATGGACCCTTCCATTTTTCCCTCTGATTAATAGTGTTAAGAGAGGGTGGTTGTACTTCCTCTTAAAAGATAATAACCACCACCACCACCACCACCATTAAGAGGAACACAGACAGACCTTGGCGATAACAGTCAGATAAAGTTGTTGATGTTTTAAAAGTAAGAACTGTGTATTAAACCATTAAACAGAGTTAGTTGGAAACAGATGATTGTGAAGATGCTTGGATAATTCACAGATGCTTCCTGACTGAACTCTGAAAGGCGTAACAGTCTATAACGGAGATGTATGTACTGTATGTATGTATGTATGTATGTATGTATGTATGTATGTATGTATGTATGTATGTATGTATGTATGTATGTATGTATGTATGTATGTATGTATGTATGTATGTATGTGTGTGCGAAGACAAGACAATGACTAATACTGTCCCCATTGTTATCTATCTAAGAGATAAAGATATATCGTAGAAATGAAATTCGGATTTATAGTTGATCGAGATAGTATAAGCATTGAGAAACACTAAACATCAGGTGGAAAATAGAAGTAATTTTCGTGAAATATTGTATAATTAATTTTGATGTACAGGAATTCATAATAAGTTAAAAATAAAGAAATTCCATGAACGAGGCCTCATGAAGCAGTTGGAAAGAAACCTATACAAACTCCTGGCAAAGAGAGTTCCATGCAGTATTTAAAAGTTAACATTTTTTCTTTAGAGAATATTATTACAGTTTGAAATTGCGTACAACAGGTTGGTGGTGAAGAACGTGCATAAAACATAGCCTAGTGTCTGAGGTCTTCTGGAGCAGACTTCTTCCTTAAAAGTATTTTCAAGCCTGGTGAACTGTGGGAAAAGATGCGTGCAAACACTGGAGTGAATTCTGATTAGCTTCAGTGCGCCTTTTGTGCGATGACCGTAAACATATATGTTATTAACATGAATGATATTATTAAGCCCGTTATTAAAACATATTCAATGTATAGTGAACTTAGCCTTATGTATAGACATGATTTTGGGATGCCCTGTATAGACTTTCACCTGGATCCGGACACGACGTGGTGACTGCCGGATATGAGGTCGCCGTTTGTCATACCCACTGAACTATGTAAACTTGTTCTTCTCACTCATCTCCAGAGCGGATGGAGGTGAGATGCGATGGCCAGCAGCCTCCAAACATCCGCGATGAGCTAACCACAGTAGCCTGCGGCTAAACTGTGGCAAGTGGGTCGGATGCAGTGCGGACACCCGCCTACACATCTCCTAATGAAATGACTGTTGTGACGTATCCAAGAGGCCCCCCCACACGATGAATTATTTTTAAAGGTCTTCTCGCTGATTTTATTCACCTTGCAGTAATAAGATGTCCACTGCTAGTCTTTATGATCCCGACTTTTCATACCTTCAATCATTTTCCATTCCTCTTACTTTGCGTTGGAACTTCTTTGGCGGTGATTTTAAAATTCACAGCTTCATATCGTCCCTGTTCTGCCAAAACGGCGAATGTTACAATGCTCTTCCTATCCAGTATTTCCCTTAAGACTGGTCACGCCTTTCAGCCACATATTGATATTCGGTCCATCAGAACAATTTCCGTTGAGTTCATTTTCCTATGTGCGTGTGTAAAGGAAAATGAACCTTACTGTAACATACTGAAGGAATGTATCTTTGCATGATATTTACCCACTCCTAGAGTGTGATGTATTTGAGGTTCATTTTCCTTTATACACGCGCATAGGAAAATGAACTCAACGAAAATTGTTATGATGGACCGCATATCAATATGTGGCTGGAAGGCGTGACCAGTCTTAAGGGAAATAATGGATAGGAAGAGCATTGTTACATTCGCCGTTTTGGCAGAACAGGGACGGTATATTCCTCTCCCATCATATATCTTATATTACGTTTATGTTTGATGTTCCTGTCCTTCTCGTGGACTTAAGGGTGCAGGCAAGTCTTAGTTCCACCCAAAATTGTTTCCATTTTATCTAAGTAGCAAAAGATGGTGTTGGTGGCGATAATTAATTTTAACGGGGAAGACAATGAGATTATCAGCTCCTGTATCTTCAGAAATTGCGTTTGTTTTCTCTCCTTTTATTCATTTTGTTAATATGTTGCTTCCAACTTAATTTTAAAATATTCCTCTCTGGAAAAAATTGTATACTATGTCTATTTTCATTGTGATGCAGTATAGGATTCTTCGAAGAAAATCCTTACTACTGTCAGTTCATTTCTGAGTGTCAAGATATAAATTGTGAAATAAAAACATTTTGTCTGGTGCCTCCGAGGCTCAGGTGGCAGCGAGTCGGCCTCTTATCGCTGGGTTGCGTGGTTCCAATCCCGGTCGCTCTATGTGAGATTTGTACTACACAAAGCTGAGATGGGATAGGGTTTTCTAAGGGTACTCCGGTTTTCCCTATCATCTTTCATTCCAGCAACACTCTTCAGTATTATTTCATTTCATCTGTGAATCATTAATAATAGCCCCAGAGGAGCGCGACAGGCTTCGGTAGCCGGCACAGTTCCTATCCTCACCGCTAGATTGGGGGCTTCATTTATCCCATTCCTGACCCAGTCGAATGACTGGGAACAGGCTGATGATTTTCATTTTCAAAACCTTTTGTGTGCATCTTCGACCCCGGATTCGAATTCTTTGGCGTATCGTGAAGTGTTCGCAATATGCTCCCGCTGCTGCTTTAAGGTGATGAGGAATCTACATTAGTCTTCATCAATGAATCGTATACAGATCTTTGAAATATGGATGTATCGCACAATGTTCAAGAATTCATAGGTAGAGCACGTCACCAACAAGAAGGCATTCCGCTATGCCGGGAAATCTCATGAACTTTTAACCTGCACAAAACTCAGGAAAGCAACCTATTTTGATCACATCTTCCAAAATTTCAAAATTTGTTCATGTTATCATGGAAAGTAAGGAGGAGAACATTGATGTTAGTGGGGATTATCCAGGGCCCGGAACGTCTGGCTCTGGTTCGAGTTCCACGAGAATGCAACCCTGATATCAACATTAGTTGTTTAGCTCATTGCTGAGCGTCGAGAACTCATAATTATATCATTTCTGCGTTGCAATCTTGACGATATGTCTCCATCCAGAGTGGTTTTCAGCTTTCCTTTAAATGATCTGAAGAGACAGGCCAGTGATATTCTTCGTCTGATTTAACTATCTACTTGCTGTTCTTCCCCGTGCTCTGCTGCCTTCAACTTTGCCTTGCAAAATTGTATTTTCTAAGTGGCCACATGGGAAAATATACGTTTCTTGATGCTCTGTTCGTTCAGAATGGAAACACTTCTTCTTCTTTTCATGCAGGGTACACACAGCATTCTCCGCCAACACCACATCTCAAAGGCATCAATTTTACTTTTGTCTCTAGCATTCACGGTTCAGGTCTCAGCCGTACAAAAAGACAGAGAACACTAGTGATTCCACCAAGCGCATCGTCACAGCTTTTGATATTGCCCGGTTCTACCAGATCTTAGTGAGTATAACCACTGCAGCACGACCTAGAACAATGCACCTTTTGATATCTATTTCACAGCTTCCCGTGTCATTGATGACTGACCCAAGGCATACAAATTCCTTTACTATCTCCATGTCCTTTAAACATCCTGTAAGTCAGATTTGACCTTGCCGATCAACTACCATAGGAAACACAAAATAGGATATCTTACTCCAGCAATGTCGCCAACCTTTCGTGAGATAAAGCACCAGAAGAAGAAGGAGTAGATACCAGTGTTTCCAAATTCCTGATATTATTGTTCTGCTATTCGTTAATGCTACGAATGCGCTATTACATTTGAAAGTTTGTTTGACAATAACCTGTTTTGAAGATATTGCTATTACATTCGTTTCGTAGAAATGTCGTCGGCTCCTTGTGTGTGTTCCTGTCGGAGGCTTGAGTAATGTTCCTCCGCAAGTTTGCTGGAAGGCAGGAAGTGGACGACGGCTTGTTAGTGTTACTGACCCAAATAAGATGATGAACCACCCAGCAACCAGCTGCCATTTGGCCTTCCTTTTTAGCGTCATGAAATCTGATGATCTTTCATAACGAAGTCGATCGTATGATATGTGTCTGGCTATATATAGCGATTAAAACTGGTCCACACACAGCAAGAGAGCGATTTCACTTTCTACCAAGACTTGTCCGGTTAGAATTCAGAAACTTTCTTTGTTCGCAGAAAGGGACAAGATAGTTCGAAAAGGACTATTCCTTCCGAAACGATAACAGTAAGGTACAAATGATAATAATCGTAGTTAAACAAGATGTGGCTGAGATGGATATCACAAGGAACGGGATATTAAATAATGCAATGTTCAGAAAAACAATTATGGAGGAATTCGGGGAGATGAATGGGAATGAAAGGGAGCAAAGGAAATCTGTCTGGACGGGGGAAACAAGGAGGGAACGTAGTTAAAAAATGAAGAAATACTGGCAAGAGAGCAAGGCAAGGGGAGGGGGGAATAAAATCATGAAGTTGCTTCACGTGAAAATAATAATAATAATAATAATAATAATAATAACAACAATAAAAGCAAAGAGTATAAAAATTAATAAAGAATTCTGCGTGGCTATTGCTGTCTTATAACGCCTTTGGCGGCGCCTGTTATCTGTTACGTGGGAATCTAGTGGAAGGATATGTAGTGTATGGCACTTTAGGTTAACTTTTAGGTTAAGTCAAAACCCCATGCATCGAGTCCCTGGAATTAATCATGCATGGTTAAAATCACATGAATCGACCGGAAATCGAACATGGAACGTCACAGACCGAATACCGGAATTCTGACCATCCAACCAGGGGTCAGACTAT
Organism: Anabrus simplex; assembly: GCF_040414725.1. Taxonomy (NCBI): domain Eukaryota; kingdom Metazoa; phylum Arthropoda; class Insecta; order Orthoptera; family Tettigoniidae; genus Anabrus; species Anabrus simplex. The sequence goes on along the minus strand of NC_090265.1, from coordinate 1,731,003,822 downwards.
ACAAAAACAATGTTATGCTGTTAGTAAAGATATATAGTTCCCACTGCATTTAAAGCTATGTAAATATTGGTTTGTGGATTCCTAACTTTTTTCTTAGCTTGGTCAACTCTAGATCTTAGATTTTACACACACATAATCTCACGATCTTGATATTCATATGCGTTAAATGTAATCATCAGTAAGTTAAATGAATTAATAATAATAATAATAATAATAATAATAATAATATTTTGCTTTACGTCCCACTAACTACTTTTACGGTTTTCGGAGACGTCGAGGTGTCGGAATTTTGTCCCGCAGGAGTTCTTTTACGTTAATCTACCATCACAAGGCTGACGTAATTGAGCACCTTCAAATACCACCGGACTGAGTCAGGATCGAACCCGCTAAGTTGGGGTCACTCAGTCCGGCTTTAAAGGAATTCTGGGCTTAGCTGGGGTTACCAATCCACTCTCTCAAATTGTCATCTCCAAGAAAGTCTACCCTCTTAGTCATCTTTTGGGATTCTGCTGATGTGTTCTACGCAGTCACTGGGAAGGAGGTGGGGATTACGTTGCTGCTACAGTATGTGGTTTCGGTTTGACATACTACTTCTACATAAGACCATATTAATGCGGGAAGACACAGTGTGCCACGTACATTTCTACATTTAGTCTATATTTATTAATCTAGATTTTATATGATTGATAAGAAGCTCATGTAAAAGAAGAAGACTCCCTCCGCAACCGGAACTGAATCAATATACGTCCTCAGTTCACGCAAGAGCACCGTTGTTCATTGATCACCAAGATGGTTGTGATTTATGAATCCGAGCGAGCTGGCTGCGTGGTTTGAGTCGCATAGCTGTGAGCATGCTTTAGGGAGATGGTTGATTCGAACCCCTCCGTAGGCCCTAACGATGGTTTTTTTTAATGCTTTCCCATTCTCACCTTAATTAAGGACACGGACGCTGTATTCCCAACCCTTTACCTTTCATTTCTTGCGTCGCCGCAATTCTTCCATAAGTTGTGTGTGTGTGTACACAGCTAAATGGTTAGCGTGCTGGCCTTTGGTCAAAGAGGTCCCGGGTTCGATTCCCGGCAGGGTTGGGAATTTTAACCATAATTGGTTAATTTCGTTGGCACGGGGGCTGGGCGTATGTGTCGTCTTCATAATCATTTCATCCTCATCACGACGCGCAGGTCGCCTACGGGAGTCAAATCAAAAGGCCTGGATCTGACGAGCCGAACTTGTCCTCGCACACTCCCGGCACTAAAAGCCATACGCCATTTCACTTTTTTCCATAAGTTAGCGTGACGTTCAACCACGAAAAAGAAAATGATTTTGATTGTTCCTTTTGCAATCCTCACAAGATTAAAAGTGAACTTAACACTTGTCTTCTGCATGCACTTTCTTTTTGTTGAAGCCATCTAGTGAATGTCGCAAAGGTAATCTATTCAAAAATTAAAGCGATCATGGTGATCAGCCAATCTCGGAACACTGTCACTTTTCTACATTTACATATCATTAGAGAAGAAAGTAACGCGGGAACTTGGCGAAATGTTCCACTTAATACGAACTTATTCGAAAAGTTCCTGCTGACCACAGGAAAGCAGTCAGAGCAAATCTCTCACGGTGAGAAGCATCTGAAATTTGAAAGGAACATCTTTTCTGTGCCGTGGTAACGGAAACTGAAAAATAGTTGAAATTATTCGTATTACATGAACATAACGGTGACAGGTTAGGTATAGCCCCTGGGTCTCGAACTCAGCACGTTATCTGACGTGAGAAGGATGTACAAGTTACTGTAATGCACCTCCTTCCACAGCAATTATAAGTTGAGGGAAATGGAGCAATATACTCGTCCATAAAGTTATTTCAACGCCAACGGATGTGACAGTGGGTACAATGGTTTCCTTTTGACAGAACGTAACTGACAAACTGTTCAAAAGTCAGCCAACATGTTATACATCCACAATTCCTTTCGGCATATGCCTATAAACCTTTATGTAATCAAATCACAATTACTGTTAATATTCAACTTGTTTTTTTATACTTTGTCCTCAGGAGCAATCTCCAGTTGGAGAAAGTAGAAATGAATAAATTAACGATTCAGGGGGAAGGGAGGTCGATAAATCAAGAGGACTGAAGTTTAAAGAAAACTATTTTAAATGCCGAGATTTTTCTCCAAAACTGGGCGCCTAAGCAAAGTGAATGGCTTCTGAACCATTCGCTGTCATCTACTCCATGTTCATAAGGCTGACAAAAATTTTCACGTGATCAATACTTCACCATTGAATTGTCTATTTTTCCTGGTGTTTTATTATTATTTTTATCAGCAGTGGTGGTGGTGGTGGTGGTGGTATTAGTAGTAGTAGTAGATATACACTACTTTTTACACAACAGGAGTATGAATAACGTATCATTACTAAATACAAATGTGAAGACGGAATTGCAAATTTCCATAAAAGCACTAAGTTGGATTAAATGACGGAAAATAAAATGCAAACTATAAGTATTTTATCAAAATAAATCGAAATGATAAACCTAACATTTGAGACCTTGGAAAGAGAAAATAGAAAGGTACAAACATTCACTGAAAGAAATTTAATATTAAAATATGAACATTTGATTCCAAAATACGCATTTTGTCATATCCTTATGAGAATTACTTTCCTCAAAATCTGCTGGATTGTGATGATTTACTGGTTTTTATTTTCTGATAAAATAATGGTGTGAAAAATACAGGATATTGGATCTTTCATCCTGTTTGCTCCAGATGGGACGCCTAAGGAAATAATTATACACACCCTTAGTAGCCAAGTGCAGTGCATTCAAGCTACATACATTTTACGAATAATGAAACTAATAAATGTAATCTACTCAAATGAGGAGACTGGAACACAGGAACTAAATTTTTTATACAAAACAGAAATGTAGTTCAGCTAAGTCGGAGAAAGATGCAGTGGACTTGATACGGATGATAGTTCAATCATTCGTAAGATACACGGTAATCGGAGAGCCGGAACGTCTGTGGTGTCCATGAATTTGTACACTATACGGGAAATCGTGATATGTATATCTGCAACTAAAAATATATATTCCCACGCAGACTCATTAACGATTTGATTCCATCATTGGACATTACGGAAGACTACGTAGGAATTTCAATTAATACTCCATGTGAACCACCATTCTGATAACAAATCTAAGATGTTTGTCGACTTGGGAATCCTTTTAGTTTCATAAATATTCATGCGAAAAAATAGAGTGAATTACTGAAAAAATGCAGAGTTCCAGTGCAAAAGTATTTTGGTAGTCCATCCGAGGTAAATTGGTGCTTCAGAATGCAAACCATTCAGCACTACATAATCGGTACATTTACTTTGACCTGTAACAAAGAACAGAATCATTCTTTACTAATAGCTATGGAATGAGTGGTAAGATATGAAGGCATATTTATATTTTACGACATTACCCCTTTAATTTCCTGTCCATGAGTACGAACTTTATGTGTATATACCGTTAATTACGATGTACGGTAGTGTTAGGCTCCAGTCTCACATATTGCATATGATTGCGATAACTCATCGCAGGACTTTAAACAGAACCTAAGCACATTACATGTTAAATCTTGTAAACAACTTCTCTATTTATAGTTTGGAAGACACTGTATGCACTCTTAAGTCTACATAACTTCATTACACTGTAGCAACTTTATAACCAATAATTAAATAAATAACGATATCTTATAACATCAGACAACTAATATTAAGTCTGACAGGCATTGAAGGTGGCGATTATCTCGACTCTAACAGGAATAACGCAAATTATGAGCATCTCGTGATATCTAAGCAAGAATTGAGAGATCTAGAAATTAATACTATCGGTTAGGGGAAGAGAAAGAACGTGAAATTTGAGAGAATGAAATAATTTCTAGGCCTAGAAATAGGCAATTCTTGCAGTATTTCAAAATGAGGAACATGCACAATATTTCAGTTACCACTATGTACGACGCGATGTCTTAAAGGGAATTTTTGAACGACTTACCTTTACCCCAATACGGTAAAAAGTGACTGATACAATGTATGCACCCTATATGGCATACAATGACGTAAACTAGTGATTAAAGGTGGTCTATTTAGAGCTAACAAAGCCTAAAATGATTTAATGTGGAATTAAATTATAAATTTCTTGAAAAAAGGTGTGGATAAAAAGAAGCGAGCAGTCAAATCATATCCTTATGAGATCAGGGTTCATTGAACCAATGTAGTAGTAGTATTTATTCATTCATTATGTTGTTTACATGTTTACATTACTCTGTTTCTTATATGCATAACTCTTCTAATAACATTACTACTTGAGAAAATTTAATCTTGTAACTAAACCACATATATTACAGAAGTAGTAGTATTATTAACATATTAATAAATTGAACCTGTAACTATCTCTTGCACACATTAAATAAATTATTATTATTATTATTATTATTATTATTATTATTATTATTATTATTATTATTATTATTATTATTATTATTATTATTATTATTATTATTATTTATGAATTATATTGTTTGATAGGAATTAATTGCGGAATACTTGTTGATTAAAATATAAAGATGCATTGTGGATAACTCTTGGTGCTACTTTTTGAAGTCATTACAATGAAATCTCATACAATTTAGTGCAGAGTATCTTATTCCATAAAGGGAGTCAAAATTAAAAAGCAAAGTCACAGGATGTGTTGAAAATCTGTCAAGGCATTCGAATGTTAAATAGGATGTTACAGGTAACGGATAACAGTAGCTGTGGAATATACAAGCTTTGTTTTCAAACATGACATGTTGTGAACTTAATTTATGACAGAAGATTTTTTCTGAAATACCGGTAAAAAGTGTATAGTGGTATTGTGCGTATTTTATTCTGTTTCAGTTTAGTTTTTTCTTTTTCTTTGTTTTCGTTTTTTGTTTTTAACTTGTTTTGTTTTGACGTGTCGCTTTTAGATAGACCCAAATGTCATCGACGTATGCCGAGCAACGAACCTACTACCTTGGCAATAGAAAGTCAATGAATAACCGAACACTGGGGTTGGCAAATAATTAATTAATTTATGATTCCGTTCGATGGAATCTAGAGCCTATTCGCAGGTAATAATTAACATATATGAGGGAGTGAGAATGATTGCAGGAACAATGGGAAGAGGGTACTTCGACTGAGGAGGTGAAGGCTAAGTTAGGAATGAACTCGAAGGATGAAGTTGTTTGTATAAATCGGATTCAATCATGGAGTCATGTGAGGAGTACGAAGAAGGATAGATTATCCAAAATAATTATGACCTCAGCCATGGAAGATAAGGGAAGCAGAGGGTGACCAAGACGGCGGTGATCAGACTCAATTTTTGATTATTTAAAGATATGCGGTATAGAACTAATCGAGCTGTAGAAACGTTGGGAACAGCACAATCACCAATCCTGAATCAAAGCTGGCGACTTCGATCTTGGCTCGGTCTAATGGTACTTAAAAGCGCTCAAATACGTCAGCCTCTTGTGGAGCAAAATTCCGGCACATAGGCGTCTCCGAGAAATGTAAAAGTAGTTAGTGGAACGTAACACCTATGACATTAATATTTCTGTTATGTTTTTTTTTTCAGGAAACTTTAAATTCCTTAAACTTGTTTCAGAAGTAACAAATAAAGTTTAATATAAAATTCTGTGTGTTGGTCAATGTTTCTGACACTGGTCTCTTTCTTTGTTTGCAGAGAGGGGCCCTACCATAGCTGCCAGCCGCAGCACGACGCACCTACAACCCCGATGAGTGTGTACTGCTTCTATCCCCGGATCGCTTCACTGCCCCATGTGAGGACTTGTACCATGCGTGAGAAGGACTCGAGCCCCCGTAAGATGCTGCTCTCTTCTAGCGGGCACAGCTCGCCGAAGCAGGCAGCCGTCTACCCATTGTCGGTGCGGGTACCTGAGGAGGAAGAGGATCACCGTGATGCCGAGATGCCATTTGATCTGTCACGGAACACTCGGTCTGCAGGACCTCATATGTCCCCTGCTGGACGCCCTCCAGCCGGACCAGCCGATGATCAACCACTAGATCTCCGCGTTGAACATAAGAAACTTTCCCTGGTCATGATAAGGCGTCGTATAGAAGACGAAAATCAAAACGTCATACTGCGATCTCCTTCGCCGTATTCACCACCATCTCAGGATAAAGATCGTGCTGACAAGGAAGACGAAGACCTGCAATCAAGTCCCCATTCTCCTAATAATAACAATAGTAGCACTCCTAACCACAATATTAAGGCTACTTCTCCTAGCATAAATCCTTACCCTGTATTATTTTCCCACCAACCTTTACATCCTATTATGCTAGAAGCAATGTATAGAGGGGCTGCATCCAAAGATGGAGGCCCAAGGTTACCAATGCCATACCCTGTTAGTCCCCCAGGGTATCCTCAACCACCTAGACCGTATCCGTTCCTGAATCCTAGCTTGCTCAATGGACATCAGCCCTCTCAGTCTGGTGTTCCAACTCCTCCATCCTTTGATGTTATGAGAAGCCATCATCAGTCCCAACAACATCCAGCTCTTCAAAAACCTTACCTCCACCAAGAACCTCATGCTAATGGAGGAAGTAGTAGTGCTGGAGGTAAACTCAAGGACCGCTACGCGTGTAAGTTCTGTGGCAAAGTATTTCCACGTTCTGCCAATCTTACACGTCACCTGAGGACACACACGGGAGAACAGCCATACAAATGTAAATACTGCGAGCGCTCGTTCAGCATTTCGTCCAATCTACAACGTCACGTGCGGAATATCCACAACAAGGAGAAACCATTCAAATGCCCTCTCTGTGACAGGTGCTTTGGACAACAAACCAACCTGGATCGTCATTTAAAGAAGCACGAAGCGGATGGACCCACGATTCTGGATGAAAATGGCCATCGTGCTGCTTTGGCACAGCGACCAGGAAATCGTGCCCCACTTTCCCTAGGTCCAGGTGTAATGGCAGATGAATCTTATTTTGAAGAAATTCGCTCTTTTATGGGAAGAGTGACAGCAGATGGCGGGGTTATTGGACCTCTGGGCCAACAAAATCCAAGAACAGCAATTCCAGCACCTGGTTACCATCTCAACCACTTTCAACGTCATAACAGTCTCCCGGAACATCTAGCTCGACGATGTATTTCACCTCCAGGATTAGATATTCACCGGGAGCCTCTTGAAGATGACAGAAAAAGGGGCAGGTCATTTTCTATTGAAAAGGATAATTTTTCATCTAGATCATCATCTTCATCTTTAGGATCATCAATAGCCGGTTCTTCTCTTTCACCCTCTCGCACGGCCTCGTCTCCAACACCTCCAGTGACAAGAATGTCGTCTAAGGAAGAAGATCAGCCGCAGCTCTCTCCGATGACGGCCCAACACCGCTCCCATACGGCCACACCTGAGGAAATGGAGACCACACCGCCCATGGTGGAACCGACAAGCCCCGAGGAAGAAGACCGGTCATCGCCTCCTCCTACTCCCTCACCAGCCAATAATAATAATAACAACACCTGAGGAGCACTTTCCATTTTACACTTTCGCATGTCTCGTTGAGAAAATCGAGAGCAGATCCTGCCCGCAGGCCACAAACGATAAGGGCGTGGCGAAAGTGTAGCAAGGAGGCACAACTACTGGTGTGACACACTCACTCTGGCAGACAACTTGCGGCCTTGAATAGAACAACACGTCATTGAAGAATAAGACGCAGTTTCAAGAATATTCTTCCATGAAGGAAAGAAAGACACACGTCCAAAGAGAACAAACTGAAATGGATTGGGTAATATAATTATTGTTCTCTACCTCCCGTGAGTTGTTCTCTTTGGACTGGTTTGTTTAATAATGTCTGCTCAAAACTGAAAGTGTTCAAATTCTTGCTTACTCTACGACAGAAATTAGTTACGTTTTAATTAACACCTAAAATATATTTTCCAACAGATATCTGCATATTGTTTGTTTAAATTATTTATAGCAGGAATTATAAAACAAGGATAACGTGTTCTATGAAAAAAAAGTAGTTTTACGGATCATTTTCAATATTTAATTGATATTAAAGAAAACGCACTTACAATGATAAGTCGATCCATACTCACAAGGTGATTTATTTATTACATAGAACAGAAGAGTAATTCACTTTCATTAGCTCATAGTAATCAGGCACTCTACTGTAGAATTTTTCAGATTGCGCGAGTTCATTTCCTTTAGCGGTCTTGTCATGTTGAACTTACTTACTTTCATTTATAAAACTGCATATCCATTTTCTTCAATTTCAGGGAAAATACCAACCACCCTACAGTACATCCGGTTACAAAATTCTGAATGAGAACTTTCCTGATACCTATATTGTCAAGCAGTGTGTTTCACTTGACGTCGAAGAACAATTTCTGTTTGAATTTCGAACTTTTTAACATCCGCTGACGTTGACAAGTCCAGTATTTAAGGGAAGGGAGAGATAAAATAGACCACCCTACCAACATGAGGATTGTCGCTTAATATGCCTCTTTACCACTGTTTTATTGGCATCACTATGTAACCGTTAGTTGTACTTTGGACTAATACGTCAACGAGTAGAGATTCCACCTGTAGATCAAGGTAATATTTGCTAATTGTAAATGTCTTTCAGTGACGTTAAATATACACTCTTGGGGGGAGACCCAGCTTAACAAAGGAAAAAAAAAAGGTTGATATTCATTCGATTGTTAAATATGCTACAATTGTTGTTGACAATTCCTGCACATATCCCAGTATTGGCATGCTTCCTGGCAACCAGAAGCAACTTTAATAATGTCAGAATTTTAATAATTTTAATATTTTAAAATAAAATGTTCAAAATTTCCCGCCTTTTTAACAGTATATCACTGTTTCCTTTATAAATTCCAAGCTTATAAGAATTTTCGTACTTTTCCTTTTTTTAAAGTGTGTATCAAAACTCCAACTACAAAATGAACCTCTATCATTAACATAGACTGTAATTCAGATTTTTTGTTGGGTTTTTATTCCGAGCGCTAGAAAATATTAACAATTTTGTAAATAAATATGTTATATAAAATCTAATTTCAATCCCATTGATCTGAATGAGGTACAGATTGTAGTACAACACTATGGGAGGAAACTCTGAAAAATTCATAATTATCCGTGAAACAGTAAGAGAGTTATGAAGGAAAACCTTAAAAAGGCGGGAAATTTTGAACATTTTATTTTGAAATGTTGTAATTAGAATTTTGACATTATTGAAGTTGCTTCTGATTGCTCTGAAGCATGCCAATACTGGGTTATGTGCAGCATTTGTCAACTACGTTTGCAGCATATATAACAATCGAATGAATATTGGCCTATTTTCCCTGTGTTAAGCTAGGTCTCCCCCTTAAAGCACTAAGCCATCACTGACCACAGCATTAGGAGACATATTACATAAAATAACTGGAACAACGAATTCCTTTCACAAACAATTCCTAGGAAATGTGCCCGGAGTTGAAATCTTAATCACTGCTCACTTTAACAGATGTTGTCGTCTAAGGCCAGGTGTAAGAGAACATATTATTTCACTGAGGTACAATTACAACTTCTGTTTCTTACTTACTTCTTTGCCAACTGATTATAAGCTGTAAACTAACTTCTAATATAATTCGTTAAATTTGGTAAGAGTATGTTATCCATGTGGTTTAAATGAATACTAATCCTACTACTGTAATAATAATAATAATAATAATAATAATAATAATAATAATAATAATAATAATAATAATAATAATAATAATAATAATAATAATAATAATAATAATGATAATAATATAACGTGTTAAACATCCATTCACAAGAAGGCAGTGTCAACATTTTCCTCTGAAATGGGAGTTCTTTAGTGCCCCAGGAAACCTATCGGCCCGTATATTTCACATTTAATCACTCTAGTAGGTCAAATAATAGCACCAGAGTTTGATCCTATGTAACCTTGTATAAATTAGCCAAACAGTGCTTCCCAAACATTTGTGGTGGTAATACGTTCACTCCAATCTTCTGTTCACAATATACAGACAGAGTACATTCTCAATAGACACGTCTCTCAAGTCTGTGTTACTTAGACCTTTTCCTCCACAAGCTGATTCAACAAAGACTTAATGTTGTACTCCTCTTTATTCGTTGTTTCATCATCGAGTGAGGAACGATTGTTGTCTCATTAATCCTTCATCCTTTTACCATCCTTTCCCTAATAAATAATTATTAAACTGACCGATCACCCGACAGGAATTCGCTCTCCGTTCGAAGTCGTGAGTAGGTTATGGTAAGACATTCCTTTTACGGACAGAACTAAAAGTGTTATGTAGCCCATTCAAGACGTAAGCAAACATGTCCATATATAACAATATGATAACCTATTATGATACTGAGATCCTTAACCGATTTTCAACACGAGCCTTTTTCTTTCATAATATTTCACTTCTTATCAATTCAAACCATCAACATCTGAATTAATTTCTCTGACTTACAGTGAATAAGTTCCTTCTCTAATCCGCCTCAGTGTGGTAAATTCTAAAATCAACAATCATTTGAGCGAAATGTATTAATCGTATTCCAATAATAATAATAATAATAATAATAATAATAATAATAATAATAATAATAATAATAATAATAATAGTCATTAGCTACTTAGACATAAATATATATTACAGCTGGGGTTATCAAAAAATTTTAGTCACGAACCTTGCGATACAAAAATGCGTGACGCGTTGTTACCTAACAACCGTGCAGGCTGTGATGTGAAGTACTGATGGCTGGCCATGACTGAGGGACATATAGAAGATTTTTTAAAATCAAAGAGGCCTCATCTTTTTATACTCTAGAGAAAATTTTAATTCATTCGTGGTATGTAAAATCAATACAATTTATTATTAATTATTTGGGTTCAGTAATTCTCTTCAGTGTTCAGTTGGCTGTTCGAGAATTATAGGTTGTAAAACTAAACGCCAGTAGTTAACACAAAAGTTTGATTACTTGCTTTTAAGTCCGACTCATAACGATGTACGAACCTTACTTTTCAAAGGACACCCTACTGTTCCTCTCTGTTATTCCTTTGTGCCTTGGATATAAAATAATAATTTCCTTCAATAATACTATATAGGTGGTAATTAGCTACCTCATTATAGGAACTATGAAACATTAACCATTTGCTTGTACTGGAATTTTCCTTAGTACATTTTTAGAAAATTCTCTATTAAATGATATTGTGCGATAAATATTCACACTTCTAGTATACATGAGAAAGACATTAATCATGGTTATTGATCATGTAATTATTATTTCTGTCGATTATTATCTTATCGGTACATATTTGTCGTCCCATGGTCTATAGGTAACAAGCCTGCCCCTTAACCTCTTAACTGGAGGCCCCGGGTTCGTGAATCCACTCAGCCTAATTGATAACACCATCTGACAGTGAGACGAGTGTCCCAGTCTAGAAAGTTAAGAATAACGGCAGGGAGGATTCGCCCCGATGACCAGGTGTAACCTCATTATCTGCAGTTCTTGGGGCTGAGGAGTTGTCAGTTGGTACGCTAAAGCCCATCAGCGCTGTAGCAAAATGGGCTATGTTTAACCTTCTTTCTGTTTTTTTTTGCTAAAATATTTGTTACTACTCCTGAGATAATTAGCAGAGTGCAAGTTTCTACATAGGAGAAAGCGCCCTGTAAAACATGCCATCCTTACGAAAAATGAAACTAAGAGTCCGTCCACCACAGAATAAGAAAACAGATCAAGTCTCTCTCTCTCTCTCCCCCTCTCTCTCTCTCTCTCTCACACACACACTGTTAAAGAAAAAAGGAGGAGAAAGAGGGGAACCTTTGAGGAGGAGGCTCATCTCAAGGATGACGGCAATGTGAACTCCCCACTCCAGCCTTTCATGAAGACCTTCTTACACGTGCCAATATTCTCAAACCGTTTTGAAGCTGGTGTAACTCGCTAGTGGCTACACTTTTACTGTTTCGTGTTATACCGCCTCTTCTCTTGCTTGTCCCTATAATTTACCACAACTAACAACTCCATCAACAAAAGGAAAAAGGAAGGAAAGACAGTCAAAATATATCGCGTGAAGAGAAATTACATGTTATGGAAACATGAAACTAAAACTGAAATATTTTCACCTAAATTTTATGTCCTGCGTAATTCCTTTAATGTGTTAAGTAGGAGGTTGAATTAGTTGAACACTCCGGTGATAAAGAGAGGCAATATTGAATGCTATGGTCATTGACTTCTAATATCGGTACTTGTTATACAACGATGTGCATTGACTTTTGCAGAGTTTTATATTAGCCGATTGACATGAGTTCTACCATGGATGACTTAAATTCCTTACAAATGGTTTGGAATCGGTAGAATTCATCCTAACGAAGACGGAACCTATTTAGTACACCACAAATTGTTGATAAATTCATATACTAGCACTGACACCACCATCACACAGATTATCACACATAACCCGTAACCCGTGTGCGATACCAAGATTCAGGGTGACATAGTTACTATACACCAGTACCTAAAACTGTACTTATTCATTGAATACTTCTTCTTCTCCTCCCTTACGTTTATTTCCAATACATTCTACGTTTCACAGCAATCAGATGTTATTTTATTAGTTTTTTTTATATTCGTGTGCTAATATCCCCTCGTGTGTGTATTTAATTAAACTATCTCCTTCAAATATTTATTCCCATTAGTCCGATTTTGTTGTTTATTATTTCATCTCTCTTCTATCTCAAACAAATTAATCACAACATTCTGTAAAAGTTCACAGGAAACAGGAAAAAAGATTGTTCATGGTTCTGTGAAGCAAATTTATTCGTAATTTTAAATAATAATCAATTAGTGGGATGCATAATGTTACACGTAAGCAGTAAAATATGTAGATCATTTTTAGAAAATTCTGGGAAATGAATCTGTCACCATACAACGTGTTAGGAACTTTATAATCTCAAGATGCAAACAAGATCAATTTCAGCACGTTGAAAGTGAATTTATTTACGCACAAGGGCAAAGTTATATTCGCATTCATGTATTATGTTGATGAATCATACAAGGCAAGGCAGTTATGAGAATTTTCAAATAATATTTCCAAATGAATACAAAACTCCTTTTAGTATTTATCAGTATGTTACACCTAAGATGAACGAAGGTGCTTGTACTGCTGAAGAATGATTAGATTCTAGTTATCCATAATAATAATAATAATAATAATAATAATAATAATAATAATAATAATAATAATAATAATAATAATAATAATAGTCATTAGCTACTTAGACATAAATATATATTACAGCTGGGGTTATATTTTAATTTGCAATGTCAACAAAGGTTGCCAGCAGTTCAGTTTATGCAAATGAACTGTTCTTTACGTTTGTGTAATATCGGCAAGACTTGTCTGGTTTTAATCAGAGAACCTGTAATATAAACCAAAACATATGTTTCTCTGTACATGCATTGAAAATAAGTGCCAGAATTACATCAGAAGTTGTGAATTTGTTCTTATTGGCAAGGATCAAGTAGCGCATGGCAGTTGAAGCAGGCGCAACCTATGAGAGGTGACTTCCGTAAAACTAGGGCATGCAAGCAGGCAGGCCTCGTGCCCTCGGGCATTGTGAACTGGTCAGAGAAGCAAGACCGGTATGTATTAGGTGACCACACCCTGTCAGTGGTATCCATAGCAACGAACAATCCAGCAGAAGCTGACTTAGTGCAACCTCGCCCTTCCCTGGAGCAACCATGCATCATCATAGAGTCCTCTAGCTCGACTAACCTCGCATCGCCGCCTCGCGAGGTCGTACCAGTTTACTCCCATACACCTCCTTTGACCATTAATTCTGCAACGTATCCTGATTAAGTTAAACACATGACTTACATTATCTCTTAGAATTCGCAGTTTATACAATACCACTAAATTCCAAATTCCATTTGAAGAATTCTTAGCGGAAACTAAGATCAAGTCTAAGTAAAGTAATACCTCGAAATTATTACAAAACACTGTTCCACATTATTTAATTATTCAAATATTATTCTAAGATTGGTCTACGGTATATACTTTCAAAGATAATTCAATAATTGCACTGACTCATTTGCGTAAATCATGTATAAAAGTTTGCAAGAATGTATCTATGTTTACTCACTAATCTCAGTTCACATTGTGTATCGCATCCTGGCAACATTTAAACGAATTATAATATTTTATTCTAATTCAAGGTGCCATTTACTCCTAATTTATTGTACTCAAGAATATAATACCTATGTTCGATTATTTCAAGAAACGTCATCCTTTGCTAAATTTGATCACTGAAATAATTTCTATGAATTCACAGTTTGCACATTTGCTAAATGTCAATTGCCACTTGAAAAATCCTCATCAGGTGCTGAAATCAAACAGATGTTAAGGAATAAACTGTTTGCACACTATCACTAAATTTCAAATTCCATCTGAAGAATTCTTAGTAGAAACTAGGCTCAAGATTCAAGTAATAATTAGATATTAAAACAAAATTGTATTCTACATTATTTATTTATTCAAATCATATTCAAAGATTGGTCTACCGCAGGGATGGCAAACCTTTTCCAACTAACGTGTCAATTAAGGTCTTGTTTATTAGGTTTTACTGTCTAGTGTGCCATTAGTTATTTTCCTTCAAAATCATCACGAAACCCCCTCAATTGATACTAAATGAATCACTGAATTAAAAGTGCAAATTTATATAATCATATTAAAATAATTCCAAGATATTAGAAAAAGGTGTTTGATCTCTAAGGGAGAGATCTTCTCTATCCAGAATGTGCATACCACCTTGACACACACATACAACCTTGTCTTATGAATGCAGTACACGACGTTTCTCCTCAGGAAACGTAGTAATTAGCATTCGTATATAATAGTAAATGAAGATTATAGGCTATTGATGCAGGATGTATCCCCCTCTCCCAATTGGCATTGCAGAGTTTTAATAATTACGAGGAAGGGTTACGTATTTCCTAATGTTCAGCTTATTTAAAGCATTTTCCTTTTTATAGTTATCAACAAACTCGTTTATACTGTGTGTATTTCTCACAGGATGAGATTAAATAATTGAAAGGGATTATAAGTGTCTTTAGCAATCAGGTAAATAGCCTTCGACGACATGCCATTTCGGTGTGTATCTTCAATTAACGACAAACATAACTAAGAGCGGATGGTATAGAGATCATAAGATGATATCTTGTAAGCATATCGTTGTCTTAATTACTCGAGATACTAGCATGTACCTGATACAATATCCTTTAACACATGCTAAGCTACTTCACTACAAAATCGTTCGAAACATTCTTACTGATGTTTTCTAATAACATTTTCTTAACACAAACATGTAATTTGAGCCCCTCCTTGCATACAATCTGTTTTCTTCAAACAAGGATTTTTCTACAGAAATGAACCTTCATACATCTTTGCTCTTCAATGAGTAATAGCAAAAGGTAATCAGTCTGAAGAAGCTTACCAAAACCTCACATGGGTTGCTTGTCTCTTCGTAGATATTCAGAAACTTCACTTCGTGGGACACTATTCTAAAGAAATCAGTAAATAGTTAACATGCAAATTGATTATGAACATAAAATTAAATCTGAATTACATATGAAAGTGTACTTTATTTAGTCTTTGGTATTGAATTGTGGATCCGTTTAGCTACAAAATCAGTTTTTGCTGAAATGAGAACAACGGTAAACAAACAATATGAAGGTATCTTCAGTGGCAAAATCGATTTGATTTAGTAATCAATTTTTGTGATTATTTTGTATAAACTGTGTTATCAATGTGAACGTAAACCAAGGTAAATGAAGTTATTCCTTTGTCTTTGTATGAATTTACGTAATGGTGCTCCCCTTGCTAAAAGTGTACAATTTTGTTTGATAATGAAATTTTTGTGCTCAGAAGAGTGCTCAAGTGACAATAATTATTTATATACAACATTGCAGGAACTGTTTAACATCAAGCTGCACAATCGGACATTGAAGTCTTTTTCACTCGGAAGTGCGGATATCTACAATATAAGAATTATGTTCCGGTGAAATAGAAAAGTGAATGATTAATGAAATATTTTTAAAATAATATTTACTTCACAAATCCTGTCAGTTCAATGATTTTATTGTATTAGTTAAGTTAATATTATAGTGTTTTGTGTTCCTATTATTTTTTCAGTGCAATTTACAAAGTTACCTTTTACTCAAGTGTTGATTAGTAGTGTGTTCCAATGTTATTTTAATGAAAATTTAATAATTACACACAAACTACCTATGATACAACATGAGGAATACCAAAATGTACTGCACTAGGGCTTAACTAATTTTAGTACCGAATAAAAGACAGCAAACTAGTATTTTAGGTTATCGCTTTTATTGTTTTTGTTCTCATGTACAACAGTTTTAGATGGTTTGTTTCTTTTCTTTAATGTTCAGTATGAACAATTAAGTTATCTGGTTTTTATACCTGAGCGTACATTAAGGCCGCCGTTTTAGTTTGAGGTCGGTTTAGTATTGATTAAAAAATTTATATAACTTTATATGATTTTCTTAATGAACGGGAAAATAGATTGAAAATGTAATTTACAGGTATGTACTAAAACATTGTCCGGCTCCATGGTAAGCATGCTGGCCTTTGGCTACAAGGGTCCCGGGTTCAATTCCCGGCAGGGTCGGGAATTTTAACCATGATTGGTTAATTTCGCTGGCACGGGGGCTGGGTGTATGTGCCGTCTTCATCATCATTTCACCCTCATCACGACGCGCAGGTCGCCTACGGGAGTCAAATCAAAAGACCTGCATCTGGTTTAGCCGAACTTGTCCTCGGACACTCCCGGCACTAAAAGCCATACGCTATTTTTTTTAAAACTAAAACATATCAAATCTTCAGAATTTTAATGAAGTAGCATTTGTACATATGTTTGTTAGTTATTCATTAATCAACGTAAAATATTCCTTTTCGAATTTTATCTGATATTAATTTTGAAAAGCGGAAAATTTTCCGTATTATATATACGTAAGTAATCGCATTAAAGTCGAAATTCGTTCCTGTAAAATTTTGTTAGAACCTAGATTATGAAATTTCTTCCCATTAATAATCAGTGCAGCAATTACAGAATTATTATGAATACCTTAAAACTCTTACTGTTAAGTGAGTAAGATTTGATATGTTTAAGCATATAATTTTGTTTACTAGATATGAAATAAAAATGTAACTGATCGAAGAAAATAAGCAAACATTTAGTAAAATTAATAAACTTCTTGTTGAAATTCGTTTTCATAGCTTACAAATAAACGTATAATAAAATTAATTTCAATACAGTAAGCTAATAAAAGACAAACCTGTACTTATAAAGTGTATATAATTAATTTTAAAAGAATCAAGGTTACCCATATAAACGGCACGTGTAGTTTTCGATGTGCTAAACACTGCACTAGTCATAACTAGATGTTGAAATCGTTCAGGAAATTGAAAGCATGAACATCTTCAAAGTCTACTCTAATGCTATACATACTCTGTACATAAATACAAAATCTAAGTATTTAATTTATGACAATAGTCTTATATTTTGTCTGGGTTTTTGAATACAATAAAAGACATTCCAGATTTGTAATATTTTGTAGATAGTGTAATTTTGGTGAAATGAATGGTCTCGTCAGTGGACTCCTATTGTGTAATTTGTTTCTTGTAATAAAAGACAATATCAGATTACTTCGAAAGAAATTGTGGTGATTTTATTTTATCATTCATCCCACCTCACATCCTACATAACAGGAGGTAGAAAATAAAATTATCTTCCTTTCTTGCCAATAAAATAAAAATGTAATATATCTTCAACTTTTTCACAGATTTGAGAGGGTTAATATTATACACGATGCGGAGGCGATATCTATCATACTTGAAAATCTGTCTTCGTTCTCTTTAGATTGGATGAAAGCAAAATTTGCAAAACATACTTAGTAAGAAATTTGCCATTATTAAAGTAGCATATCCAAAATTCCCTTGCTTAAGATTGTTTCTCAATGGACTAACCCTAAAATACCACCTCTCAGCCAGAAAGAAGCGAACAATGAGTTTAGTGACCTCTATCGCATGCCACCGAAATTACGTCGACTGAGCTCGATAGCTGCAGTCGCTAAGTGCGGCCAGTATCCGTTATTCGGGAGAAACTGGGTTCGAACCCCGCTGTCGGCAGTTCTGATGATGGTTTTCTGCGGTTTTCCCAGTTTCGGCAGGCAAATGCTGGGGCTGTACCTTAATTAAGGTCACGGCCACTTCTTTCCCACTCCTAGCCTTTTCCTATCCCATCGTCGCCATGAGACCTATCTGTGTCTGTGCCACACAAAGTAAAATTGTAAAAAAAAGTAACAAAATTACCCACGTTCAGGCACGTTGATGGTCAACAGCGGTTATGTTTACTTTCTCCCCGCTATGTGCAATCCAACGCCATCAGAAGTACTGGAACCTTTCCCACCGTCCCCCATGACTCATGGGACCATGTGACAACACACCAACCTTTTCGGGTCACGAACACATGGGACCATGCTCCATGGAAGTCGATAGTCAAGGGATCTTTTTTGGTCTGTGCCGATTTCTCCTCATTGGGATTGTATACTTAATCCACTCACATGAAGAGTTATCGACCATTCGACTCAGCTAGATCAGAGCTACTCTCCCGTTCCTGAGGTCTGAACACGGACTCCTCAGGGCCGAAGAACGTTCGCGGCAAATGAAGGCTATAAAACATAAACTACCTTAAAGGCCTACAATGAACGGAAGAGGATTCTGGATGCATGTTTTTCGGTATAGATAGGCATGAAATCGTTTGGAACAATTTACTACTCACTCGGTGAAATATACAAATTTACATACACTCTTGATACTTGTTACACAACTAATCTGAGCAAATCACTTATTTTAGCAGCGGAAAAATCCGGGCTGCCATTGACATCGGTTGTTACCTCCACATTCCACAGACAAAATCTATGTGAAAGGCAACGTTAGCTGTTATTTTCTCTACTCCAATAAATTTTCCTTTTTGACACAGACGTAGATATCCATATCCCTCTCTACCAAAACAGAGAATAACCGAGAGGTTGTAATATGATTTCACTTTTTCACATACTATCACTTTGAATTGCCTGTGTCATATATTGCTTACATAATTATTACATTAGTTTGGATGTATGCTACACAAATTGTTTTGTGTATTATCGCAATTGTTTTGTGCGCGTCATCACCCGGTTTAGCATAAACCACTGAGTACCCTATCATATTCACAAAACAAACAAAACAAGCCATGTTCCCCCAATGCGAGTATTCCATGGGACTGAATCCCGTATTACACATTAGACTCTATTTACACAAAAGAAAAATGTCCGCCTTTGAATGGTCGGCTACCGCTAGGAATCAATGAAGTAAAGATAAAAAAAAAAAAAATAATCCGAACATTCCGACCATATCAGAAATCCGTCACTAAAACACGGAGAAGGAAAGGAAAAGGACTCAAGTCTTCCATATAAAATCAACACAGACTTGAACAACGAACTATCATTTGCAATCACTACCAGTGGACTTTCACGAAGTCTAGATTCAAATCGACATCGATTAAAAGTAACCAACAAAAACACATCCTGAAAAAGAAAATATATCAAACACATGTATCAATAAAGACGATGGCTGTAATTTAACCGTTGTAACCCGCTGTCTTAGCGAGCTGTTGATCGCTGCTGTGCCCACATGAGGTTCGAACCTGAGACTCTGGTCGTCTCCATCCAGGGTACTGTAATCAAGCCCTAATTAATCTACTCGTGTATCGAACTGTCATAACAAAAATAAACATCTACATTGCTTTGTAGGTCATGGTCTACGGGGTGGCAATTAAAGCACTTGCTGTCTTTATTCTCAAAGAAACCAGAATGTTGGTTCGGCCAACCTTTCTGCTTGTATATCTTCCTCCCTGTTCCAGATTCTCCCCTCTCAGCCATAAATTCAGCTGACACTTGTCCCACGGTCCGGAGACAAAAAAAACACCATTCAGCCTGCTTCCCGCTAGGCCTTTTTCTCTCTCTGTGTCCATCAAATTAATTCATTAGAAAACTGGCACATTTTATTCAATGCTCGGACCAGCCCACATACATTCAGTACACGAGAATCATTTCTCAAATTCGACCGTTAATTCACATTTCATTCTCTCATATCTCTGGAGGTCTGGAGTTCGACTCGTATCTTCTCTCCTTCCAAAGTGCACCATCCGTTAGCCCCTGACCATAGCAATACTCCTATTTCTCCGCCTCTGAGGCGAGTGTGTGTACCTATCAGATACTACCCTATCTATCGGTATAAATCATCAATCAAAGCACCTTAGGTAAAATAATAACAATACTAATAATAATAATAATAATAATAATAATAATAATAATAATAATAATAATAATAATAATAATAAGAAGAAGAAGAATCTTCTAACCTTTTGCTTGTAATGTATAGTATAAACACACTGCTCAAGTTACATTAAGAAAATAATAATAATAATAATAATAATAATAAAATTCAAATTAATTTAAATTATTAAATCCTTCCAAACCACTAACAGACCTTCTACATCTAACTTCAATAGTGTAGTGGAGGACAGGGGTTCAAACCTCGGCACGTCATTCCTTGAACATCACCAGTTACAGCCAAAACTTATATTACCATGCAACTACATGCTATTTCTGACTTTACGAACATAGTGCTGATTCTAGCCCAAGTTTTTCCTTTCATACGGGCACTTGTCGATGACTCTGTCACCTCGCTAATCCCTACGTAACTTAGGCACTTGCTCAGATGAGATCTACATTATTAATCTACATATCATTCTACTCCTTTTCCCCCCTCAATTCCTTCTCAGCACTAAATAAACAAATTATAATAACATGCAAATATATCCACTAAAAGGGGTCCCCTATTCCATACACTAACACAGGATCACTCCCTTCCCATATCTAATTAATTAATTGAAACAAAAATGAATAAAAGGATTCCCGACCATTCTTGGGCGGATTAAACCTATTTATATGTTATTTTAACCCTATACTTCATGACTATTATTTACAAAGGGAAATACTAGCATTGGAAAGAAACATAACTTGGTACTCAACAGTTGACGTCTTCGGCCCTGCCCGGAGGATCCGGAGGCCTGCCCATGTTGGATTACTCCATGGCGCTGGATCCTGTAGTCCTGGAGTTCAGAAGTTCCATATCTTGTCTTGCGTAATCCATTTTAGTAACACACGGATCACTGAAACTAGATTGTAATTCACACAATTTATCAATTTCTTGCACACGTGTTACCGTTCACTCCTATTACTTCTTTGTCTACCCACTGCCAGTTACAAGGAGATGAATATATCGGCTACTTTCAGCTAGTCTATTACACTGTTAAACCGGGCGTTCCCTGCATTCGTATGATGCAGAATTTTCTATCCCTATCTTCTGTATGGTCTAATAGTTAAGGAACACTCCTCACTAGATTGTTAATCAGTTAATAATCTGACCTACGCTCTGTTCAGAAACAGCGTGATTTTATACAGTTCTTTGTTCTGCTCGAGAAATTCTACGTACTATCAAGTAGTTGTTATGCAAAATCCTACTTCATCTTTCACGAAGTCTTAGTCTACTTTGCAACCGATATCTTAAGTATATCTCATTACCGTACTCGTCTGTTGCCTATCACAAATTATAATCACAAAAAGAAAAAAAACTGAAAGATTTTCCCTGCCGCTTTGTTCACAGAGTATACCAAGGAGCGGTAATCCGATAGCGAAGCGACCGTCGTTTCCCGTCGAAAGCTCCTCAACGACTACTCCAGTTCCCTGGAACTGCAAAAAACTTATACTAGCCCCGGTGGTAGGGGCGGTTTAGTGACTTCATCCCCACTCTTATTTTGACTGCTCCTGGATAAACCAGCCTGTCGAAATTAGCAATACGCTAGACTGTGTGACTCGGATATGCACAAGTACGCTATGCCATGCGGAATTTGATATGTTCGGCGGATCTGCCGTAATTAATTTATCATCTTGGAGGGGAAATAGGGAATCCCCAAAAGCATCTGGTTTCAGCCATGGCGTCCGTACGCTACGGGTCTTATATAACTTGTTTACCAACGCCTTTCGCTTGGAGAGTATTTTCTATCAGAACTCTTGACTTTATAATTCCACCAAAATTCAGCACACTCCTCTAACAGGTGCAGTTTTGTTAATCAAGCCTTATTTACGCCAAAAATGCATTAAATTTAGCCCGATCGCTCTGGCATCGCTGTACGCTTGCAGATGTTTTCCAATATGGAGTCGCTAAATAGTGTTCTTCTCCTGCTTCTTCTATGACGTGTGTCTAGCTCGGGGATTCCTTAAGCCACCCAGTGGGCGGGTGAAGGCGCCTCTCTGGCGGGCTTCGTATTGCACAACCTGACGATACCCCCAGCATCCACACAAAGAAAGCTTGCTGCCAGCCTCCTTACCAAGCATATCACTTGAAATAAATACTAATTGTGCCGGTACGGTCACATCTGCCCCTCCGTTGGTTTCAAGAAATTTGAAACGGAGTTGCGAATTTCTTGAATAATTACTACTCAATCCGTCCTAAGATCAATCTTCTTTAGCTGCTCTAAGTTTCTGTGATTCCAACCTCAACTGGGCATTTTCTCTCTGGAGCAAGAAACATACTCGTGCCATAATGTCGCGTCTCTGGTACAGCTCTACGCACTCCTCACAACTCTGGTCACTCAAATCATCTCGTTCCTCCACCGTCATTACATGGACTGCTGGATCTTCTTCACCATCTCCTTCTTCGTCCCCTGGATCCTCATCTTCGTCTCTCTCTAAATCCTCTTCCTCTTCTTCGGCATTCTCGTCCACCTGATTGGCGTCTATTCTGCTGCTTCCTGGAGGATGGTACAATTTCAAATTGGCGGCATTGTACACTGTCTCAGTCGTGCCGTCCATGCTCTGGACCTTGTAGGAATTATTATCCAAATTTTCGATGATCCGATACGGCCCAATGTATAACTCCGCAAACTTATGATAAATTTTATTTGCGGGATCGGAGATCGCTGGTCGTTTGACAAGAACAAGTTCTCCAACTCGCAGCGGACGATGGTACCTTTTTCCTCGCAATCGCCGTAATCGCTTCTCTGCCTGGCCTTTCAAATATTCCGCCGTTGTCTGTATGCAGAGTTCCACGGATAAGCGGGGGTCTTGAGGGCATTGGATTGCATTCACCCAGGGTCTTTTTGGAATTTCGTCGAAGTGAACGACGCTTGGGATCATCCCTGTCGACTCGTGGACCGTCCCATTCACACATTCCTCAATAATAGGAAGGACGTCCACCCATCGCCAATGTTGACGGGAACAGTAGATCCGGCAAAATTTGCCTATCTCCCGCATGATTCGCTCGGCTGGATTTGATTCGGGGTGGCGAATCGAACTCAGGTGATGCTTCACCCCTAATCGTTCAATATCCCTTTTAAAAGCTCCGGACGTGAATTGAGAACCGTGATCTGTCAAAATACACTCCGGTTTACCCATCCTCGGAATGATTTTATTCTTTATCTGATTGATGACAGCTCTGGTATTCGCTTTTTGTACGGGGCAAAGTTGGATAAACTTCGAAAAGACATCGACGCAAACCAAAATATGCTGCATCCCGCGTCGTGCCTTGGGTAAGGGACCGTAAAAATCTAGCGCGAAGAGCTCTTTGGGCTGCTTCGGCAACAAAGGTCGCGGCAGTTGTTTAAGCAAAAAGGTGTTGTGCTTCACCCGCTGGCATATATCGCATGTCATCAGTACACGGCGGACAATCTTCCTCATATTTGGCCAAATGAAGGTTTCCTTTAACGTTGATACAACCTTGTCGATCCCGGCGTGACCAATGGCTCGGTGTGCCAACCAGATTAAGTCCTCTTGTAAAACGGGCGGCACTACAATCCTGTATCGAGTGTGATTATCATCGACAAACTTATGGAGAATCCCGTTGAAGTAATTGTACCGTTCTGCCTTCTTCTCTATTTCTGAGTGCTCGGCGGTACCCGGTTGTAATTTCCGCTTGAAGAACTCGATCAATTTCCCTGTTTCCGGATATCTTTCCTGCTCCTCCCCTATAGTTTTCAACTTTTCTAGAGTGGCATGGTCCTCATCTTCCAGCTGGATGTGAAAAATGGAAGTTTCGCTGGAGTCCGGGTTTCGACTTAGGGCATCTGCAATAATGTTGTTTTTTCCAGCGCAATGCTCAACCGTTAAGGCAAATTGTTGGACGAAAAGACACCAACGATTGACCCTTTCGCTCGTCATAGTCGACTTGAGCATGAAAGTTAATGCCTTATGGTCTGTCCGAAGGACAATGGGGAAGCCATAGATATACTTCCGCCAGTGACCTAGGGCTGTGACGATAGCCAACATCTCGAGTTCAGTCACTGTGTATTTGAGCTCGTGAGATCTCAATTTGCGGCTCATAAATGCCAGATACGTGATTTTTGGTTGTGCCTCCGGGTCTTCTTGGTACAATACAGCACCGACCCCAATTTTCGATGCGTCTGTTTGCACAATGAATTTCTTAGAATAATCTGGGTAACCTAATTTAATGCTGTTGGCGAGGAGTTCCTTCGTCTTATTGAAAGCGGCTTCGCATTCCTCGTCCCACTTCCAACGGTTATTTTTCTTTAGCAAATTTTGGAGGGGTGCTACGACTTCGGTATACCCAGGACAGTGATCAGAGAAGAAATTACAGATCCCTAAAAATTGCCGAACGTGCTTGACCCTAGTTGGTCTTGGAAAGTTTTGAATTGCTTGAATTTTGACGGGGTTTGGGATCACGCCATCGGAGTCAATCACGTGTCCCAAAAATAAAATACTCCTTTGACAGAACTGTGACTTTGGAAGGTTGACTTTAAAGTTGTTTCGATCCAGATCGAGCAAGAGCTTCTTGATCTTTTCGAGATGGTCCTCGACTGTCTCAGATGCCACCAAAATGTCATCGATGTACCTTACCGTAAATGCCTTTACCTCGTCGCTAAGATTTCTATCGAGAGCTCGGATAAGAGCAGATCCCGCGTTCATAATGCCGAACGGAAGCCGATTGAAGACGTATGTCGTCTGGTCAAACATAAACCCAGTCAAAATTTTGGTCTTCGGGTCTAACTCTACATGATGAAAAGAGGAAGTTAAGTCGACCCCAGAAAACAACTTCATATGCCGAAATTTCTTCAGGATGTCCTTGATACAAGGGGCTTGATCATACTCGGGGACTAAGCGTTTATTAATAGCCCTCGCGTCAAGGCAAACGCGAAGAGACCCATTCGCCTTTTCGACAATTACGAGAGGGTTCAGGAAAGGCGTTGGGGACTTCATAATTAAACCACTAGCCTCCATCTCGCCAATGATTTTACTGACTTTGTCATGATACTTTTCTGGTACCGGATACGGTCGTTGCCTAAATGGTTCCCAACTGTTGACTACCAAGGTATATTGAAAGTTTGGGATCTTCCCCGGTCGTGAACCGAAAACTTCTTTACATTGTTCTAAAATTTTGAACAATTGGTCCTTTTCATTTTCCCCAATTTTGGCTTCATGAATTTTCCCTTGAATGGTTGAATCCAACGATGGTTCCTCTTCTGTCTCCAATGCTGCGATTGTCATTCCAGATTCCTCAAAGACTTTGTGGCAGATTACGTCCAATCCTATCCCGCTTTCTTCTCCCTCCGGGTTTCCTGAACAGATCCGTGTCGTCCAAATTCTTTCCTCGGTTTCTAAGTCTTCAAAATCATTTAACTTCATCTCGGTTTGGGCCGAATCAAATTTTAAACAAATTTCGTTTGTTTCCATATTAATATGGGCTTTATATTCCCTTAGGAAATCTGAACCGATGATGATATTATATTCAATTTTGGATAAAACGATAAATGGATGGGAAATAATATCCTTCCCAATCTCCAGTTCCAGATACGCTTGGCTATTGCAGATGGTGGTCCTGTCCGGAATTACTCCACGAACCTTGACATTTGATATTGGGATAACCGGGATATCATTTTTGGATTGAAGTTCTTGTAATAGAATTCTAGAGACAACGCTCACGCTGGCTCCCGTGTCCACAAGACAACGAACTCGAACCCCGTTAACCCTGATGTAAATAACGGGTAGTTCTCTTATGACCTTAATGTCTGTTTTCAACTGTTCCTCCAGTAAATCATCAGCTTGCACCACCCAGGTGTCTATTGTAATGACCGTCCATGACGTCTCCTGAGGATCGATAGCTTCCGAAAATCCGGCTATCTCCCCGCTTAGTAGTTGGGCTTTTTTTTAAGGCGATTCCCCTCTGTGGCCTCATACTCTGGCGCACAGGGGTTCAACCTCCCTTGATTCGCGTTATGCTGCTGTAACGCAAGACTCTCTGCCCCTTGACACTCATTTGTTTGGGAGAGTTGCCTTATGGGCTGCTCCCATATGTCTCCATTACTTCGCGCCTCGCGCAGTTCTTTAACGTAGCGTTGAGATTCTTTCTTACGGTCGTTCTGGTCTCCCTGACGATAATCTCCCCGTGGTTGCGGATTCCTATCGTTTCTAGGTTGCCATTTCGGATAGGGTCGCCGGTCCTTACGGTAACTGTCTCTCGTATAGGTTTGCCGACCGTAACTACGCCTATCCTCTTTCCACGGACGAGGATTCCACCTACTATCCCTTGAATGGTTATTTGTAGCGTACAATTCCCGCGTACTTGTCCCTTGGTCCTTTTGACCGACCAAATTAGCATTTCCTTGGCAGTTCACGATGTTTACCATTTCAGTCTGCCTGGTCCGCATGTGTTGGCCACCCGACGTCTGGTCCAGATGCCGTAACACTTGCTCCATCTCAACAGCTGTTTTTACATCTGCCGCTATCAAGATACGCTGCACGTCAGCGGGAAATTGTTTTGTGAGCGCTGCCAATAGTTCGCCTTCTGCCGGAGGGTTGTCCAACTCCCTCATCTTCACTAGCTGTCCTGTGAAGTACTCGCAGAAGCGCGTCGGTCCCGTCATCGAATACCGACGTGAGTACAATTCGAGGCGCAAACCCTGCTGCGTTTGCATTCCCCAATATTTGTCTAGAAATGCCCTCTTAAAGCTTTCGTACCCATCGAAGCAGTATCGAAATGCTTGGAACCACACAAGGGCCTGGTCCTCTAAAAATTTCTCGACAACCCGTAACTTTCGTTCAGACGAGATCCGGTTATCGCTCATGTAACCGTCCATCTCAATCAAAAATTTCTTTGGCGTCATATTGCCGCCGGGTTTGAAACGTTTTGGTTTGTCGTCCGCCATCTTCACCATGTTATAGATGGGGATAGGTTCGACAGGAAGGAGTGTTGAGTTATGCCCTAATGTCCCCGCTATCTGGTCTGGACTCATATTCATTGTCTGGAAGAGTCCTGATCTTTCGGATTGGGGCTTTGTGTCGAACGGATTAAATTGACTTGGTTTCATTGGGCTAAATTCCTTCCCAACTTCCTGAAAATTCTTCCCTACTTTAATTTTCCCAAACTCTTCCTTTAATTCCTGAATTATGGCGTCGTGGGTGTCTACTTTGAGCTTGACCTTCTGAGTCCTATGTGACCAATCCTCGATCCTGTCTGAAAGTTTATCGTCCCTCTTGTCGATTTCTTCCCGGATCGTGGTAATATTTACGGACGTTAGCTCTCTTTCTTCTGCTACACGCAGTTCGATCTTGTCGGTAAACTCCTGTCGTAACGCTTCGGCTTTATGGCGTACGTCATTCAACTTCATCTGGGTTTGGGATATTTCTCGAGTTATTGCCTCAGTTTCCCTACGCTGATTTTCTTGGTATTCGACTGTCGCCTTCATATGCTCGTCTAACTGCTCCGCGACACTTGTGCTTCGAGCCTCAACACAGTCAATGCGTTCAATTGCCGTATCCATGGTCTTACTGATCTCCTCCTGCTTTGCCTCAACGCTCCCTACTCGTTCTTCTAAACGTTCGGTTATCTTAATGCAGCGTTCCCGATCGACTCTCAATTGTTCGACCAATTCGTCCTGCCGCTCATCGATTCGCTCTAATCGCTTATTTATTTCCTCCCTTCCTACCTTACACTCTGTCTGTACCTGGTCTATCATTTCTTTGATGTTTTCCTGAACGTTTCCAATAGCCTGACTCAGTTTTTCCGTCATCATTTCCTGAATATCCTCACTATTTTGATTTAGTTTTCCCGCTAAATTATCCTGAATACTTTCACTCGTTTGAATCAATTTTGCCTGCATGTCCTCGTTAGATTGATTCAGTTTTTCCATTAAATTCGCCTGAATATCCTCACTCATCTCCCGTAAGAGTTCCTTTAACGCCTCCATATCCATGATAATACAACTGTTTTCATTAAAATGAGACCCCCTTCACCTTCGGACCTTGGACCTCGGGTTGATAGACGCACAAAACAATGTTCATTCAAGAATGCGTTCCCCCCGTTCAACTTCGAAAAATTTTGAAAATCCAAACATTAATTCCAAAACACCGCCTCAAACACGGCTAACTCGAAGTTGCCTAACATGTACACCCCTATTTCACCGAGTGCATAAACAACTTTTAAAAACCTAGCCTTCTTCATCAATAATCAATTTTGAATAAATTAATCACGCGCGCATTAAATTACCAACACAGGTGGTATATGCCAATAAAACAGGTCATCCGTCAAGCATTGAGGCAGATACACCCGATACAATAGGTCATACCGTCCCAAGACTTTCCGTCTGAAACCTAATTTATTGCCATTTCATAATCAGCTCAAGGGCCTGAGGTTACCCTTGCTAAATCACGAGAAATCTACCTTAATATGTAAATAACATTCACTACTAGCAATGAGGCCTACCTCAAACAGTACCTTCCGACTCATACCCGCGAATACGATTACCTGAAGGGTATCGATATTCATTTTTCCCCAGATTCTGGAAAATCATTTCATTGTTTCCTGGACTCGATTGACTCCTTATTTACCTTCCGGGTACGTCCATTGCTTTGAATGACCGTCATGGTTATTGCCATGATAATAATAATAATAATAACCACGACATACCGAAAAATTCCTCAAATTAACATTTATTATTTACTTAGTCATTCAGATTTACCTACTGGTCCAATTACGTGCATCCAAGTATGAACTAAATCAGTTCCTTGTCATGATTGGCCATTCCTATCCATTTTAACTTAGGCATATGTGCCATGCGCCCAATAAAGAAAAAAAATTCAAATCCGAAAATACCTACCGAAAAATGCCGAAAATGCCTACACGCAAATGCCGAAAGTGCCGAAAATGCCAACACGGAGGGCGCCATATGGAACCTTTCCCACCGTCCCCCATGACTCATGGGACCATGTGACAACACACCAACCTTTTCGGGTCACGAACACATGGGACCATGCTCCATGGAAGTCGATAGTCAAGGGATCTTTTTTGGTCTGTGCCGATTTCTCCTCATTGGGATTGTATACTTAATCCACTCACATGAAGAGTTATCGACCATTCGACTCAGCTAGATCAGAGCTACTCTCCCGTTCCTGAGGTCTGAACACGGACTCCTCAGGGCCGAAGAACGTTCGCGGCAAATGAAGGCTATAAAACATAAACTACCTTAAAGGCCTACAATGAACGGAAGAGGATTCTGGATGCATGTTTTTCGGTATAGATAGGCATGAAATCGTTTGGAACAATTTACTACTCACTCGGTGAAATATACAAATTTACATACACTCTTGATACTTGTTACACAACTAATCTGAGCAAATCACTTATTTTAGCAGCGGAAAAATCCGGGCTGCCATTGACATCGGTTGTTACCTCCACATTCCACAGACAAAATCTATGTGAAAGGCAACGTTAGCTGTTATTTTCTCTACTCCAATAAATTTTCCTTTTTGACACAGACGTAGATATCCATATCCCTCTCTACCAAAACAGAGAATAACCGAGAGGTTGTAATATGATTTCACTTTTTCACATACTATCACTTTGAATTGCCTGTGTCATATATTGCTTACATAATTATTACATTAGTTTGGATGTATGCTACACAAATTGTTTTGTGTATTATCGCAATTGTTTTGTGCGCGTCATCACCCGGTTTAGCATAAACCACTGAGTACCCTATCATATTCACAAAACAAACAAAACAAGCCATGTTCCCCCAATGCGAGTATTCCATGGGACTGAATCCCGTATTACACATTAGACTCTATTTACACAAAAGAAAAATGTCCGCCTTTGAATGGTCGGCTACCGCTAGGAATCAATGAAGTAAAGATAAAAAAAAAAAAATAATCCGAACATTCCGACCATATCAGAAATCCGTCACTAAAACACGGAGAAGGAAAGGAAAAGGACTCAAGTCTTCCATATAAAATCAACACAGACTTGAACAACGAACTATCATTTGCAATCACTACCAGTGGACTTTCACGAAGTCTAGATTCAAATCGACATCGATTAAAAGTAACCAACAAAAACACATCCTGAAAAAGAAAATATATCAAACACATGTATCAATAAAGACGATGGCTGTAATTTAACCGTTGTAACCCGCTGTCTTAGCGAGCTGTTGATCGCTGCTGTGCCCACATGAGGTTCGAACCTGAGACTCTGGTCGTCTCCATCCAGGGTACTGTAATCAAGCCCTAATTAATCTACTCGTGTATCGAACTGTCATAACAAAAATAAACATCTACATTGCTTTGTAGGTCATGGTCTACGGGGTGGCAATTAAAGCACTTGCTGTCTTTATTCTCAAAGAAACCAGAATGTTGGTTCGGCCAACCTTTCTGCTTGTATATCTTCCTCCCTGTTCCAGATTCTCCCCTCTCAGCCATAAATTCAGCTGACACTTGTCCCACGGTCCGGAGACAAAAAAAACACCATTCAGCCTGCTTCCCGCTAGGCCTTTTTCTCTCTCTGTGTCCATCAAATTAATTCATTAGAAAACTGGCACATTTTATTCAATGCTCGGACCAGCCCACATACATTCAGTACACGAGAATCATTTCTCAAATTCGACCGTTAATTCACATTTCATTCTCTCATATCTCTGGAGGTCTGGAGTTCGACTCGTATCTTCTCTCCTTCCAAAGTGCACCATCCGTTAGCCCCTGACCATAGCAATACTCCTATTTCTCCGCCTCTGAGGCGAGTGTGTGTACCTATCAGATACTACCCTATCTATCGGTATAAATCATCAATCAAAGCACCTTAGGTAAAATAATAACAATACTAATAATAATAATAATAATAATAATAATAATAATAATAATAATAATAATAATAATAAGAAGAAGAAGAAGAATCTTCTAACCTTTTGCTTGTAATGTATAGTATAAACACACTGCTCAAGTTACATTAAGAAAATAATAATAATAATAATAATAATAAAATTCAAATTAATTTAAATTATTAAATCCTTCCAAACCACTAACAGACCTTCTACATCTAACTTCAATAGTGTAGTGGAGGACAGGGGTTCAAACCTCGGCACGTCATTCCTTGAACATCACCAGTTACAGCCAAAACTTATATTACCATGCAACTACATGCTATTTCTGACTTTACGAACATAGTGCTGATTCTAGCCCAAGTTTTTCCTTTCATACGGGCACTTGTCGATGACTCTGTCACCTCGCTAATCCCTACGTAACTTAGGCACTTGCTCAGATGAGATCTACATTATTAATCTACATATCATTCTACTCCTTTTCCCCCCTCAATTCCTTCTCAGCACTAAATAAACAAATTATAATAACATGCAAATATATCCACTAAAAGGGGTCCCCTATTCCATACACTAACACAGGATCACTCCCTTCCCATATCTAATTAATTAATTGAAACAAAAATGAATAAAAGGATTCCCGACCATTCTTGGGCGGATTAAACCTATTTATATGTTATTTTAACCCTATACTTCATGACTATTATTTACAAAGGGAAATACTAGCATTGGAAAGAAACATAACTTGGTACTCAACAGTTGACGTCTTCGGCCCTGCCCGGAGGATCCGGAGGCCTGCCCATGTTGGATTACTCCATGGCGCTGGATCCTGTAGTCCTGGAGTTCAGAAGTTCCATATCTTGTCTTGCGTAATCCATTTTAGTAACACACGGATCACTGAAACTAGATTGTAATTCACACAATTTATCAATTTCTTGCACACGTGTTACCGTTCACTCCTATTACTTCTTTGTCTACCCACTGCCAGTTACAAGGAGATGAATATATCGGCTACTTTCAGCTAGTCTATTACACTGTTAAACCGGGCGTTCCCTGCATTCGTATGATGCAGAATTTTCTATCCCTATCTTCTGTATGGTCTAATAGTTAAGGAACACTCCTCACTAGATTGTTAATCAGTTAATAATCTGACCTACGCTCTGTTCAGAAACAGCGTGATTTTATACAGTTCTTTGTTCTGCTCGAGAAATTCTACGTACTATCAAGTAGTTGTTATGCAAAATCCTACTTCATCTTTCACGAAGTCTTAGTCTACTTTGCAACCGATATCTTAAGTATATCTCATTACCGTACTCGTCTGTTGCCTATCACAAATTATAATCACAAAAAGAAAAAAAACTGAAAGATTTTCCCTGCCGCTTTGTTCACAGAGTATACCAAGGAGCGGTAATCCGATAGCGAAGCGACCGTCGTTTCCCGTCGAAAGCTCCTCAACGACTACTCCAGTTCCCTGGAACTGCAAAAAACTTATACTAGCCCCGGTGGTAGGGGCGGTTTAGTGACTTCATCCCCACTCTTATTTTGACTGCTCCTGGATAAACCAGCCTGTCGAAATTAGCAATACGCTAGACTGTGTGACTCGGATATGCACAAGTACGCTATGCCATGCGGAATTTGATATGTTCGGCGGATCTGCCGTAATTAATTTATCATCTTGGAGGGGAAATAGGGAATCCCCAAAAGCATCTGGTTTCAGCCATGGCGTCCGTACGCTACGGGTCTTATATAACTTGTTTACCAACGCCTTTCGCTTGGAGAGTATTTTCTATCAGAACTCTTGACTTTATAATTCCACCAAAATTCAGCACACTCCTCTAACAGGTGCAGTTTTGTTAATCAAGCCTTATTTACGCCAAAAATGCATTAAATTTAGCCCGATCGCTCTGGCATCGCTGTACGCTTGCAGATGTTTTCCAATATGGAGTCGCTAAATAGTGTTCTTCTCCTGCTTCTTCTATGACGTGTGTCTAGCTCGGGGATTCCTTAAGCCACCCAGTGGGCGGGTGAAGGCGCCTCTCTGGCGGGCTTCGTATTGCACAACCTGACGATACCCCCAGCATCCACACAAAGAAAGCTTGCTGCCAGCCTCCTTACCAAGCATATCACTTGAAATAAATACTAATTGTGCCGGTACGGTCACAGTACCTCAGTTTTAGTGGTGTAGGATGATGTGTATTGTTTTAAATTCTTAACATACGCACTCTCTTATTTCTAAAAATAATCTATTTCTATTATCAAATCTAAAGAAGCCAATTTCGTCCAACATTGTTAATGTATCTTCGCTGCGGGGACAAAACCTCCTATGTGAAATAATTTAGCCTAGAATTTTGGCCGTTAAGGTTCTGTCAGTTAAGGTGCAATATTGTGTGAATATTGTCAGGGCATTCTCGCTCTTCATAATGTATGTGCTGCGGGTCAGTATATCTCCAAAAATATTATCACATAGGATGTTTCGTCCCGGCAACGACGGTATATTGAATAGGCCTAAGTTTTGATAGTTTCCAGTGTCCAAAAGTTCCATAATATTAATTTCCTGACACGCGAACGTGCAGACAACAGCTAGTTAAAGATACATATAGAAATATAATATAATTCAGAATTAAAATGCTTAAGAACGTTATATTTGGGTGGAGGGAAGGTTATTCCTGTGAGGCTCAACTTATAGGATTCCACCAAGATACAGCAGATATTTCAGATTTAGGAGGTCAAATGGACTGTATTCCTATCGACATATCCAAGGCCGTCGATAGGGTAGCTCATGGGATATTATTGTCTGAAATGACGGCTATTTGAATGGACAAAACTGACTGAATGTGTGGCTTCATTTATAAAATGTAGAACTCACAGAATTACAGCAGGTGAACCATTACCTGATTCTGTAGTGTCCCTCAAGGCAGTGCTATTGGAGCTGTGTGATATCTTATATATCGTCGCTGCTATGTCAAAACTGCGAATATGACGATGCACTTCCTGTCCATTATTTCCCTTAAGACTAGTCACTCCTCGCAGCCACATATTAATATGGCAGTCCCTCACAACAATTTTCGTTGAGTTCATTTTCCTAGGCAAATGTGTAAAGGAAAATCAACCTTACTGTACCGTAGTTTAGGAATGTCATTCATCATTCATCATGTATGTTTGCATGATACATTTACCCATTCCTACCGTAAAATGTTCTTGAGAGAATAGCTACCTTAAAATGACAATGGGCTGGATATATTGCTCGAAGGGAAGATGGCAGATGGACGAAGCTAGTGTTAGCATGGAGTCCAGGAGATCATCAAAGGCCTAGAACTTTGTCACTAGGTGACACGCGAACATGATTTCGGTGGCACGCCACATGAACATAATACTATTTTATGTATACGGCTTGTACTACAGACAATGCATTTCTTACAGTGTTTAACGTGTAAAAAATAAATATCAAAAATCTAAATACTAGTTCCATTTGGGCGTGCAATATGGCAACACTGCTACACTGATAGGTCCGACAGTCAAGTGTCGTTTTCTGGTGGTTTTGTATTCGGACATCACAAACAGGTTTTCGGTGCCGAAAAGAACAGAAACTTAACAAAGGTGGTGACCGTATTTCTCAAGAACTCTGGCCAAGGGAATTCGGACTGATAAGAAGATGTATTGTTGCCTGTGTTCGAAGACAATTTTATCCTCCACATTTAATGTAAAGCGCAATTTCTAAACTGGTCATTCAAACGTTTGTTCCATTTCAAATGAAGAAAGAAGAGAGTTCGTTTCACAAAATATCGAACTTTACACAAAACAAACTAGTTCTTTTGTTTCATCTTTCCGGCCAAAGAATAATATCAGTTGAGCTGTTTCTATCTGTCTCACTGCATGCATGGGAAACCGATTTCTGGAGGCGAGTTATTGAAAGAAAATTTCTCAATGACGTCCGACACATTATTTTAAAACTTTCCTAACAAACAACAAATAATTAACAGAACCAAAGGAATGCCAGCCAGCTGAACTGCTGACAAGTATAGAATAATAAAATGAAGTGAAGAAGTTCCGGAGCAATTGAAATCTAATTTGAATAACTCCCACGTGTATGCAGAATGTTTTGATGAAAGCATGAATGTGACCTTAGAAACAAGGATAGATGCTTTTTTGTAGATTTCCTTATGGAAATGTGATGAGGGAGAAATTAGTTTAATTGTTGAGCGTACAAGCTACAACATGGAAAGATTATGAAGCTAATGGAGGAATGAAGTCGATTCGCAATATTAGTACTTTTGATTTTTATATCTAATAATTCTTCTTTTTTGCAACTTGTTTTACTTCGCACCGACACAGATAGGTCTTGTGACAACGATGGGATAGGAAAGTCTTACGAGTGGGAAGGGAACCTCCGTGGCCATAATTGAGGTACAACCCCACGAAACATGCAATCAAATGTATTTTCAAGATATATGTATAATAAATAAATGAATATTTAAATTAATAAGTAAATAAAAAATTGTGAAGCATAATCGGGAATTTAGAAAGGAAGTCGCGCGGGGGTGGGGAGTTGTAGGTTGTATACATCGCTTAATAGAAAACAACAAGTCGCACAGTCAATAGATGGGATGGGCTAAAATTATTTAGTAATAACAAAATTACTTAGTAGGAAATGTCGACTAGCCCGCTCTAACGTGATCTAGGGGTTGTAATGGGCCGAACCCCTAATGTTTATGCAAACCTCATAGCATTGCCGTCGTGCCGGTGGAATCTACTTACTACTCGCTTCTGTAAGTTTGCGTTCTAACCTATTACTGCGTAAACATCCGGGCCCTAGTGATCAATGAAAGTACCCAGGTGTCGGTGCGACGTAAAGCAAACTGTTTACTATACGTGACCTCGTACCAAGTGGTTAGTACTATGCCCGACTGCCGTAGCGACTGCAACCTCTGACGGTATTCCGCAAAATGATGGCTTCATATCTCTGTCAACAGACATCCAATGAATAACAAGTAGTTTACTCCAATGATCATAAACATGGCGGGACGTGAGTAGTTCCGGGCAGACCGCTTGGCAGTGCGCTTGGCAGAATGACATGTAACAGCAGATTCTGGCACGGTAGGGTAAATTCCATAATATGAAAATGAAATGACTTATGGATTTTAGTGCCGGGATATCCCAGGACGGCTTCGGCTCGCCAGGTGCAGGTCTTTCTATTTGACTCCCGTAGGCGACCTGCGCGTCGTGATGAGGATGAAATGATGATGAAGACAACACATACACCCAGCCCCCGTGCCATTGGAATTAACCAATTAAGGTTAATATCCCCAACCCGGTGGGGAGTCGAATCCGGGGCCCTCTGAACCGAAGGACGGTACGCTGACCGTTCAGCCAACGAGTCGGACATTCTATAATATGATTACTCCTGTCGGGTCAGGAATTTTAATTTTCATTGTCTCCCTACGACTGGGTATGTGTGCCGTATTCACCATTGATTTCATGGTAGGTAGGCCCCATTCTCAGAGACTCGACGATCGCCCTTGGGTGTCAGATCAAAAGACCTGAAACAGATCTCTACGGCGGTCACACACCAGTATTATTAATATTATTATTATTATTTTTATTTACATATTTCTTAATTTATGTATTTATTTATCTCTTGAAAGTCCACGTGCAGTAAGCCCAACACAGAACTTTCTTAACACACTTGTAATATATACCCTCACTGCTGTGCCAAACTGCGAATGTGATTGGTCACGCCTCCCAGTCATATATTGATATATAGTCCATCGGAACAACTTTCGTTGAGTTATTTTTCCTATGCGCGCGTGTAAAGGAAAATGAACCTTAAATATATCATACACTAGGAGTGGATAAATATGTCCTTCAAACATACATTTCTGCAGTACGGTTGCCATTTTACTGTATCAGCTGCTGAAGTTAGCCAATCAGATCGCTTTGCGGGAGACTTTAGATATGCTTTGCGAGGCGATGTTGCTCAACTTGACTTATGACCGCTTGAGAGCGCCAATAATAGAAATAAACTTCTCCAGGGGAGAGACTTGAACAAGGATTTCCCTGATATGAAGCTCGCCGCGTAACAAGCACGCTACGGAGACACTGGCTGATACCCACGGTGTGTTAGTGTTTGATGCTCATTTCTCGGCGTGGTTCTCAAGGCCAACCAACCCACGTGCAGATTTACAAACACCACCTCGTGAAGCCCATTTGAATTCGCTCGCGAAGCGATCTGATTGGCCAACTTCAGCAGGTGATAAAATGAGAACGGAGCTAGGTATCGACGTAAATTTTTCAAATCACCTATCAGTATGACCAACGCTCTAACACTCATATGGACGCTGCACCAGCAATACCTCGTATCCCACAATGCCATTCCTATCCATTATTTTCCTTAACACTGATCACGCCTCCCAGCCACATATGGATATGCAGTTATCAGAACAACTTTCGTTGTGTTCATTTTCGTATGCCAATGTGTAAAAGGAATTGAACCTTAGGCCGGCCATGCACGTTGCGGCGTACCGGAGAGGTTTACCTGTACAGTTGACCTGCGCAGGTAAACCGGAGCGTCAGTGGCACCTACGTTCGAAGAACCTGCACAGGTGGAAAAACCTGTACAGGCGAGCCAGGAAGAATCGAAAAACAATTCCGTTACCTGCGCAGCTGAACATAACTGCACGTCTGTGTGATTCACACAAGACCTGCACAGGTTTAAGCTCAGTTGACGCAGGACAAGCGTGGGAAGAGAGTCTTGCGTTCTGTTTATTTACTTTTACAAAACCACTCGGTTTGTTTTGATTTGTAATTTCTTTGTGTTTACCGGTGATTTTTTGTTTTGTTTTGATAGAATACTATACGAAACGTGTCAAACCATAAGCGAACTCAAGTTTTAGAGGAGTTTATCGAGTTGTACAAATCTGAACCTTGTCTGTGGCGTGTGAAGAACAAGGAGTATCATAATCGTGCACTGAGAGATGCCGCTTATACAAAATTATTGACAACGTTGAAGGAATCCGAGACTGAAGCTGTTAATAATACAGTTATTAAGAAGATTAATAATCTGAGGAGCAATTTTCGCAAAGAGGAGAAAAAATTCGAGGCGTCAAAGAAGTCTGGAGCAGGAACAGACGACTTGTACAAGCCAATTTTAGATATCAAAAGTTTTACTATGCATTCATGCTTTATTTATAGATTTATAATACTACAGATAATCCTATGATAAATAAGAGTAATTTTAATGTCATATTTCATTGTACATACATGCCTGAAGAAAATCGTTGCGCAGAACTTTGTATATGCAATCACACGTCTCTGGAATTATGTGACCAAGAGATTGCGGTGATATTAGAGCTGAATATTTGAGGCATTCGTATGGTCGCCCTGTAGCAAGGAGTCTTAAGGTAGCTGTTAGCCTTTCGTGCGGAGAAATCGCAGTTCTCATGATTGTATCGCTCTTTTGGATTGAAGGCGACAGCAATGAAAGCAATTTTTGGTACACTGGTCCACTCACCCTCAAGTAATTACGGTAGTCTCCTTCTTCTACACTGAATTCTTTTAATAAATTAACGTGAGTGTAGCGATTTCTTCTCAACAACCAGTCTTTATACCATGAGTTACGGGGTTTCCTTTGCTTTTTTTAAACTAGTTGCTAACAATAAACCAACCACTGCGATCGCGTCATCATCTCGTCGTGTCAATGCCGCAAGGTCACCTGATGGGTAAACCGTACCGCGTATGAGGTCGTCGCCTGTACAGGTTTACTGCGCAGGTCAACTCTACAGGTAAACCACTCCGGTATGGCCGGCTTTACTGTAGCGCGTTATAGGAATGTAAGTTTGCATGACGTATTAACGCACTCCTAGAGTATAATGCATTGAAGGTTCATTTCGTTTACCCGTCGCCATAGAGAAAACGAAAACAAAAATTTTCCTGATGGACTGCATGCCCATATGTGGCTGGGAGGCATGACCAGTCTTAAGGGAAATAATGTAAAGGAAGAGTTTTGTGGGATACGAGACTTTTTCGCTGCACCGACGATATACTGGGTTCATGTCGTTTCCTACCACCCTGTATAGGGAGACTCATTCATTAAGGGCTAAGTATTTGAGTAGTGAATATAAAGCAAAAACAGAAAGGGAGAAAGAATTCCATACAATTGCAATATTATTTATTAAGGAACGGAATGCGACGGGAAGAACAGCAACATTACGTTACAAGACAACTTACTCTCTTAATTAACCGAAATCTTTCCTGATACCGGAAATTAAAAACATGTTATTTTGTTTTTATACATACCCTGGAGACCCATTAAGGTATTTGGAAGCCATAACGATTTTGAGTGAAGTTACAGTGCTTTTATTTGATGTCGTTTAACGAGATATAAAGCAGTGCAATTATGGTTTCCTGGTTTATGGATTTTGTTTCCCGTAAACACCGTATTTAAAGATGCCAGCTATTGTTTCGGCTATTCTTTGAAAATAATTGCCTATCAAGTCGAGATGCTTAATCTCTTTCGAGATAGAATCGCTCAAATTTCGCTAATAGAGGAACGACTTTACCACGCCCTAATACACCTTTCGATTTCATTATAAATCATAAATAAAATTCCTTCATCAAGCTAGAGAGCATGCAGCTGAATGGACAAAACAAGGAAGGCAGAAATAGATTATCAGTACTTGTACATGGAGATTTAAGTTCGATGTTTGGTGACAGATGGGTTTCAAGGGTGGCACGCTGTATAGTGCATTTACATATTTCATGCTCAGCGTAGTGGGTTTGAATTCCAGGTGTTGACAGTTGATAGGCTGACCGGGACAAGGATGGGATGAATGAAGCCCCTATCTAGCGGCGAGGATAGGTATTGTACCGGCTGCCGAAGCCTGTCGCACTCCTCTGGGCCAATGATTAATGACTGACAGTTGAAACGAAACGATAGTGGAGAGTGTTGCTTTAATGAAAGATGCCAGGGATAACCGGAGAAAAACCTGTCCCGCCTCCACTTTGTCCAGCCAAATCTCACATGGAGTGACCGTGATTTGAACCACGGTATCCAGCTGTGAGAGCCCGGCTCGCTGCCGCCTGAGCCACGGAGGCTCTTGATAGGCTACTTAACAGTGCTTAAACTGGACAGAACTGTGTCAATAAATTTACTGTCTTGATAAAAATCCCATTTCAGGACGAAATTTGGACACTTTGGCTTTTTTTGCAGTTGAAAAAACGTTCAGAAAGTAACATCGTGGTTATGGTGGTGATTATTGTTTTAAGAGGAAGTGCAACTAGGCAACCATCCTCTATATAACACTAATCAGAGGGAAAATACGGAAGGGGTCCGACGCTTCGAAAAATGAAGAAATCGGCCAAAAGAAGACAAGGGTCACGAAGGGCGTAAAAATGAAAGACTCCCTAGCCCTCGCAAACCTAATAGCTTCGGGGTCGGAAAAGAACAAGAGTTGACCAAGAGAGGTCGGATGGGATATATGAAAGTGAGGAGCCTGGCATAAGTAAGTGGAAGCAATGCCAGGACTCAGCTAAGGGCCCCGTGGTTGCCAACCCACGCTCCAAAGTTCAGAACCCCGGGGGCCCCTTTTAGTCGCCTCTTACGACAGGCAGGGGATACGTCATTGTTATTATTATTATTAATATTATTATTATTATTATATGTGAATAAGCCCATTAAGACTACGCCAAGTACTTAGAAGCGTGCATTTGTCTTCCTTTGTGCCCGTATTTCTGTCATTCTTTTACTGTGGGCTTCCTTTCTCTCTTCAGAGCAGGTTGTTCCAGTCGCCTGTGGTCTTTCCTCTTGGTCAAATTGCGAGTTGGAAATTTTAGAACTGAAGATAACCCTGTTTGGACATCTGCTGGTGTAATTCCTGCCTGTTTCTAATCGATTTTGATTTCGCCAATCCATTTAATTTTGTCTGTTTTAGCTTTACTCCTATTTTCATAGAATTCGACTATTATTATTATTATTATTATTATTATTATTATTATTATTATTATTATTATTATTATTATTTCGTTTCTACCACCTATGGGTTACGATTACACAACTTCCATCTTTTTTTCAAGTTCTCTGTCTCTTTTCTCTTTCATCCGTTGACTTACTTGTGTTTGTTCTTCTGCCGAGAGTATTCTGTTCTTCCTTCACCTCTGCAACCTTTCTTCTATTGCGTACGTTTTCAACCTTTATTCCATACTTGTCCTCTTCCTTCACCAATGGGACTTGCGTTTTCTTGTTTTCCAGAAAAAGGGGAATCTAGTTGGCGAATCTTTCTGGTTCCGTCCGTTTTATATGTCCATAAAAACCCAATTTCCTTTTCTTCATTGTGGTAGTGATTATTTCCCATCTCTGGTATAATTCTGGTTTAGGTCTTAAGCAGGAAGTAAATCCATCTGATGGTTTCGTGGGTTCAAGAATCTTTCTAAGGAACTTCCTTTCTTCCTTTTCCAGGTTTAAGAGTCCCTTACTGCCTACTTTCTCAGCTGCATAGCGTATAAGCTTCCAGGTTTGACCACAGTTCTGGTCTGAATTTCGTCTGGTAGGGGAGTGATATCGACTTGTTAGGTACCTGTGTTTATTAGTCCTCTTGATGTAACGATACTTGGTCTTCATTGTCCATAATGGATCTGTGGCATTTATTTTCGTATACTCCGTCTTTTTAAAAAGAGATTTGCAGTGTATATTATCATTCTTTTTGTTTCAGCCATCTATGGGCTGCGATTACGCAACATCCATTGCTTTCTGAAGTTCTTTCTCCTTCCCCTTTCGCCAGTATTCCTTCATCCGTTGGCTTGCTCGTGCTTGTTCTTCTTCCGAGAATACTCTATTCCTCCTCGTTTTCTCATCAGTTAGGTCCTTCACCTCCGCAACCCTGAAGATTGTTCTGTTTGTTATATTTTTTGCCGCGATCCCACATTTCTCTAAATCTCGGTGGACTTGAATTTACCCATGGGACTTGTGTCTCCCTGTTCACCTGGAAAGTGAGAATTCTGTTGGCGAATCTCTCGGATCCCATCGTTTTAATATGTCAGTAGAACGTCAATCTCATCTTTTTCATTGTAGTGGTGATGTTTTCAAATTGTTGGTATAGTTATTGGTTTGGTCTCATGCAATACGTGAAATTGTCTGATGATTTCCTAGGTCCAAGAATATTTCTAAGCAACCTCCTTTCTTTCTTTTTCAAATCTCAGAGTCCCTTCGTGGCTATTGTCTCAGCTGTGTATAAATATTCAGGTTTGACTATCGTGCTGTAGTGCTTGAATTTGGCCTGATAGGAGAGTGACTTAGATTTGTAGGTATTTTGACATAATCTAAATGTGTTTCCATCTTTTTGCACGTTCTTGAATTGCTGCTTTTTCATTCATGTTTGCAGTCAAAATCTCTACTAGGTACTTGAATTTTGTGGGTCTATTGATGTCGCCGAACATGGTCCTCATTGTCCAGGTCGGGCCAGTGGTATTTATGTTATATATATTGTACCAGGAAAATTGATTTCAAAGAGGGCATGAGATCTTTCTAAGGGGTGCCTAGTCCTGAGGAGAGGGTACAGAGTGGGAGTATCGCAAGGCGAAATAATAGATATCACAACTTTCTTCCATTTATTCAATCTATGAAAAGTTAACCCTATTATATCGCTGGGTTGTAATGATCAAAGATATTTATTGGAGACGATATTCCAATTCCTATAACAAAATATCAAAAGTTATGTTGATCGTATAAATACAAATAAATAATGTCCTTTTCAACCACTTATGTCCATCATGATTTTCTTGATGTAAAATAATAAAGCATGTTGAAAGTAAGTTAATATTCCATTTTAACGAAATACTTAAGTCCTTTCTATTATCATTTGTGATTTCAACGTAAATTAAAGAAAGTAAATTTTATAATTCCTTCTCGCGAAATTCTCGAGCTATTTATATTCAAATATAAAACACTTTAAATTAAATTCGATCTTCTTGTAGAAAGTTCTAAGTATTGTCCAATTTTACATAACTTACTATACACTTTATATGAGTATTGCAAATTAAGAGTTTATTGTGCACCTTCACTATAAATAAACCACTGAATTGAAGTTCTAAAGTTCCAACAAGTGAGAGCATACGATATTACGAGAGCACAGTATCTTCCAAAAGTCTGTCTGTATTTTTAAGTATTATAGAAAGTAAATTTTGAAGTTTATAGTCTGCTAATAATTGTTCGTGAAAATATTAGTTAAGTGAGCTTTTGAATTGAGTTAAAGTTCTTTGTCAACAATGACATTGTCTATAGGAGTTCTGTTGAAAGCAGAATTATATTTCTGAATAAAAAGACACTTATATCACCTGAATTATGTCTTACTGTTAAGCTAGAACTGTTGAATACTGCTCTGCAAGCAGCAATCTGGAATTCAGCTAACAGCAATCACCACGATGTTCCATAGTACCACGTCCTTGCAACCGCCCCTCGTAGTACCAAGTCCACGTTACGTGTTGGTCTGCATTAATCTCCGTCGATCTCCGTGGTTCTCCGTCGATCTGCGTCGCCTTGAGTCGGGATTTCTCATGTTAATAAAAGAGTGGCTTTAACACAAGAATGTCCACCTGACTAGGACACTGATAGAGTGTCCTATGTTGAAACGAGCACCATTTGATTTGTGGTGTTAGAATTGATTATAACTGTTTCAGAAATAATCACCATTCACTAGATGAGAAATATGTCGAAACACTGTTTTCTTTTCGTAAGTTGCAATAATTGGAAATCTTTACACTCACTGCACACCGTTCGTATTGTCAGAAATCACTCTCATTCGAAGCACAGTTTATCATGACTCACTTTCACAGTAAAGAAATAAATAAATAGCTCTCTCTCGTAATATAACGTAATGTTCCGTCTCACTGTCACAGTTACTAAAATATTCGTATACGAATCCTATAATTCACAATGTCACTGAATTACGAAGTATGCGGAATGTATAACGGTGTATTTACAGTTCATTAGACAGTCTATTCACACGAATTGGTTTCAGATGGTACAGTCTGTTACGAAAATTAGTAAACAGTCTTTATGCACAATTTAAAGTGGTTTTAGACTTTGCTAATATTTAAAATAGTTAATGTGTTATAAACCGATACTCACGATGTTGTAAGCTGAAAAAGGTCATGACCATTAAAATTTAAAGTAGTCGTGCTAGCTTCAAGTTTGTTAAAGTTATTCACGCGGAATCGAGATATTTTATAAGTTCCAATATTGGCGAAATATTACAAGTCATATAACTTCGATGTTATAAACACATTAATTTTCTAAGTTCAAGTGTCCCTGATGAATTTTAAAGTCCAACAGTTTCTCAAGAAAATCTACTGGTTACTCACTGGTGTTCACATAAACTTAAGTGTCAACTTGCTGTCGAAAATTATATAAGTATCACGACGTTCCCGTAGAAGAAACACTGAGTTCGACTTCACTCGTCGCGAGCAGCATGAATTGACAAGCCAGCTGTGAGCAAAGAATTGGAACTGGTTCGCTTCGGCCTGTACCGCGGCATTTATTCCTTAAGGTCAAGGTTACTCGCCACATCACGAGAAGAAATGTGTTTTTCTCGCTTAATATCTCTTGAACGCCTTGATGGCATTTGTTGAGATTGGCATATGTTTGCCTTC
This sequence comes from Anabrus simplex, assembly GCF_040414725.1. Lineage (NCBI taxonomy): Eukaryota > Metazoa > Arthropoda > Insecta > Orthoptera > Tettigoniidae > Anabrus > Anabrus simplex. The sequence goes on along the minus strand of NC_090265.1, from coordinate 1,730,958,858 downwards.
AGAACACTAGCCACACGACGAGGTATGTCTCATTTCTGTATCTTCAATGGTTAAAAATTTAGCAGTCTTTCATTCTAGTACATTCGAGAGAAGGGCATACAACATGCGGCACTGACGTCACCCGCAGGTTCATCGCTCGTGACGTGTCCTGCTTCCCACGAGGAACTTTGTATCGAGCTCACGGAAGATGTCGGGCACATGAACACATATTACTCCCGTCCTTTTCCAAATATTCCGGGAATTTTAAAATAATGTACCTGGCTAAAACAGTTCCTGGTACAATATATATAATTCACTGGCGCCATCAAAGACCACGTTAAGTCTTGTTGCATTTGACACTGAATTTGTCCTTTAGAGCCCAAATTTCCCTCGTTCTTTGTGAGTGGGCCTGCTTATGCTCCTCTGTCCAAGGGGCACCGTGTCTTTTCTTCGATTGCTCGTCTTGGTTTAGCCCGCTCGTCAATATTTTCTTGCGGAAGCGATCTCTGTTAAGGGCGTCTTCAGCTGAGATATGCAGCATTTGCAGGTCTTCTTTGGTATTTCTAAACAAGGGAATTGTGGTTTTGGGGTTTGAATCAAAACAGTGAAAGATCCCTTTAGTTAATTTTCTTCCGTCCATTCCTTTTCAGCTGACCGTAAAATCGTGCGCGTCTTTCTTGGATTGTGTAGGTAATTTTCTCTATTTTGCTGCAGACTTCCTTATTGCATCCCTTTTGATGGATTCCATTTCTGTACTTTGATCCCAAGATTCCTATAACAATTTTTCGCTGTTTTTTCTCCAGTTCTTTAAGGAGTCCTTTGTTGGCATTTAGAGACAGGATTTCGGCTGCATATAGAACTACTGGTTTCAGAACTGTTTCATAGTGACGTATCTTGGTGTTTTGGGAAAGACATTTTTTGTTGTAGATTTTGCGGGATTTTTGGTAGGCTATTTCCAGTTTGCGTACTCGCTTCTGACGTGCTTCTTTGTCCAGTCCATTTTTCATGATGATCTCACGCAGGTATTTGAATTTGTCTACCCGGGTGATGTCCCCGTATTTTGTATGGAGTTTGGGTGGAGCCTCTTTGATGTTAGTCATTACTTCTGTTTTCTCAAACGATATCTGGAAACCAGTTTGTTCGGCAATTTCCTTTAACATTTCATCTTGAGCTCTAGTGGATTCTACGTCGTTTGAGAGAACAGAAATATCATCGGCAAATGCCAAGCTGTCTGTTGTGATCCCCTTGGATTTGGTTCCTATACTTAGTGGACTGTAGTTGGTTTCCTGTAATCACACACGGCAGGTTCTGATGATCTTTTTAAGAACGCAGTTGAAGAGTATCGGGGATAGCCCATCACCTTGTCGGACTCCTGTTTTGGTGTCAGAGGAATGCGAGAGACAAACATGGAACTTCACCTGGGATTTTGTATCGGCCAGGGTGGCTTTAATTAATGCCAACAGTTTCAAATCAACTCCAAATTCATTTAACATGTTTAGCAGGACTTCCCGTTCAATGGAGTCGTACGCTTTCATGAAGTCCACAAAGACAGACACATACTGCTTGGACCTAAGTGTACAATATCGGATGATCGTTTTGAGATTTTGGATCTGTTCGGCTGTTGAGCGACTTTTTCTGAACCCTTCTTGGTATTCACTTATTTGATGCTCGACTTGTGATTCCAAACCCTCCAGGATGGCAAGTGATAGAATTTTGTAAGTCACGGGTAGCAGAGATTTTCCTCTGTAGTTGTTGATGTTCTCCATGCAGCCTTTTTTGCGTAATGGATGGATAAAAGCTATTTTCCAACCTTCGGTAGGGTCTCCTTGCTCCAAATTTCTTCTATTTGCTTTTGCAAGATATCAAGTGATTCCTCTGGGGCATATTTCCACAGTTCTGGTACTACTGCGTCTTCCGCCGATGCTTTGTTATTTTTGAGACGGGCAACGTGGCGCTTGATTTCATCTCTGTCGGGTGGTCTGTAATATGGGTACCTGAGTAACGGTTCCTTGGTCTCAATGGGGCTTGGCGGTTTAGAGGAATTAAGTAAATGCCTGAAGTAGTCTGCCTGAATGCTGCAATTTTCTTCATTTGACGTCGCCAGTATGCCGTCCTTTCGCTCAAAAATCATAGAGATGGTGGTTTATACCCAGTGAGTTTGCGTTTGAAGGCTCTGTAGTACTCTCTGCTTTCATTCATCCGAAAGTTTTGTTATATCTTTTCCATGAGAGATTTTTCGTGTTTACATTTCTCAGTTCTGAACATCCTAGATGCTTGGGCACGTTGGCTTCTGTAGGATTCCCAATCAGTTTCTTATTCCGTAGAGTAGTTAATAACCAAATTGTAACAATGTATCCTCATGCCATACGAAATATATATAGTACTGTTTCCACGCATTGAGCCTTTCTTTGAGGACCGATTCGCAGGTATCATTCCACCAGACATGCTTTTTCTTCTCTTGATTTCTGCAACGTCTTTGGCGGCCTCAACAAGGAACCTTTCGATGTTCTTCTAGCCTTCTCCTGGAACTCCTCGACCCTTTGCCGAAGTTTATCATTGTCGAAGCGTGTGATCGTTTTGGTTGTCTTCCTTGCGTTTGCAGGAATTAGTTTGAATTTGATCAGAGACATATAGTGATCTGAGGCCACACTGATTCTTTTCATTACTTTGACATTCTTAATCTTAATGCTGTTACTCCTGGAGATTGCAACATGATCTATTTGGTACTCTCCGAGAGTTTGGACGGGAGAACGCCAAGTCATTTGCTTTCTGGGTAGATGGCGACATGACCTGCAGGTTGTGATTTTCGCAAATGAACACCAGTCTTTTACCGTTGGGATCGTTTCCTTTTTGAGCAGGGTAATTGCCTATAACTTCCTTGTACTTCTGTTCACGACCTGGTTGGGCACTGAAGTCTCCCAAAAGAAGCTTGACATGGTGTTTGGGAATTTTGTTTAATTTTTCATGCAGTAGGTCCCAAAACTTATCAACTTCCTCTGAATCAGACTTGTTCTTAGCGTTAACTAGGGCGTAGGATTTTTGGCGCAATTAATTGTTAGTATAGACAATCCGCCATTCGCAGGTTCGAAATTTGCAACCGATTTAAGGATCTAAGTTCTAGCAGCAAACACGGTTCCAGGCATCACAGCTCCATTGAGGATTCCTATTTGCGCTTTGCTCTTGAAAAATTGCTAGCCGTCGGATTCAAAATTCTCTTCATCTGGGTACCTTGCTTCCTGTAGGGCCATTATGGGTATCTGATTTTCGTGAAGAGCTTTGGTGAGGGTTTTCAGATTGCCAGTTTGTGTAAGTGAATTTATGTTGGAAGTTGCTAGAAAAGTTTTGGATTTTGGAAGCAAGGAGAAGTTCAGGGCTTGGTCTTGACTGGAGATCACTCATGATTGGCTGGCAAGCACCAATCCAGACGTTTCATCTGAGTGGAGGGGGATATTGATGTCTATAAAGGTTGATCATACGGCGGCGACCGGGGTCATTGTAAAGGATCGAGAAGGAAGACAACTACAACCAGTGACACTGTATAAGAGAACTACAACTGACGCACTGTACGAGTAGGAAGTAGTGCTGGATATACGGTATTCGAGTAACACGGCTGCAATGGACTGGACTTCAAACGTTCGTGGAGCGTAGTCTTGTTATGTTCGTGGAAAGTGGCTGATCAACAAATTGTGGAGGGCGTACGCATTAAGTGTTGTTGTACTTGTGGAGGTCTAGCATTATATGTTGGTGAAAGCTATCTCAGACTTTCCATAAATTATGTTGAGGATCGACAAGCGTGTGTTACTAAAATGTATATATCTTTACAAGTGTCAAAATATGTGAACACAGTATTACAAGGTACAGTATCTGTGTGATGTCATAACTGCCGATTATGAGAATCGGTAAGTCGAATTGATATAGAGACAGTGAAGGGTATTTATCTTCATACATGTACATTGTTCATCGGACTATCTACAAATGGTAGCTTAGTTCTCGCTTTCGTTTTCCCACGGTTTTAATTATTGTTGTTGTTGTAAATATTGAATATAGTTGGTTATTTTAGAATCAGTGGAGTTATTGATGAACCTAGGTGCAGTTCCTACCTATTTAGTCGTTTTCAGGAGGTTAGGTAAGGCCTGCAGCAGATGTACCACTACGCAGCATTATGTACACGCCCTGGGATATAATCATGCTCTATCAAAATTCGAGGGATCCATTCTGGTGAACTCTGGCGCCCATACTACGGACATTTCGATTAAATATTTTTATTAATTTATTTCAAGTATTTTATGAAGTTTTTGAGCAATATTTTTTATTTACATATTTTATTCATGATATATTTTATTATTATTTATTATGGTAGTCATCAAATAAGTTACAGTCTGAATCAATTAGAGAAGCTGTTGGTAAACGATCCGCAATTCAACCAATCAACGCTTTTTAAATAAATCACCACTGATCTGCATTTAGAGCAGTCACTCAGGTGGGAGATTTCCTAACTGTTGTTTTCCTAGCCTTTTCTTAAATAAATGCAAAGAATTTGAAAATGTATTCAACATCTCGCTTGGTAATTCATTCTAAACCTTAACTCCTCTTCATATAAACAAATATTTGCCCCATTTTTTCCTCTTGAATTCCAACTTTATCTTCATATTGTGATCGATCTTACTTTTAAAAACACCACTCAAATGTATTCATCTACTAATGCCATTCCAGGCCATCTCTCCATTTCAGAACATAGCACATAGTCGAGCAGCTCGCCTCCTTTCTCCCAAGTCTTCCCAGGCTAAACTTTGCAGCATTTCCGTAACGTTACTCTTTAGTCGGAAATCACCCAGAACAAACCAAGCTGCTTTCCGTTGGATTTTGTCCTGTTCTAGATTCAAGTAATCCTGGTGAGGTTCCGATACACTGGAACAATAGTCTAGTTGAGATCTCACCATAGACACATGTCCTCTTCTTTACATCCTTACTACAACTCCTAAATACCTTCATAACAATGGGCAGAGATCTGTACCCTTCATTTACAATCTCGTTTATGTGATTAACATATTTCCTTATATTAACACCTAAGTACTTACAGTGATCCCGATAAGGAACTTTCACCCCATCAAAGCAGTAATTAAAACTGAGAAGACTTTTACTATTAAAGAAATGACCTTTATCCCCGTTTATCATCACACCTTTGCCTGTTTTCCAACTCACAACAATGTCGTGGTCTTATTGCACTTGCTCACAGTCCTGTTACTTATTTATTACGCTGTAGAATATAACATCATTCCAGTTCTTTTCCAACGGCCATAGCCGTGTTGAAACATCGGATCCCGTGAGATCTCCTCAGTTAAGCAACATTGGGCGTGGTCAAGATTTGGATGGGTTGCCACGCGCTGTTGGTGGGGGTAAGGAAATTTAGGAGCGGAAAGGAACTGGCCGTCCGCCTCTGTGGTGTAGTGGTTAGCGTCATTAGCTGTCACCCCCGGAGGCCCGGGTTCGATTCCCGGCTCTGCCACGACATTTGAAAAGTGGTACGAGGGCTGGAACGGGGTCCACTCAGCCTCGGGAGGTCAACTGAGTAGAGGTGGGTTCGATTCCCACCTCAGCCATCCTGGACGTGGTTTTCCGTGGTTTCCCACTTCCCCTCCAGGCGAATGCCGGGATGGTACCTAACTTAAGGCCACGGCCGCTTCCTTCCCTCTTCCTTGCCTATCCCTTCCAATCTTCCCATCCCTCCACAAGGCCCCTGTTCAGCATAGCAGGTGAGGCCGCCTGGGCGAGGTACTGGTCATACTCCCCAGTTGTATCCCCCGACCAAGAGTCTGAAGCTCCAGGACACTGCCCTTGAGGCGGTAGAGGTGGGATCCCTCGCTAAGTCCGAGGGAAAAACCGAACCTGGAGGGTAAACAGATGATGATGATGATGAGGGAACTGGCCACCCTACCGTACCTAAACTCCGACTCAGGCACACCTCTGCGGAGGTTCGGACCTGCCTTCGGGCAGAACACACCTTTAACCTTACCCAGTTCTTTACCCATATAATTCATATATAGGCACCGTGCAAATAGATCGAAATGCTACTACTAGCGCTACATAGTGGCCCGTTCTGAAACAAGAGGTGAGGTGTAGTGCGAGAGTCTCAGTACAACATGTGTGACATTCGAACAAGTTGCGGGTTTAAAGCGATTCATTTCGGGGATCTAAGTGAATCATCATGCAATAAAGGAAGAAACCTTGTTGTCAGTGGCCACGTGAACGGCGTTGAAGAGTTAATTTCGAATACATCACAGGAAAAGTCACCCGGCAAACGTCTGTCAGTTTGTCGCCTTATATCGTGAAACTTGAGATGGGCAAGGTATAGTTAGGTAACAATTTATAAAGTTTATTTAGTAAGGATTACTAAATGCATGTTTGCTAAGTTGTGCGCATTTTTATTTTGTGTTCAGGTTGACCAGAATGGTAATGTCTCTACTAGCGAATGTTCCTGTCCTGCCGGCGCCAGAGGAACTTGCAAACACGTGGCTGCGGTAGTGTATTATATAAATAATGAAAGTGTTGTCTCCAAAACAGACCGTCCGTAACAATGGGGGAAAACCAAGCCCGAAAACAATGTCAACAGAAAAATATAGAAAAGGCAAACGCGTAGAAGAACTGTTCGGTAAAAAGACTTTGAGGACATCTCTTCCCTGCTTCGAATTAACTGAGAATATTTTAAAACACATCCCTTGCAGTCTTCGTACAATGCTTCGAGCAGAAGCAAGTACTGAAATCGAACAATCGTGCAGGGCCGTAGTCATCTCATTGATAGACAGGGTAGTGAATGATGTGGAGAGAGAAGAATGTGAGGAAATTTTGACACAGCTATTACATTTACAAGTCTCTAACGACGAGCGCTTGCCAGACAAATACACCTTTCGCAGTGACGAAATGTTTTTTACCAGCAAAATGCAGGTTGATACAGATCATATAATTAAAATCTCCCTGGATACTCTATCTCAATCAGGAAGCCCTCGGTGGTTTCAAGAAAGAAAGATAAGAATATCTGCTAGCACGAAAGCACATCGGATCAAAACTAGGCGATATAACTTTGATACTTTAGCTCTCGCATTTGTAACTGAATCTCCAATTGGGGGAGCTGCTTTGAACAATCTTTCTTACGGAAGTGAAATGGAAAGTGAAGCAACAGAATGCTATGGAAGTTCATTTGGTGTTCGTGTTATTCGATGTGGGTTAATAATCCACAAGAAACAACCTTGGATTTGTGGATCTCCAGATGGCATAGTTCTCGGAGGAAATGTAGCTGACAGAGTGTTAGAAGTTAAGTGTCCATCTTCGTGTAAAGATAAACCAATAGTAGATGAGTCAGGAAATGTGCGAGTACGTTATCTTTACTTTGACGAGCAAAATAACATACAGTTAAAGACAAGTCATATGTATTACACACAAATACAAATACTGATGTACATAACTGGCTTGGAAAAATGTGATCTATATGTATATAGCAAAGCACAACAGTTGACAATACCTATTTATCAGGACAATAAGTATGTCGAGGAATGTCTTACCAAAATGACAAAGTTCTATTTCAATAATTACTTGCCAAAAATTAGCGGTATTCCTAATAATAATAATGATAAAAATAATTAAGTATTTATTTGCCAATTCTTGTTTTTTGAACGTTGAACAGATCAAAATGTAAACAAAGAATATATAAAACAAACTGATGGTAGAACAATTCTTAAACTATTCTTTAATTATTGGAGTTTGCAAATTCGTTAACACGCAACACATATGATCGATGTCATCCACGTGTGGAAACAGTTCTGTTGGCAATTTCTGTAATATATTGTATATTTTAATTCTTTGAATACACCTTTCTACGTGAATTCTAACACTCGCAATATTGTAAGTACTCTCAACTTCCTCAGCTGTTAATCTCCCGTCATGTAAGAACGGTGGTGTCACGATTACGACACTGCGGCCAGATAAGTTAGTTCTGATGCCAGGAAATCCTTTATCACCCATGACCTCATCGCCAGGTTGAAGGAAAGTTAATAAACCACTGTCCGTTGTTATGAATGAGTCGCTAGCTCTTCCACCGTAACATTTAGATTTATAGGCGATCATACCACTACGCGTGATTGGAATTAAAACTTTGCAGTGTAGCAACCCTTGTATTGAGAATAGAAATACACTCTCTGATCTACTTGGGGAGGCTGTACAACCCTAAATTCCGTGCAGTCTATAATGACTCGACAATTACCGTAATTTCTCTTAAATGCTGGAGGCATTGTTTCTTGAACACTTTCCTTACTAGGCCAGAATATGAAATGTTTCGTACGCAGTATCAGTTGCATAAGCATGGTCGTAAAAATACGTGAAATTGTTGTCCTGTGAACACCGAACAGCACTCTCAAAGCAGAATAGGACAGTCCGGTTTTCATTTTCACTAGGAAAATCAGTATTCTGGTTTCTTTACATAATTTCGAAACGTTACGGTTTGGTAATAAAGCAAGCAGCAAGGCAAAGACGTTGAAGTTCACACCTGTTAAATCACGCACTTGTGTATTGTTCCTTATGGAATTGTAGCCTTGGAAACGTCGACTCTTGATGTCTGCATGATCATCTTCCGTTCCACACATTTGATCATGTTTCGTAATGTCCCCTCCCAGACCGAAATTAAGTGGAATGCATGTTTGTGTATTTACGTCGTTTTCATGTATTGAACAAGAAAACATGAAGTCTGAACAATGAAAATCAGATGCCTCTGTTCCCACGGATGCATCCTTGGCTATGTTACTTGGGCATACTGCAATCGAAAATTTTCCGTCTGATTCTTCCTTTTTCAATCGCTTGAGTTGTCTGTGAAAGCGCTGTAAGCTGGGCCCCGGCGACACATTCCTCTTCTTGTATTCATCCGGAAATATTGTCGGAACATAGGCTGGACTTAGTGGATGTCCAGATCTTCTGTTTCCGATGAAATGTGCACTACATATTCTTGAGTAAGTCGTAGGTTGCCAAAGTGATCCATCAGTACTAAAAATTAAAACCAAAATGAAATTAAATCGGATCAATTGAACTTATTGCAAACAAGTGCAGTACGTATGTGTAGACCTACTTACTTCGTTCGGTTAACTGCTTGTATCCATCGCCTCCTTCGGTTCACTTCTATCGCTTGTTTTGGAAAACAATAAAATTGTAAAATCACGTACTTCACTTCCTGTATTTGCGTAAGTATTGGAACATCCGACAACACAACAATTGCGTTTACTTGATCTCCTTTTCTGTGCCATTTTCATCTGAGTAACTACACGCTCACTCAGAACAGCTACTGCGAGTCTGGAGTCTGCCTCACTTGTTGTTCTCCGCCCGGCCGCTAGAGCGACACGCACGGTGCCTATACTCTCTCTCTCTCTCTCTCTCTCTCTCTCTCTCTCTATATATATATATATATAAGGAAATACAAAGGTCCAATAATAATTTTTTTCTTAATCGGTTTACTTTCCAGGGTTGGTTTTTCCCTCGGACTCAGCGAGGGATCCCACCTCTACCGCCTTAAGGGCAGCGTCCTGGATCTTCAGACACTGGGTCGGGGATATAACTGGGAAGGATGACCAGTTCCTCGCCCATGTAGGACATGTGCCCCTGAACAGGCGCCTTGTGGGGGGATGGGAAATTTGGAAGGTATAGGCAAGGAAGAGGGAAGGAAGCGGCCGTGGCCTTAAGTTAGGTACCATCCCAACATTTGCCCGGAGGAGAAGTGGGAAACCACGGAAACCACTTCCAGGACGGCTGAGGTGGGAATTGAACCCACCTCTACTCAGTTGACCTCCGGAGGCTGAGTGGACCCCGTTCCAGCCCTCGTACCACTTTTCAAATTTCGTGACAGAGCCGGGAATCGAACCCGGGCCTCCGGGGGTGGCATCTAATCACACTAACCACTACACCACAGAGGCGGACTCCAATAATACTGCCATGAGGAATTCCCCTCTTAATGATTACAGGGTCAGATAAAGCTTAACCTACTCTAAGTTCTATTTTCTAGAAATATAGCAACCCATTCAATCACCCTTTTATCTAGTCCAATTGAACTCACATTAACCAGTAGTCTCCCATGATCCACCCTATAAAATGCCTTAGATAGGTCAATCGCGACGTTGTCCATTTGACCTCCTGAATCTATTATATCTGTTATATCTTGCTTGAAACCTATAATTTGAGCTTCAATAGAATAACATTTCTTAAACCCAAACTGCCTTCTACTGAACCAGTTATTCATTTCGCAAACATGTCTAATATAATCAGAAATAATGCTCACCGGGCGAGTTGGCCGAGCGGTTAGGGGCGCTCAGATGTTAGCTTGCGTCCGGGAGATTGTGTGTTCGAACCCCATTGTCAGCGGCCCTGACGATGGTTTTCCGTTATTTCCGTTATTTACACACCGAGCAAATCATGGAGCTTAATTCCACGGCCGCTTTCTTCCCACTCCTAGGCCTTTCCTATCCCATCGTCGCCATAAGACCTATGTGTGTAGGTGTGACGCAAATCAACTTTAAAAAACCTTGTTAGAACTAATTTTCTACAACTCTACATAGTGCGAAGGGAGTTGAATATATAATACAACATATTTGTTTTCTAAACACCGGTTGGTTTTATTGAAAATTCCAACACACCATGTTATTCCCCAACCCTTTTGCTGCAATACCCTATTTTTGAACATAATCTCTGATCAATTTTACGGCCTTACGCCTCCGTAAAGTGAGGGCCTGTATGCCTGCATGGTACCACTTGACTGGTCGATGTCGGAGCCAACGTCGTGCTGCATCGATAACGTCCCCATCATGAACGTAGTGCTTCCCGCGGAGTACATCCTTCATTGGGCCAAACAGATGGAAGTCAGGAGGTGCGAGATCCGGGCTGTAGGGAGGATTAGGAAGAAGAGTCCACTGAAGTTTTGTGAGCTTCTGTTGGGTGCGCAGACATGCGTGAGATTTTGCGTTGTCGTGGAGAAGGCTCAGCGTGCTTTTGTCCACTGCCAGCTCTCCTTAAACATTCTGAAAGTGCTTATGCATATTTGTGATACCTTGGTTTTCCGCAAAAAGCCCTCAGTAAGTGCTCTCTGTCTGGTACGCACCTCGATTATAGATGCCATTTTGAAGGCTAGTTATAGCTCTGCCACCTAACAGAAATTAATGAGACTCTGCGATACGAATCGGAAATATTCAAAGATATCCCAAACAAAATTCCAGTTTTTTAGAACCGACGTTGGCTGAGAAATGTTTTGCATTATATACTGAACGCCCCTCGTACATTAATCATGGGAAGAATAGAAGTAAACAAACATATCGGCATACCGCATGACATTTCCTACGTGAAAAGTTCAGATTACCCTCCGCAGTACTTAAGGGATACATCAGAGCATCGGAGTTTCAATGGGACGGAGGGCATTGTGCTGGACAGTTGCTCGAAAGTGATTTCTATTGGCAAATTAGAGGCAACATAACTCGGTGCACTTTTTCTTCTATCTTTGGTAAAGTGAAATTGGTGAACAGTAGTAGTGTATTAGACCATATTTCTAAGCTTATTATTCCCATCATAATCACACCAGTCACGTCCCTGCGTGTTCACATGGAGGAGAGACTGCAGGTGAAATAATAATGGAGCCATTTAGGATTGTTACATTGTTACATTGTTTACTCTAGATTATTCAATAACGTGTCAGTGACAGCTAGTTTGATATCAAGTTTCGGTTAGAGAGAATCATTTATCATCTCCAGAAATATTTGGTGTTCATAAGCGAGGGGTAAGTAACGGTATATTCTAATAAGGTTCAAGTTGGTGAGTGGTCAATGAGAATGCCGTGACGATGTTCGGCCGGCAGCAAGGTTACCACTAGCGACAGTGGAAAGGAAGGAAGGCAGAGGTCAGTAGTGACAAGACTATCCAGTGCAAGGTGAAGCTAGGGACCCCGCCCTGCTACATCTCCTGAAGGTCCTCTCTTACCAGCTTAGTTAGTGCAGCGGAAAACCTTAAACACCGAGGTCACATGTAGCAGCATTGCACTGACACAAGCTAGACACTCTTATATATGGACGTGGCAATAAAACTCGTCGAACACTACATTAGACAACTCGTGACCCAGCGTTCTTCATTGTTCCTCTCTGTTGCTGGAGTAATTTACCTAGAAAGTTTACAATGGTGATAGCTAAACCCATTGTAACCCGAATATAATACATTATGACTGCATTAATGATGAAATTGAAAATATTAGTGTACTACAACTGTAATTTTGAGATTTAAGGAAAGAAGTATTCAAAATCTAGCAAAATGTATTTGTAAGAATATGGCGCCTGGTAGGCGTGATCGTTTAGGCTTTATGGTCTGACATTCTGGTTAGCCAATTCGAGTTCCCTTGGCGGAAAAAAAATCATGATTACTATGCTGCTTGGCAGAAGGTAAAATAGAACCAAACCAAAAACAAACCCATGGTGCAGCATCCCAGAAGAGCCATGGACTACCAAGCAACCCTGCTCAGTCCGAAGGTTCAGACCAAAGGCGTCGTGGGATCAGAACGACGAATACTTTCGGCCGTTATTCTTGGCTTTCTAGTTACTGGTCTCTATCTCATCGCCAGACAGCTCTTCAATTTAGTGGACGTCGAACAAGCCCTTACAACCGGGTGAAAATCTCTGGCTTGGCAGGGAATCGAATCAGGGACCTGCGGATAAAAGGCAGGCACCACTACCCCTACAACGTGAGGCCGGCCAAAAGGTGGCGTATAATTTATAATTTCTAGATTGTGTACCAGAAGCCTGTGTTCAGTCAAAACTCTCCACAATGCTCATATGGATTGAGGATGTATGACGCTTTGGAAAGTGATTGAGCAGACCACTAGGTGTTATTCGACAGGAGTAGGCTATGCGACGACACCTCTTTTCACCCTCTCCCCGCCTCAACGTCTTCGTCATCAATATTATCATCCCGCACTGTTTGTTTGTTTGTTTGTTTGTTTGTTTGTTTGTTTGTTTGTTTGTTTGTCTGCCATATCATTAACCCGAAGGTCGGTTTAATCCTCAAATAATACCACCAAAGTGTGTGTGATTACAAAGACAACGCAAAAACCGATATCAGCGCTATAACAAAGCACACTAAGTAGGATGAGAAGTGGGCCAACACGTAATAGGGATCCATAACACTCGAGGTATGATCCTTGCCGCTGAAGCAAAGAGTAACCAATTACTTGACAAAAGATGGTGTGCACAAATAAATGAGAAGCGAAAACCACACCCATCATCACTGCCAATGGGCTTGTATCTAAGTGCCTGGGTATTAGCACACAAATTGACAAGATTTCATTCATTCACGGAAATAATTCAACAATGTGTACGAATATGGTTTCCATAATTCTAAAGTCCAAAGCTAAGACATTGTCGCAATTTAAGAACACAAATTCAGGACATTGTCATAATTTAAGACTCCAAAAGCAAGACATTATTCAAAACTAAGTGTCACATTGTTTCAATTTAAGAGCCCAACACCAGGACATTGTCGCAATTTAAGAGTCCAAAACCAAGATATTGTCTCAATATAACTGTCCAAAACCAGGACATTGTCACAATTTAAGAGTCCAAAAAGGACATTGTTGCAATTTAAGGGTCCAAAATCATGACATTGTCGCAATATAACTGTCCAAAACCAGGACATTGTCACATTTTAAAGTTCAAATCTACGACATTGTTGCAATTTATGAGTCCAAAACCAGGACATTGTCGTAATTTAAGAGTCCAAAATCAGGACATTGCCACATTTTAAAGTCCAAAACTAGAGCAGTATTGAAATTTAACACCCAAAAACAGAACATATTCATCTGTTAGTACGGCCAATATAAGGTAGAATTTACCTTAAGAAATTAACATTAGTATGCTTTTATAAACTTTATTTAATGAGAAAACATGCATCATTATAAAACGTGTGTACTTTTAATGCACTAACTATTCTTATACCTCTCAAATTTCTCAAAGCCAATAACAGAAGAAAGACTCTTGGTTTGATTTTAAATGAGTATGTGAAACTACCTACTATTTTCTTTAATTATTTGAAAGTTGTTCGTTAATCGAACATTCCCCTTGGTAAGTTATTTCAATCCCTCATTCATTTTTCTAAAAATGAATATTTGCTCTAATTTTTCCTTCCAACTGAATCTTCTGTGAACCTACTTCTTTCTTCTATTCCTTGGGCAGATGTAAGACAAAGCGTCCCATCTATATTCACACTGTTCCAGGAACAGAGTTTTAGCAATTCTCAGTTTAATTTACCCGAAACTCACTTAACCGAGCTCGATAGCTGCAGTCGCTTAAGTGCGGACAGTATTCAGTATTCGGGAGATAGTGGGTTCGAGCCCTGAAGATGGTTTTCCGTGGTTTCAACTTTTAACACCAGGAATATGCTGGGGCTGTACCTTAATTAATGCCACGGCCTCTTTCTTCCCATTCCTAGGCCTTTCCTATCCCATCGTCGTCATAAGACCTATCTGTGTCGGTGCGACGAAAAGCAAAAAGCAAAAAAAAAAAAATCACTTACAAAACTTCTGAGTAACTAATGGTGGATTTTTGCCTTTTCGGTCCGGACGTTCTTCTTACTCTGTACAATCGCGGATTGTCCGTGAAGTTCGTGGCAACCCTATATACGTACAAGTATTAATACAAGTTTAACTTATGATGTTAAGTATACGGAATGAAGTAATTGAAAAATTTCTGTAATTGGAATAGGCAGGTATAGTTATGTTTCCCAGATCTAGAGAAGGCATCTAGCAGAGAACAAACAAAAAAAAAGAAAAAAACAATCTGGCTATACTGAAGGATTGTTGGGTCAGAGGTAGGTTGCTACAGGCAATAGAAGAATTCGTGATTCTTGGCTCAAGGTAAGTTGCAGTGGTTAGATAAGGTGTAATCAGTATCTTTATTGTTCACAGTTTACAAAGGCAATTTGCTGAAAAATATAAAATTGTACGGAGGTATTCAGTTGCTTGAAAATGTGATTTGGCTAGCCGACAATTTAGTCTCATTAGCAGACTGTGCTGAAGGCATCCAGTCTATTTCTCGTACCTTAGAGCTTGAAAATAAGTGTAGCAAGGATGATATGAAAATTATCATTTCCAAGACTAAAGTTGGAAAGAAACCTAAGATCCAATACACACAGAAGTGGCGACGTGTGCAGGCGATGACCAGGCACACGCGTGAAGGAGCTGCTGGAAGGTGTAGGTCTGGCGGAGAAACGTCTAGCTTTTTACGTGACCTTGTGCAACATGTATTCAAATGACGAAAGTGACGAGGAAATTCTAGATCCTGTTGTCTTATCAAACTTGTACAGTCCAGCTTTTTGGCTGAACTGTCTGCGTCGAGGTCTTCAGTTCGATTATAGGTCAGATCGGAAAATTTTGGCCCACCTGGTTAATACCTCTGACTATGTGTTTCTCTGACTATAGATCTACACCTCCCCATAAGAACAAAACACACCATATTAGGAACCTCCACAGATATACAAAATGGCGAATACATCCCTCCACGTATGGTTGACGTAAGGAAGGTCATCGGTTGTAAATCAGGTCTGTCGTCGCCATAAGGCCTATCTGTGTCGGTACGACATAAAGAAACTAGCAAAAAAATATCAGGGCTGAATCCACATTTGCGGCACAGTTCACTTCCGCAATTCCACCAATGTGGGAAAAGTGGCGGAAGAAGAAACTTTAAAGCTATAATTCGATTAACTACTCCAAAAATTGCCTCCGTGGCTCAGGCAGCAGCGCGCCAGCCTCTCAGCCCTGGGTTCCGTGGTTCAAATCCAGGTCACTCCAAGTGAAATTTGTGCTTAACAGGTTTAACTCCGGGTACTCCGGTTTTACCTGGGTAAACGAGAGGGCAGATGGAGATAACATGTGCTTAGTGCTGTGAGTTTATTTTACCAGTTTACGTAGGAGAAGGAAACTTTAAGATGTAACTACTAATGTAACATAAAACCGTAGCAAGATTAATAATAGGTGAATAATAAATTCACTAGTAATTTCAGAAATACTGTTTAAATAGAAGTGTTAACTGAGCTTTGCGAAACATTTGGTGAGGTTATGGGTGGCAAACCAAAGAATAAAGGCGGTGAGAAGATGCCGGAGAAACAACAGCGACCGGAGCGATGTCACGCGGAAGGAAATGGTACTACCTCGTCTTCTAATGACGAATGTGCATCGACCGATCTCGTAGATGTTGTTAACAATATACTGTAATGTGCAGCTCCAATTTCCTAGACTCACTTATTGAGAGACTGGTAGAGAACGTTGTTACTAGATTGCGTGAAAGCATTGACTTTAATACAAGAGTCATTGAGGACTTGAAGGCAGAGCTGTGTAAACGCGATCAAAAGAACAGAGAACTTCAAGAGCAGGTCTGCTAGCTCAATGACGCGCAAATGAAGACGTAGAACAAGTGAACCAATATCTAAGAAGAAATAATGTGGAAATACATGGTGCGCCAGAAATCCAAGGAAGTCGTTAAAAATATAGTTGCAGCTGTGGGATGCGAAATCAAGAGGACTGATCCTGATATTGCTCAGAGGATCCCATCTGTCAACAAGAATCTTCCTCGTCCAATCATCGTCAAGTTCGTCGACAGGTGGAAAAAGCACGAATTAATGATGGCCAAGAAGAAAATTAGACAACTGCAGTCCTCGGCAGTTGGAATAAAAGCTGCTAGCCACACGGTCTACATCAATGATCACCTTACTCCTAAAACTAAAGGGCTACTAAAGAGAGCTAAATACCTGAGGATAAAGGGGTATAAATATGTGTGGACCCGGGATGGGAAAATATATGTGCGAAAATATGATACCTCCCAAGTTACTATTGTCAAAACAATTGATTATATTGTCAGATTAGAATCATGAATTGTACAGTTTAGCCACCTGAACGAAAATTACTATCATAACCAAGGGATAGGTCAGAAAATCCATTAAATAGCTTACGAGAAGTTAAAGATAAAGAGAACAAAATTAGGATGTTATAAATTAATGTTCAGAGTATACGTAACAAATGGATAACATTATCAACTCTCATTGTACAAGCACACATGCCGGATGTTATAGTTGTTACAGAAACTTGGCTGAATCCAGATGAAGAAATATATTATAACTTACCAAATTATGATGGTTATTTTTGTTCAAGACCATTAAGAAGGGTGTTGGGATTGTCATTTATGTCAAGCAGTGTTATGAAGCTAAGGTCCTAACAACTGTAAAATCTACAGATGTGCCGTTTAATATTTTATTAGTTGAAATTTCTGATTTTGATAGAGAGTTTCTTGTCCTAGCTTGCTATAATCCAAATTTTAAATGTGCTGATTCATTCATCATTTGTCTTGAAGAGATGTGGAGTAAATATAACAGGAAGTTCTGTGTTACTGTTGGAGACTTTAATATAGATAAACTGGAACAAAACCAGCAATCAGAGGAATTGTACAGGCTGAGTGTATGTTATAATCAAATATCTTGTAATATTGTTTTTCCCACTAGAGTTACTAACAGTAGTGCAACCTTGATAGATCATATATATATAAGAACACCGCTGCTTTCAGTTGAACAACATTTTTAATGATTTTAGTGACCATAATATATTAATATGTGACTTAGAAAATCAGATAGTCGTCCAAACACACAAGAAACGTCCTGTAAACAAAAGAATAGATGTTAAACGTTTAACTGAACACATGGATAATAATCCCTTAATAATTGATAGGAATGACAAGTGTAACACAGTAGTAAATAAACTAATTAACTATATAGATGAAAAGTGTACGCTGTTCGTCAATAACCGAGGTAACAGTAAGAGACCAACATGCCCATGGATGACACCTGACCTCTTGAAACTTGTTAAACAAAAGAACAAGCTTTATGCCAAAATTAAAAGGCAACAACTTAGAAACAGAATGGGGTGTGAATATTATTCAGAAGAACTGGTAGGGGACTACAAATCACTATATAGAAAAGTAACTAAATTGAAAAGGGAACTAGAGAATTCATATTTTATTGACAGATTAAATACTGCAAAAGCTATTGGAAAGTGATAAATGAAATCCTAACCACCGACAACGATATATCTGTGTGTAGAAAAATATACGGAACGCTACACTGTCTCAGGAAATTCAAATTCACTTTCCCTTGTAAACTAAAGAAAATTCTTGTTGAATCACTCGCATTACCTCATTTTGATTATTTCGATATAGTTTATAACAACCTAGGAGTGGACTGGGGAAGGAAATTACAGTGTGCTCAGGATGCTTGTGTAAGATTTATCTGTGGACTTCGTTACGCTGACCATGTCACACCGTTTTACACGCGGGTCGGCTAGCTTCGCCTGCAAGAACGACGCACACATCATACTCTTTGCTTTTGGCATAATATTCTTAAAAGATCTCAACTAGCCTATCTTCCGTGAGCGCATGAAGCTCCTCTCCACAGACCATAACAAAAATATCCGATCCTGCAGCACCATGTGTTTATCCCTTCCTGTACACAGAACAGCAATCTACACGAAATCATTCACCGTTACCGCAGCCCGACAATGGAATCTCTTACCAGTGGACATCAGTAGTATGTCCAGCAACTCAGCTTTTAAACATGCCTGTGTCGAAATACTAGGTAAACATGCATGAATCATTAAATTATGACCTGAAAACACCTCCTCCTATCGCCTCTCCAACATTATTTCCCTCTCCCTTTCACAGATTTTCTTGTTTTTCTTCATCACTCTCTTCTTCTTACTAATCCTTCTCTTCCCCTCTCAATTGAAGGCGATATTTCGGTGCCCTGTAGAAATGTATATATTTTCTAAACTTTCTCTTAAGTAGTAGTTATAGTACTCATTATTCATATATTCTTAATGTACTCTACGTACGATTTATATTCAATAGATGATATGATTTCTTTAAGTGTGATTCCTTTTGTTAATACTATTGCTGTTATTATTGTTCATATTATCATATTATTGTCATCAGTAGTTATTATTAAGTGTTCTAGGTTAAGAATGGTTAAGTGTAAGAAAGGGAGTACATCCTTAACTTTGCCAGGAAAAATAAAACATATTATTGTTGTTATTATTATTATTATTTTGCTAGGGGTTTTTACGTCGCACCGACACAGATAGGTCTTATGGCGACGATGGGATAGGAAAGGCCTAGGAGTTGGAAGGAAGCGGCCGTGGCCTTAATTAAGGTACAGCCCCAGCATTTGCCTGGTGTGAAAATGGGAAACCACGGAAAACCATCTTCAGGGCTGCCGATAGTGGGATTCGAACCTACTATCTCCCGGATGCAAGCTGACAGCCCCGCGCCTCTACACGCACGGCCAACTCGCCCGGTATTATTATTATTATTATTATTATTATTATTATTATTATTATTATTATTATTATTATTATTATTATTATTATTATTATTTATGGTAATTTGATTTTTTCTAAGGGAAATTTGACATCATTTAGTTACGTGAAATTTGAATCTCTTAAACATTTATGTCGTCCATGCGTATGATTTGACACTCCGTTATGTTAAAAGAAATAAGTTTCATAATGATAGATCCGTATTGAACTGTGATTACAATAGAGTAAAATAATATATTTTATAATATACGGCGCACCGAACTTTACATAACTTCCGCTCAGTGCTTCGTCAATTGGAAGAGTTATTATTTTTAATATATCTCTACTCAAATTCCCACATGGTATGTACCTTTAAAAAGACTGTACTTGTGTTTACATTGTTTATGTCTTTCTTCGATATTTACGCTTTAATTTACTTCAGGCTGATGATGACCTATTACTAGGTCGAAACTAGTCCCTATGTAATTTTCATTTTGTATTGAAAAGGTGGACCAATAATAATATATTATTTTACTCCGTTATGTTACCAGAGACTGAACAGTGTGGCGCTGGTATTCTAAAAACAATTGCACTGATTTGAAGCGGAGCTGATGTTTGTACATCGTTGTGGGTAGAGGACAGCGTTGTGAGCAGTATTGAGTCTCGCTTCTCCGATAGGTCAAAACCAATTTAAGAAAAGAATTTGCTACTTGTGTTAAACACTACAAAATCACGCTACACTCAACTGAACTGCAGATAAATGAACAAAAGAACAATAAAGTTAATACAAGTCCATGGAAGGTTAGGGCGAAATGAACCGCTGTATCACCAAGGACTGACTAATTGATAAGACATAAATTTAACGCGCTTCTGTACCTGGCGACAGAGCAGAATGATAGAACTTTGGACTTAAACCAGTTACTGGCAATGCCAAGTTCAATAATATTTTAAAACCGTTATACCGGCACACCTTTTGACTGGACAACGCATTTCTCCACAGGCCTACATCCACGCAGAGTTGGCGTTCCTGAATGGATTTTTGCCCGTCCTTCAAAAAATCCACAGTTCTAACCCTTCAGGCAAGCAACTCAATGTCAGACACACCCTAGGGATATGAGCTACGAATTTCAGGTAAATAAAATATAATAAAGTGTGAGAATATTTTTTTTATTTATTCCTAATAATTACAGTCCTTTGCTTAATCATCTTTATTCAGTCGTTTAGATTAGCAGTTTGCCTTTTACTACCACTCCGAGCGCTAATGTGAGACAATGCAGAGTTTCACTTAAGCACCACTCCGAGCGCTAATGTGAGACAATGCAGAGTTTCACTTAAGCACCACTACGAGCGCTAATGTGAGACAATGCAGAGTTTCACTTAAGCACCACTACGAGCGCTAATGTGAGACAATGCAGAGTTTCACTTAAGCACCACTACGAGCGCTAATGTGAGACAATGCAGAGTTTCACTTAAGCACCACTACGAGCGCTAATGTGAGACAATGCAGAGTTTCACTTAAGCACCACTACGAGCGCTAATGTGAGTCAATGCAGAGTTTCACAAGTCCTTATAACTACATTCGGTATAGACATTTTAAAAAAATGTCTGAGGGTATTGAGCCAAGGAACACATTACAGAAACAATTATGTAAATAAATTAATTTGGCTAGGATTTGAATCGAAAAGAAAACGAGCAAAAAAACAAGCGATTTTAGTCTGTTTTTCCGAAACTTCATTTGGGCCGGAAGAGATTTTCGAAAATTGTTTTCTTAGTTCGACAGAGCTATCCATGATTCACAATTTGAAGCCTTTCCGGAACCTTTAGCCCTTTTAAGTTCGGTACAATTGAGGAAAATGCTTAATTTTACGTTTTTCGTAGTGTTGGGAGCCCTGTTTGTACTGCTAATATATGATTTCAGCATTAAAACCCACTACGTCCGCAGAGCTTGAACTGGCCATGTTGTAATCCGGAGGCCGACACGATTCCGGAGGATCTGTCCATGAGATGACCAATATAAACTGAGGCTGTGTAAAGCAAAACGTTCCATTACCCATTCTCTGATGTACCCTCCTCTTTAGCTCATCTCAATATTCAAACTTCCCGTATTCCTCGAGGAAATCCCCAACCACCGCTGTCGATCACGAGATAGGTTCAAGCATGAGCTCGAAGACGGTGCCCCAGGCAAAGTATCGGTTTCCATTTCCTCTTTAAGTGTTCACATTGTGAAGGTGCTTGCACAAACCCAGTCAGATCGACTTACCATCGCTACTGATCAGTCTCCAGTGAGAGGAGCTTTGGGTTACCTAATTGAAAGTGCCCGGTAGGAGGTCCTTTTATCATCAACCCAGCAGCACGACCAGAGACCAGCCCATCTTATTCTGGGTGTACCGTACCTTACACACCCTTCTTGAGAAGCAGTTCTTGCAATTTATTGCTCGACAAATCGTACATTTCACTCCTCCCTCTCTCCGGAAAAACTCTCAGACTCGACCTCTGTTCACGTTATCTCTATCACTTTATTACAAATGCCTTACTACCTTTGTCACCGTCTGTATCAGCAGCACAACTACTACTTGCAAATGTCAACCGATTTAACGTAGACTTACGTTCCTCGACGACGGGCAAATTGTAAGAAAAACTTTAAGACGCTTTTAGTGTTTGAGTAGAGCGTGTATATCTTATTAACACCATGGCACTACATTCCTGAATGGCCTTGGCCTACCGAGCAACCGCCGCTCAGCCCGAAGGTCTACAGATTACGAGGTGTCGTGTGGTCAGCACGACGAATCCTCTCGGCCATTATTCTTGGTTTTCTTGACCGGGGCCGCTATCCGACCGTCAGATAGTTCCTGAATGTCCGACTCGTTGGCTGAATGGTCAGCGTACTGGCCTTCAGCTCAGAGGGTAACGGGTTCGATTCCCGGCTGGGTCGGGGATTTTAACCTTCATTGGTTAATTCCAGTGGCCCGGGGGATGGGTGTTTGTGCTGTCCCCAAAATCCCTGCAACTCACACACCACACATAACACTATCCTCCACCACAATAACACGCAGTTACCTACACATGGCAGGTGCCGCCCACCCTCGTCGGAGGGTCTGCCTTGCAAGGACGAACTCGGCTAGAAATAGCTACACGACATTATAATATTAGTTCCTGAATGCTAATCACGTAGGCTGAGTTGACCTCAAATCAGCCCTCATATCCGCGTAAAAGTCCCTCACCTGGGCGGGAATCAAACCCGTGGCCTCCGGGTAAGGACCAGGCGCGCTACCCCTACACCACGAGGCCGGCGAGCGCGTATATCGCCGAGAATATCTATTTACGATTACGTTTAAATGTCTCAATTGAAAGATAAAAGAGAAGGCTCCCTGTTGCAAATGAAAATCTGAAGGTAGTTTTCATGAAATAGCACCTCTCGAAACAATACTGTAATTTTACAAAAATTTCTCGAGTTCTACCGTCTACCTCAATGCATTCTTTGACTTATGGAAGAGTAAGATATGCTGTTTTTCGAAAGTCACCGTGACGTTCTTGTACGCCAATAAAACCACCCATTAAGTAAAACTTTCGTAGACCGACAACAGGAAGTAAAAAATGTAAGGGGTTGAAGTCTGGAAATATAGGTGGTCAGGGAGAAGTACTGCTACGACTAATCCACCGATTAGTAAATGTCGCATTGGAATACTCCATCATCCGGTGCTAATAATGAGGAGGGGCTCCGTTATGCTGAAGGTATACAACAAATCGTGCAGAACGTCCTCGAATTGGCTCCTCAACGTTTACATTCAAACAGGTATGTTTCAATTTACATTCTTGCTTCAGTCAAAAATCCTAGTTTTTGTTCAAATTAGTTGTTCTACTGTTGTGAATAAAATTCTCACATTTATTCTACCTTATTCCCAAATATCGGTGTTTAGGGAATATGTATTCGTAATAACGGTATTGGAGGGGGATAACAAGGAATTTTCAAAGCTAAAAAAGAGGGGTGCCAACTGGATAAGCTGGGGAGCCACTGAAATTAAAACCACAGGGCTGAATATCTTGGACGGTAGAGCGCTGGCCTTCTGAGCCTAACGTGGAAGCTTCGAACATGCCTCAGTCCGGTGGTATTTGAAGGTAGTCAAATACGTCAGCCTCGTGTTGGTAGATTTATTGGCATGTTAAAGACCTACGCACCTCAGCGTCTCCGAAGATCGTAAAAGAAGTTAATGGGACGCAAAATCAATAACACTATATTGCACTAAAAGCTGCTTGTTATTCAAAGTAATCCAAACATACATGTCTTTATAATCGGGATAATGAGGTAGTTCTACCCGAGACAGGTCAGCTGTTCTAGATATCACTCATAACTTTTGTATACATAGCAATTCAGTTAGTTAGATTAGTTATTCGTTCCAGAGCCAGCAAAAGATCGTAACCTAAGCTAAAATAGCACCCCCACTGTTTCTTTGACGACGACGTTTCTGATGCCCTTCTTCCAATTCAGTTTGTTTGGGCTGCTTTCTTCAATTATTCTATCGTTGACTTCAATCGCTTGGCCTCTGCGGATGCTTGGCTGATCCACGTTTTCTTAAGAACAGTCCGTAGAATTTTCCAAACAAGACGATGACGGCGACCTAGTCATTTTGGAATTACGGTTTCCTCTATTCTAAGAATGTGTCCTAACTAACAAGTTGTGATTCGCTCATTTTATTTGATTCGAACATGCCTTTTAATCTGTGAGTTCCGCCAATGCTCATATTATTTGAATTCCTCTGTATGGTTCCCAAACTTGGATATCACTAGCTGCAGAGCTACGTAAATTGGAGGTATTTGAAATGCACTTTTTGTGAAGAATTCTTGGTATATAACTTTATCATCATCATAAACCCTCAAATTGGTCTTCAGGGTGGTAGATTCTCTTTTCAACTAGCACCACATTAACCTGATAAATACTACCTGGGCACTGCCAATCCGGGCAGCAATATTACTTCAGGCTGCCACCTTAGGGGCAATTGAAAATTTTACAGCTGCCAAGGCCACAATGTTCATACATTATTATCGAATCTGAAAAACGTTCAGGAGTGTGAAAAATCTTGGAAGTTTCTGTGCCAACGGTAAGTTCTGCTACTATAAATTATTTTCTTTATATGATGGAATTGTGGGTTCATAGATGCTGAACGTTTCTTTATGAACATCTGCTGATTGGGTTTCAAAAGCTTTTTAAATGATAGTGTAAATTATAAACCCATGAGTCTAGTCTATTAGAATGGCTATAATATGCATATTCGCATAAATAATCCATTGAACTTGGGTACGTGTACTTCCTCGTGCGCTTTGTGCTGAAATTCTCTCAAGACATTAGCGATCAGTTCGAATCACGAGAATGTGTAAGGAGTTTACTATGTCACCAGACACCCAAGACTTATTAGTTTATATCCTGCGGACCTGTCTCCTCTGGGAGATGTTGAGAGAAAACGCCATCGCACAACATGGCACATGATCACAAACTCGCTGAGAGTGGTTTTATTAAACTCTCTGGTCTGGCTACGGATGGAAGTACCTAATCGGCGTTTTGGAATGATATCCTTTCATCATCGCAGCAACTAGAAAACTCTGAAAAGGGATCGATTTGCCAGCCAACCGTATCCTAGCATCATCTAGTCGATATTTCTGTCCATAGTCCCATGACTGGTGATCGTGATACAATACCCGAATTTTCTTGCATAATTTTGGAATAGTACGGGATTCAGACGTTGGGAGGCGGCTAAATTTGAAAGCCCGTTGGGTGAGTTGGTTGGTGATGCAGAAAACCTAGCTGAGGTTGGTACTGTTTCTACTTACGTATGCAAGGCTTCTCGGTTTTGTCTAGCTTCTACGTGTCCCCGCTTGGTTAACATTTGTTCTTTTCCAACTCCGACGGTATTAAGTTGATGAGGACTAAGAAACCTTTCCTTTTCAAGCCCTCTCTCCTTCACCAATAACTTATTTCTTTATTTTCCTCGTTCTGATTAGATTTAAAAGAGGATGGGTGAGTGTTTTATTTCCCCTTACAATAATAACCACCACCACATTCAAGTAAAAGTCTACCAGCCAAAGTATGCTAATGATCGTCCTTGTATTGAATGATATTCACCTTCAAACCGATTTGATAGGTTAGTAAATTCTCTGCCTCGTCATATTTGACACTTGTTATGAGGCGACGCCTCTGTTATGAGATTTAGAGCTTCACAAAGTAAGTCCTGCCTGACAGATTAGATTACAACTGGTCTTTAAACAAGATGGAAAATATGCTCTACTGTGTAAGTATGTCATCCACTTGAATGCGAATTCAGTTTTAATTAAATAATTATGTCACAATGTTTCAATGTCCAGTTCTCTGAAACCTGGTAACCTAAAATGGAGATCCTTTACGGTGACCTTTCCATCGTGCCTTAGGCAGTGGAAGTGGCATTGCTCAACATCGTGTTAGTATTGTCTCACAAGGAATCTTAACAATAGCTACAGCTGGACAATAACCATAATGATATGTTACCGTTCTTGGCTTATTAAAGTAGGATACCGGAAAATGGCGAGTAGTGGGGAAGGAAGAATAATAAAAGATATGTGCAGTAAAAAAAGAGCGGATGTCACGAACTAAGGAATACTTGGGAAAGACGGGAAGTCTCTGAGAGGTCAAGAGAGCGGGAGGTCATCTTGTACCGCGGTATGGCGTGTGGCGAGCGTCCGCGGTGGGCCTTCTTGCCTTCCGGCCACTGCAACTCCTTAGGGAACGAAAGTTGGACGAATGAATGAATTTTCTCATGTGATCATAATATGATATGTCTGTGTCATCAGGTCTACTAGCGGTTCTCTATACGATATGAGAAGTAGCCCAAATCTGCCCCTGCGTGCTCAGAAACACCCAGTTCTAGTACAGATAGTGTTTTGTTCATAATAACCAAGCTTGTAGGTTTACGTGACAGTAGATATCGTGTACAAAGTATACAACCCCTAATTTTACGAGGTTGTTGATGATGATAATGATGATTGCTGCTTAACGGGCCTAACATCTAGGTCATCGGACCCAAGGTTTTAAGTGGAATCTGAACCACATGGATATGACTTAGGCCGGAATATAGATGACGTAAAGAATATTAAAATGAATTCAAAATGTTAAAAATGATGTTATTAAATGGCCAAAAAATTCAGAAAATGCATTATAAAAATGTGGAAAATGATGTTAAAATTGAAAGTTTAAAATCCCTTCGGAAAATAATACTTTGGACAGAAACTTACAAAGCACGTAGTATAGACCTATTATTTGGAGTCTGTTCGAATACAATGTACCTTGGTTGAAAAAGAAACTGTTTGAAAAGAACTCGGATAATAAATGACGTTTTGTGAAATTAAGGTCTACAAAAACTTTTTTCAATAAAAGAGACAATCTTGAGAAATTCATTTCTACAAAATATAAATGTGATTCAGAAAGAACAAAAGTAATACTACTTAATATTGAACAGTATTTGTACAATTACAAAGTAAGGCTTTCAGACGTAATTCATAAAATAATATGGTAACATGACAAAAGAGACAAAATAACTTAAAGGGGAAAAACCTCCAAAATTTGACCGAAAAATCCTCCAATCAAAGAAAACGCTCTTAAAATGTACAAAAAACAAGAAATTAAAAAATGCATATAATGCAAAATGAAAAGGATATATTATTTGTAATCGAGGTGCCATAAACTTAGTTTGTATATATATTTCATCAACTATCCAACATAGGCCACTGAGAACTTGTTTTCTTTGCTCAAGGTTGCTAGATCGAATTATCTTGCTGTCCATTGGCATTTAAAAAAAATTAAAAGCCCAGAGACCTATTTTCAGCACGTTAAGAACAATTTCTTCGGGCGAAATTTCGGCATCATAGGGATAGCGTCAATAAGGGCACCTGGCCGTAAAATAGTTCGCACCCGAAAATTCAGGGACTGTGCGGCCGAGGCAGTAAAGGCATGCTCGGTTCACATGGAAGGACGTGGGTTCGATTCCCTGTCAGGAAGTCGAAGAATTTAAGAAACGAGATTTCCGCTTGCGAAGGTGCGCATGGCCCTGAGGTTCACTCAGCCTACACCAAAATAAAAAAAGTGAGCACCATGTTAATTCCAGGGTGCAAAAGCGACCGGGCGTAGAACTAACCATTCTATCCCATAAAATGTCGAGGTTACGGATAGTGGAAGCCTTTACCTTCCACCACTCTAAAAGTGACAGAAGATGAAGGACAGGAACATAATATTTATTTATTTATTTATTTATTTATTTATTTATTTATTTATTTATTTATTTATTTATTTATTTATTTATTTATTTATTTATTTATTTATTTATTTATTTATTTATTTATTTATTTATTTTGGAAACTAAAAACGATGTGCCGAATTACAGAGTTCCCAGTGAGAAATATATTTACAATAGAGTAGCACAGTACAAACTCTAAAACAAATTAATGAAAGAGCAGCGAAGAAAAGTCAACTAATGACAAAAGTAGCGGAATAAAATTAAAATCTAACAAGATAACTGTCGGGGAACAACAATTAACAATTAAAACATGGCAGAGGAAAAGAACGAGGAAAATTAAGTTTGAGAGTAAAACAAAGAGAAGAACTTATCTAGCACAGTAATATAAATACAAATATGACACATAAGTAACTGTATATTACAGTAAAAAGTAAATGTTACATTATGTAGGCTACAATAGAGCGGACAGCAATAAGAGAAAAAAGGAATTTGGTCAAAGGAGCTAGGTTAAGGAAGATTTGATTAAAGGACGCATACGAAGAAACAACGTCCAAGTTCCTGTCAGAAGATAAAGAGATAAGGAAGGTTGGGATGTGGATAAATAAAGTTCTTTGGACAATAGAGCGGCAGGAATGAGGAATAGGAAAGGGTGGGTTTATCCTGGTTTTGCGATTTAGGACATGTTGGGAAAAGAAAGATACAGGTTCAGGCGAACGAAGTAAACCGTTAACAGCGTTATATAGGAATCTAAAGTCGGCTACTTTCCTGCGAGTTGATAGCGGACGAAGGTTTAATTCATCCTGTATCCGATTGATGTTCTAACTATGGCACAGAAAAATGACTGCACTTGGTCAATGTGATTAAGATTAGTGGGTAAAGAAGTAGACCAAATGGGAGACACGAATTAAATAATCGGTAGGATACAAGGTTCAAGGGCGTGGATATCGGCGATATCAGAAAATCTATACAGTAAACCCAGAGGCGACATTGCTCGTGAGATTTTCTCTTATGTCGGGCGCAAATAATTATTTACTGTCAAACAGTTGTATCATTCGACATTTTCCTCAATGCACATCTGTGTACCACGGTAACACGTATTTCCTTGTGGTCATGCTGCGAGAGAATACTAGTTCACTTGCTTGTACTTTCCCTGTTGGATAGTCCTTGATCAGTCACTATGTTCCTGATTAATCTCATTCTATGGGAGACGTGAGTTAATTGTTCTTTCATAAATACCTGACGGATCACTTGAGAACTAGAGTTCTAGTTTCTAGACGCATACGTGTGGTTTTCCCTCTGACAGTACCTGTCAGATCATCTGCTTAACAATTCATACTGCTGTTCCTGGAACACTTTCTCATTCTCAACATTCCTCTGCGCTCCAGGCTGTGAATATCCGCGGCATTCAACTGCATATCTTCTTCATTATATCATTCAACAATTCGTATTACGGTAATGTTTAAATTGCTCGCACTGTCTTACAGATTGAATGCTCAAGGCGAGTTTTATCCAGGCTAGAACATTCATCCATATGCATCTTTTTCTTCTCTAGCAGTTCTTCTTCGCATTAATTCATAAAAGTTCCTCCGGCACGAGGGGCATGATAGCCGAGTGACACTAAAGCCGGCTTCTCGCCAAGGTAGCCGCATTTAGAATCTCATCCAATGCGTGTGGGAATTTTTGAAATGGAAAGTCACTTTCCAATTGTTCGAATTCCTGTGTAAAACTGGAGATTGATCACGTTATGAACAGTGAGATGGCGTATGGCTTTTAGTGCCGGGAGTGTCCGAGGACAAGTTCGGCTCGCCAGATGCAGGTCTTTCGATTTGACGCCCGTAGGCGACCTATGCGTCGTGATGAGGATGAAATAATGATGAAGACAACACATATACCCAGCCCCCGTGCCAGCGAAATTAACCAATTAAGGTTAAAATTCCCGACCCTGCCGGAAATCGAACCCGGGACCCCTGTGGCCAAAGGCCAGCACACTAACCATTTAACCATGGAGGTTATGAACAGTGGCAAAAAGCTACAAGCTTGCTTTTTCCTTTTTTAGGATTGCTGTGACAGTAGGATTGGAAACGGCTAGAAGAGAATTAAGAAGATAGCCGCAGTGACCTTCATCAAGATGCAACCACTACACTAACGTAGTATGTTGTTATTGTTGTTGTTGTTGTTCATTATATCCGACTAAGGTGCGCGATTGAACTTATTTAGCTGATGACGTTGCGTTTTTCCTCCTCCCAAAATCTCTTCATCCTGCGATCTTCTGACCAGGTTTTAATTGCTGGCAGTGCTCAGATGGTCTGCAAAACGGTGATTGTTGGCTAATTTTCTGAACTCAGATCTGTCTAACATATTGCCATCTTACTTTCTGAAGATTTTTTCAACTTCGAGCAGCCAATTCTTTTTATTTTATTTTCATTGATAGGGCCATGTTCGGATTCTTTTGGTCAATCTCTGATTACACATTATGAGATTTTTCTCTTAAAATTCAAACGTCTTTTTCTAAATGTGTCCGAGATTTTTTCTGAGTGTTGGTATAAATCATGAGATTTACTTATCATCCAGATTCCTCCTGTAGAAACGGGACCACAATTTTTTCATAAGATTTTTCTTTCTTGTTTCTCTACGTCTTTAATCAGTGATCTGCCCTTGAGATGCACATAGTGCTTCAGGCTTGACTACGGTGTTGTTATGCGATAATTTTACATTTCGGAATATGATTTTTGTAATATGTCTTTTCTAAGTGAGTCTATACGCTCCTGGCAGTTTAGAGATCCTTTCTTTGTTTGCTACATGATTCAGTCCTAAAGGATGGATGACATCTCTTATGTATTTAAATGTAGACACTTGAGATATTCTGCCAAATTGTTTTTTCTATATTTGTTCAAATATAAACCGAAGAATATGGTATTATTATTATTATTATTATTATTATTATTATTATTATTATTATTATTATTATTATTATTATTATTATTATTATTATTATTATTATTATGTCCACCTCCGTAGCATAACGGTTAACACTATTAGCTTCCATCCTTAGTGGCCTGGGTTCGATAGCCGGAACTGCCAGCAATTTAAGAATGTCAGGAGGACTGGAATGTTGTTAAAATGGTAGATGCAGCTCACTTCCATTGGGGGTGTTGCCTGAAAAGTGATGCACCATCTCAGGAGAAGAGGACATGTGTTTATTTTTATTTTTACAAAGGACACTAGGAAAGTTTTGCAATACGCAAAAACGGTTGGCTGGACACCCCTGTTATGGTGAGGGATGAAGAGAGGGGTGGAAACAGGTCTAGAAGACAGCAAGGCACGACCTTCACACCAGTTGTTACCAAGCAGTGGGATTGAAAGCAAGTTATGATGTCAGTGTGGACTAAAGGTGAATATCGCGCAATTACCCGCTACAATTTTGCTCGTGGATTAACTGTTGACTAGTGCCTGGATGCAATGACTCCTGTGCTGGGGAAAGATTGTCCACATCGAACAACAAGTTTCCGCTAGTACAAAGAGTTGCAGAGGGGACATTTTGGGGTTGAAGACGATCCTCGTTCTGGGCGACCGTCTGAATCAGTGACTGAGGAAAACATTGAAGCTGTGAGGAAAATGTTGCTGCAAGAGAGGCGGTTGACATATCGGCAGGTAGAAGAGACCCTCCCTGTACCTGTACCAGCTATTCATTCAGTTCTACGAGACCATCTCCATGTTAGAAAGGTTTGTTCCCTTTGGGTGCCCCATTCACTTTCAGAGGAACAAAGGGCACATCGAGTGAAATGGTGCTGAGAAATGCTAAAACAATTTGAAAATGGGACTTCGCCTAATGTCACAGGTGACGAAACTTGGCTTTACTATTACGATGTCCTAACAAAATCCCAGAACAAGGTGTGGCTGTTTGAAGGTGAGGGTACTCCTGTGACTGTGCGAAAGTCAAGGTCGGTGAAGAAAAGGATGATTGCAGTATTCTTCTCTAAACGGGGAATCCTGACTCGGGTTGTGCTAGAAACACAATGGACAGTTACTGTGAAGTGGTACAGTGAGACCTGTCTGCCTCAGGTCATCCAGGCTCTCAAGCAGCTCCGTCCAAGGTGACGACTCAGCACTTGGCTCTTGCATCACAACAATGCTCCAGCACATCGTGCTAATGTAACAATGGATCTTCTTGCCAGATCAGGGTTGACTGTGCTTGATCACCCTCCATACAGTCCTGATCTTGCCTCATGTGATTTCGCACTCCTCCCAGAAGTGAAGATTAAGATGAAAGGGCGGCGTTTTGCATCCGACGAGGAGCTTCTAGCAGCATGGGATCAAAAGTGTGAAATTGTAACCGAAGGAAAGTGGCAGAGTTGGTTTAGTGACTGGTTTCGACGTATGGAGAAGTGTATTGAGTGTGGTGAAAATTATTTTGACAACGTCTAAAGCGTTGCAAAACTCTCCTAGTGCCCTTTGTATTATTATTATTATTATTATTATTATTATTATTATTATTATTATTATTATTATTATTATTATTATTATTATTATTATTATTATTATTATACCGGGAGGTACACCTCAACCCCGTGCATTTAAATGAAGCACCTTGAAGAACGCTATCTATCACATAAAAATTGAAACAACTAGTGCAGGAAGTTGGGACGTTGATCAACAGATGCCACTACTAAAGTGATAGACTAATGCGTTATTTTAAGGTTTCCTAAACTGACTGGACTATTTTTTTTTTGTATCATAGTTTGTAACAACTATTTCAAGAAGTTTGGACTTTTCTCCATAGATGTCTCTATTAAAGAACTGTTGTCAGGCACTCTGGTCCAAAGTGGAACAACAAGAAATGTAAAGAAATTTTGTGTTTATAGGTTTTCTGAACTGAACTGACTTTCCTTGTTTTTTGATACTTCAAGATTTGCAACACTCCTTACTCATCCCGCCAGCTTTGGAGTCTGGCCAATCAGAAATTTTGTGTATTTATTTTTCAGCCAATCAAACGCTTATTGTACCTATTTTATCTGCCAATAAAGTGAGAGGTTGTGTCTGGTTTTAGTCCGGAGCCTTCTCGAACCTTCCTTTCGGGTATTATAGCTGACGCCTTTTCGAGTTAACTTGTCTTATTGATCGTCGCGTTACTGAGTGTGTTAAGAAAGGTGACGGAGGGCCTCACCCACCGACAGGCAGAATATCAGCTAAGGTAATGGGCACCATTTTTCTATCTCAGTTGTTATCTCCGCAAGCTGACTCGAGGGGAAGGTTCCAATCTTTCAATCTTTAACTATGTAACAGTCAATTTCGAAAAATATAAACTTTCTTCCTTCTCATGTACAACTTCATGTAAGTCATAAGTACTGAAAACTGGGGATAGAGAGTGCGTTACTCTCTCGAATTCCCCTTCCATTAATCTTGAGGTGACTATGACTTTGTAACCGTTTTCGCTTGTAAATTGTAACGGAATTGGTCTATTTAGTCACCTCACTAGTTTAGGATTAGCCTCTGCATCGTGGGGACCACATGTCCAAATAGGGTTTTAACCTCTTGATTTCAAGGAGCGCAAGTATTCACCTCCATACATTTTTTGAGTTTGGGGCCAATAATTGAACCCGCTGCTTTCCATAAAGGCCCGGTAGAATGAGTATTTCTGCACTCCTGTAAATATTTTCTATTAAGTTGGTTATGAAGACAGTGATATCTGTTTGTAAATATAGGTTGGGCCTAGAGTGGCCTGAAGGTGTAAACGTTATCGAGGAAAGATGCCCTTATACGAATTGTAAAAGTTAATGGTTGCCCTGAGTAGGCTGTAAGGGTATGAGAGCGTGGTCTCCTGAGTAGAACTGTGGAGCATCGAGGCTCTTTTCTTGTAATGTAATGGATATTTGTGTAATATTCGATGGTGCTTTTGGCTCAACCAATCAATCAATCAATACTGATCTGCATTTAGGGCAGTCGCCCAGGTGGCAGATTCCCTATCTGTTGCTTTCCAAGCCTTTTCCTAAATGATTTCAAAGAAATTGGAAATTTATTGAACATCTCCCTTGGTAAGTTATTCCAATCCCTAACTCCCCTTCCTATAAATGAATATTTGCCCCAGTTTGTCCTCTTGAATTCCAACTTTATCTTCATATTGTGATCTTTCCTAATTTAAAGACGCCACTGAAACCTATTCGTCTACTCAAGTCATTCCACGCCATCTCTCCGCTGACAGCTCGGAACATACCACTTAGTCGAGCAGCTCTTCTTCTTTCTCTCAATTCGTCCCAACCCAAACATTGCAATATTTTTGTAACGCTACTCTTTTGTCGGAAATCACCCAGAACAAATCGAACTGCTTTTCTTTGGATTTTTTGCAGTTCTTGAATCAGGTAATCCTGGTGCGGGTCCCATACACTGGAACCATACTCTAGTTGGGGTCTTACCAGAGACTTATATGCACTCTCCTTTACATCCTTACTACAACCCCTAAACACCCTCATAACCATGTGCAGAGATCTGTACCCTTTATTTACAATCCCATTTATGTGATTACCCCAATGAAGATCTTTCCTTATATTAACACCTAGATACTTACAATGATCCCCAAAAGGAACTTTCACCCCATCAACGCAGTAATTAAAGCTGAGAGGACTTTTCCTATTTGTGAAACTCACAACCTGACTTTTAACCCCGTTTATCATCATACCATTGCCTGCTGTCCATCTCACAACATTTTCGAGGTCACGTTGCAGTTGCTCACAATCTTGTAACTTATTTATCACTCTATAGAATATAACATCATCCACAAAAAGCCTTACCTTCGATTCCACTTCTTTACTCATATCATTTATATATATAAGAAAACATAAAGGTCCGATAATACTGCCTTGAGGAATTCCCCTCTTAATTATTACAGGGTCAGATAAAGCTTCAACTAGTCTAATTCTCTGAGATCTATTTTCTAGAAATATAGCAACCCATTCAGTCACTCTTTTGTCTAGTCCAATTGCACTCATTTTTGCCAGTAGTCTCCCATGATCCACCCTACCAAATGCTTTAGACAGGTCAATCGCGATGGTCGTAACTTGTAACCGTTGGAGCAAAGTGCTCTTCAAAATGGTGATATAGAACTTCCTGTGAAACAAATTCGTCCCCTTGCCTTTCTAACTAACCTTTGTAAATTATGAATTTGAAGCTCAAATCGTAACTTACCATTCCTTGGTTTTTCTGCTTTTCTATTTTGTACAAAACTACCTCTGTACCTGAAATCTTGTTGTTTGTTAAAATTTAATATCTGAAAAGAAATATCAGTAGGTGATGAGATCCTATGAGGTTAAATGTAGGCAAAAGAGTGAGATACGTCAAACATTCATTTGAGGATCGCAAGCTTGGTTCAAGAAGATCATGATAGACTTCTTGAGAGTAATAATGGTGATGTTATAGATGAAATCCCTATTCAGCACTAAGGTATTGCAGAAGTTGACGAAAAATGTAGGTATGGTTCCTCGAGCACTTAACATCAAGCCGATTACAGAGATAGATGACAGCTTATACTTTTGCTTATAGAAGTCCACCGTTTCTTCATAAATTCTTCTTTTTTCCGCATCGACCTCTTCTTCCTGGTTTTCGTTGGTCTCAAATCTAATTATTGGATCAATGATGAAACCTTGTTGTTGTCCTTGGGTAATTATGTTTTAACTTAACCTTATTATCACACTAGTGTAAATGATCATTGCAACCGGGGTATTTCCCGATTGCGATGTAAAAATGAAATGGCGAACGGCTTTTAATGCCGGGAATGCCCAAGGACAAGTTCGGCTCGCCAGATGCAGGTCTTTTCATTTGACTCCCGTAGGCGACCTGCGCGTCGTGATGAGGATGAAATGATGATGAAGACGACACATACACCCAGCCCCAGTGCCAGCGGAATTAACAAATTATGGTTAGAATTACCGACCCTGCAGGGAATCGAAACCGGGACTCCTGTGGGCAAAGGCCAGCACGCTAACCATATAGCAATTGAGCCGGACGATTGCGATGTATTTGTTAATAATAATAATAATAATAATAATAATAATAATAATAATAATAATAATAATAATAATAATAATAATAATAATAATAATAATAAACATTTTACCATCAAAATGTTGACCGGCAGAGTAGGAGAGTAGGTGGTATACAATTTCTAATCACTATATTGCGTGCCAAAAGCCTGGATTAAATTCTAAAATCCTCTACTTAATGTTCATAAGGACTGAGGGTATATGACGCTGTTGATGGTGATTCGTCCGTCGGATGGAGACGTAGAGCTTTCAGCAGACCACTTGGCGTTATACAACAGGAGTAGGCTACGTGCCGACACAGGGTTTCACCCTTTCCACATCTCGTTATCATCATCATCATCCCACATCCAGAGGCGTAGGTCGCCTATTGGCGTCAAATAGAAAGACCATCTCCAGGCGAGACGAACATGTCCTCGGACATTCCGGGCACTAAAAGCCATACGATAAATAAGAAATCACTGAATACAGAACAGACAAAATGTCAGGAATTAACAATGTTACAGTATAATATCAGTAATCGGGCGCTCTGATGAATGTAAGTACTTAGGTGTTAATATTAAGGTATATCTTCATTGGGGTGATAACATTAAAGGGATCGCAAATAAAGGGTACAGATCTCTGCTCATGGTTCTGAGGGTATTTAGGGGCTGTAGTAAGGATGTAAAGGAGAGGGCATATAAGTTTCTGGTAAGACCCCAAGTAGAGTATGGTTCGAGTGTATGAGACCCTCACCAGAGTACTTGATTCAAGAACTGGAAAAAATCCAAAGGAAAGCAGCTCGATTTGTTCTGGGTGATTTCCGACAAAAGAGTAGCGTTACAAAAATGTTGCAAAGTTTGGGCTGGGAAGACTTGGGAGAAAGGAGACGAGCTGTTAGTGGAGAGATAGCGTGGAATGACATCAGTAGACGAATAAGTTTGTATGGTGTCTTTAAAAGTAGGTATGATCACAATATGAATATAAATCTGGAATTTAAGAGGACAAATGGTGGGGGGGGGGGGGGGAATTATTAATTTTCAGGAAGGGGAGTTAGGGATTGGAATAACTTTCCAAGGGAGATGTTCAATAAATTTCCAAATTCTTTGCAATCATTTTAAGAAAAAGCTAGGAAACAACAGATAGGGAATCTGCCACCTGGGCGACTGCCCTAAATGCAGATCAGTAGTGATTGATTGATTGATTGATTGATTGATTGATTGATTGATTGATTGATTGATTGATTGATTGATTGATTGATTGATTGATTGATTGATTGATTGATTGATTGATTGATTGATTGATTGATTGATTGATTGATTGATTGATTGATTGATTGATTGATTGATTGATTGATTGATTGAACGGAAGGATGCTGGATCATCAAAAAGCCGGTTTGACTGGATTTGTAGGCTATAATTTCAGGTTATATTGAAAAAATAGTGTGCATAAAAATACATTAACTTATGCACATTTCCTTTGATGTTATATGTACTGTACTTCTTCTTCTTCTTCATTTTCTTCGTAGAACGCCGTCTCCCTACGAAGTTTTGCGATCCAATTGATTGTCATAACTCGCGAAACAGCGACTAGAAATATTTCAATGGAAGTTCGTGCATACCAACGGCGCAGGCCTTTAAGTCAGGAGCTTCTACGTCTCCAGACGCATCCTTTTCCTTCAGTTTTCCCCTCGATGATGAGTTGGAGATGTTCGTATCCTTCACCTCTCATGATGTACCCGTTGTACCTAAGCTTTCATTACTTGATTATTGGTAGAAGCTCTTTCTTTTCTTATTCAACAAGTTGAGGTCTTCCTCATTTGTCTTCCTATGTACCCAGGATATTGGAAGTATTCTTCTGTACAAGTATATTTCGAAAGCCTCAACCCGCCGCTTCAGCAAGGGGCTGAGTACCCAGCCTTCAAAACCATACAGATGGGCAGGGAAAACAGAGCATCGCTACATCAGAACTCGGAACTGAAGTTTGAGGCCTCTACAAGTGAATCTTGGTACGAGAAATATAAAAAGGAAAAAAGTATCCACACAAAGAAATTCAACCACCTCACACAGTTTCGAGACCTCTACTGGTGAATCTTGCTACAAGAAATATAAAAAGAAAAAAAGTATCCACACAAAGAAATTCAACTACCTCATACAGTTTCAATGACCTCTTGCGAACAATTTCGTCAAACGCAGAGTAGTATCCCCTCTTCTTCATACTTTCTTCAATCTATCACTCATACTGTTGAACAAATTTTTAGCTTGCCCAATCCTGGATAATATTTCATTCTTGGGATCGCAATGCTCATTCACTATAGTCCCAAGATATTGAAGAATGACACTTGTTGAACAATTGTGTTTTTGATGTGCAGGGAGCATTGCTTAGGTGTCTGCTTGGTCTTGCCAATATTCATGCTGCACTGATTAATAAAAATGCACTTTACACACAGGCAATAACAAAAAAGAAAACCACGGAAATAACATTTCACTGCTTTTTTGGTTTCTTGATTGTTTTTAAGAAAAGACAGCAGCCTACTCATTATAATTTCCAGTAAGGAAGCAATCAATTATGGTTTGTTTGTTTGCGTGAAGAAATATTTTGGAGGCCTTTTCTTGTAATCTCTTGAAAACAAAATTCAAATTAGTATGTGTCAACATAGTACGCAAGGTAGAAGGAAGGCAATATTACTGGCAAGATTACGGAGATTGTACTGTAATTGTAAACAATGGCCTATCTTGCAACGAGAGTTATAAAAATAGAAAATTATCCACCAAAGAAATTGAACTAGGACGATATAATCTCATCGACCTCTTGCTAACAATTTCGTCAATCGAAGAGTAACATCACTCTCCTTCATAGCTTCTGCGATCTATTACTCAATAAAGTGTGAACCTTGATATATACTCTTGGATAATACGTGCTCTCGGGCAGTTTTACCCTACGTCAGCCCCTTGTTGGCTCGTAAAATAATACGGGACAAATGTTTGGTACATCAGCGTCTCTGAAACCCGAAAAAAGTACTTAGTTAAACAAAAATCATTAATATTAATAATCTGAATTGACCTCAATTCCCCGTGTTCCCTAGTACATAAGCTGCCTCCCTTTTTAGGTGAGGTCTGCATTGTTTCATACGCTGTCGGTGCATCGCATCACGATATCTGTAACGTGGTGTGGGCAGAAGACGAATACTTCTCAGGTGCTGAAGCTCTTGAATTGTTCTTGGGACTGTAACTTCGCTTCTGGCTTCAACCAAATTCTGTGTGGAGAACTAGTTAATGGTATATCTGCCCAGTACGTTGCGGAACTAGCAACGACATGTTAAGGTCTGACGGCACTGCAGGCAGACCTGCCAACAGACAGAACGGCGCTTGCGGCTGCAGTCAAACGGATGGATATTGCGCAAAGAGAGAGAGCCAGGCCCATCTACCTGTCAAGTACGTTCCGGAGTATTCCCGGAGGCTCATGGCTAGTTGAAATTCTTCCATGACTAAGAGAATACCAAAACTAACACAGTGATGGTAGCAGTGATGTCGGCAAGAAAAGTTTGCATGCTAAAAGAACAGTGAGATTGTGAGAAATTTCCTGTCCGTTGTATACAGGATGAAGCGTAATTCGCGCACTCGGGCGTCGCAGCGCGACTCCTCACATGCCAGCAATAAAAAAATGTCTCTTACAAAATTTCATCTTGCGAGTATATCCGGCAGAAAAACGACGTTGAAGATTAGCAATCTGGCAACACTGTAACCATATGTAGGGTAACTACCTCTGTCAGCAGTAGTTAGTCGTACTGTACAGTTGGTGCAATGGATAGAGTTTTGGGTTAGCATGCGAAGGTCGAGTGGTCGATCCTGGGTTGAGGCGTATATTTTTTATTTCGTAAATTTAGTCCAGGTGGCATCTTAATTGTCAACAGCGATTGCAGCGGGTCCTCTAGAAACCATTTGCACTTATATACTACGATCCTAGAAATGGACGAACAATCGTTTTCATGGGTCAGCTTTGAAAGGCGCCCTTTCCACGTCGTGGGCGTGAATTTATTCGCACCACTTCATCTACTAGATGTGAAACCTGTTTTCATTGTACCCTCCTCCAATGGTCCCATAGATTAGTCATCATCATCATCATCATCATCATCATCATCATCATCATCATCATCATCATCATCATCTGTTTACCCTCCAGGGTCGGCTTTTCCCTCGGACACAGCGAGGGATCCCACCTCTACCGCCTCAAGGGCAGTGTCCTGGAGCTTCAGACTCTTGGTCGGGTATACAACTGGGGAGAATGACCAGTACCTCGCCCAGGCGGTCTCACATGCTATGCTGAACAGGGGCCTTGTGGAGGGATGGGAAGATTGGAAGAGATAGGCAAGGAAGAGGGAAGGAAGCGGCCGTGGCCTTATGTTAGGTACCATCCCGGCATTTGCCTGGAGGAGAAGTGGGAAACCACGGAAAACCACTTCCAGGATGGCTGAGGTGGGAATCGAAGCCCTCTCTACTCAGTTCACCTCTCGAGGCTGAGTGGACCCCGTTTCAGCACTCGTAGCACTTTTCAAATTTCGTGGCAGAGCTGGGAATGGAACCCGTGCCTCGTGGGGTGGCAGCTAATCACACTAACCACTACACCATCGAAGCGGATATTTAACTTTTCCCAAAGGGAAATTTAACCTC
Organism: Anabrus simplex; assembly: GCF_040414725.1. NCBI lineage: Eukaryota > Metazoa > Arthropoda > Insecta > Orthoptera > Tettigoniidae > Anabrus > Anabrus simplex. The sequence continues at coordinate 1,730,918,555 of NC_090265.1, read as the reverse complement.
ATTTTTGAAGAGGAAAATATATATTTTTTAATTCGAGAAAGAGGCAGGTAATCATTGTCATGTAATGTGCCCCACTTGAAACTGCCCATATCCATTAGTGGGTCCTTTTGTTTCTCTTTTCCACTCAGTAAGTTGCGAGCACGCTCGGTGGCCATGATCGTTAAGGCCATGAAGTCTATATGGTCTGACACAGAGGTTAGCCAATTCGAGTCTCGCTGGTCGAAAAAAATTTCACCATCAGAGTGTTGGCCGGCAGGATAGGGGAGGTGGTGGTATACATTTTGTAATCACTAGATTGCGTGCCAAAAGCGTGGATTCACTTCCAAACCTCTCCGCAGTGCTCATATGAAGTGAGGGAATATGACGCTGTTGATGGTGATTCGTCCGCAGGATGGAGACATAAAGCTTTGACCAGTCCCCTTGGTGCTATTCGACAGGAGTAGGCTATATACCGGCATCCGGTTTCACCTTCTCCCTACCTCAATATAATCATCACCCGACATCGAGACGCCCAGGTCGCTATTGTTGACGTAGTTCAGATGTGCTCGGCTGGGCTTCTAGCAGTTTACAACGCTCGGCTGCCGAATTCTCAGACACTCCCGAAGGGGCTTTTGAAGCTAGATATTGGTGATTTAGGACTTTTGGAACTTTAACAAGCCGCTCTGTCCTCTTGAATGAGTTTTCGATAATTCTGAAGCCATATTTAATGTTGGAATCATTTCTTAGCATACACAGTATTGGTCCCCATGCTGAAAAACGTAAAGTTAAGCAATTTCCTCAATTGTGCCTAAAGTTGAAGGACTAGAGGGACCGAAAAGGTTTCAAATTATGGATCTTGGATAGCTATATCAAACTAAAGGAAACAAACTTAGATAAATCACTTCCGGCCTAAATGCAGTTCCGGAAAGCCAGCCTAAAATAGCTTGTATCTTTACTCGTCTTCTTTTTTATTCAAAACCTAGCCAAATTAACTTATTTACAAAATTATTTGTGTAATGTGTTCCTTGATTCAATACCCTCAGGTACTTATTTATTTTTGAAAATGTAGTTATAATGGCTAAGTGAAACTCTGCATTGACTCACATTAGCGCTCGTAGTGGTGCTTAAGTGAAGCAATGCATTGACTCACATTAGCGCTCGTAGTGGTGCTTAAGTGATGCAATACATTGACTCACATTCGCCCTCGTAGTGGTAAAAAAAGGCAAAATGCTAATCTAATCGACCGGATAACGATGATTAAGAAAAGGATTGTAATTTTTAGGAATAAATAAATAATTCTCATAATTTATTATTTTATTTACCTAAAATTCGTAGCTCATATCCCTAGAATGTTTTAACTCCCTATACTGCACTAACCAGGAGCTTAAATACGAACCTGGTGAACTCTCCGTCACCTGCTTACCTGCCGGACTTGTTATTATTACGTAGTGACGGTTCAGAATACGCTTTGACTGTGTGTGATGTCTGCTCTTTTTCTGTTAGCAAATAGCTTAATATTACGGTATTTGCTATTACTGAAGTATAAGTATGCTGAAGCAGAAAATGAACGCCGGGAAAATACGTGATAGTGTAAAATAGTTTAGTGCTGATGGTCAAGGGCGCCCATACACGGGGGCAATGCGGGACCCCCCCCACCACTAGCTCTAAGTGGTGGTGATTATTGTTTTAAGAGGAAGTACAACTAGGCAACCATCCTCTATATAACACTAATCAGAGAGAAAAATGGAAGGGATCCGAAGCTTCGAAAAATGAAGGCATCGGCCAAAGAAAGACAAGGGCCACGAAGGGCGTGAAAATGAAAGACTCCCTAGCCCTCGCAAACCTAATAGCGTCGGGGTCGGAAGAAAACAAGAGTTGACCAAGGGAGGTCGGATAGGATAGATGAAAGTGAGGAGCCTGGCACAAGTAAGTGGAAACAATGTCAGGACTCAGCTGAGGGCCTCGTGGTCGCCAACCCACGCTCCAAAGTTCAGAGCCCCTGGGGCCCCTTTAAGTCGCCTCTTACGACAGGCAGGGGATACCGTGTGTGTTATTCTACCGCCCCCACCCACAGGGGGAATCACTAGCTCTAAGGGAAAGGAAAAATTCTAATATAGTCAGGTGGTTTCCTTTCAAGAAAATTATTTACAAGTCAGTATTACGTAGAAGTTGTAGTACCGACTCCGACCAACAGGCAGGGTATACCGTGGATTATTGTACCGCAGAATACAAGTCGCCATTTATCTTCCAAAATATTTAAAATACTACGTACCCCCAGGTCTAGCCCCCCCCCCCTCCCCCTACAAACTGTCATATGGGCGCCCTTGGTGGTGGTATTCAGAGCGACGGATCAGTTCTGAGTAGCAAAGTTTGTGATGTATCATTAACAATTGATATCTAAAACAAAAACAACGTAATCATGTTATGCAGTATATAGCTAGGGCAAATCATGTGAAAAATAAGGATGTTGCAGCAAACAGGCATTGAATATCGACTTCAAACAAAATATGCACCACTTGTGTCTGTTCATCTTGAACGTTCCTTTCTATGTATAAGCATTTACTTCGTGACCGGAGATGAAACGTCACTGAATATAACTAAGTAATGTTATCTCTTTTGACAGTTTTCTGGACATGTTATTTTAATAACTTTGTGTTCTGATGGGACTTGTTTTAGGCAGATTTTTAATTCATGATAAGATGGTTGAATTTCGTGTCCTTTTATATGATACAAAATTGGTTCTGGTGGTGATTGTAGGAATATTTACATTTAAAATGTGCACGTTTTCTGTACCATTTTTGACTAAATTAAAGCATCTTTTTGCACCTTTTAAACCAATATATTGCACCTAAAATTCATAGCTCTACTAATGCCTACGCTAACCTCCATATTGGCTATACTTCGATACAGAATACAGGAATTAGAACCTCACAGCAGAACTTCTGGTTCCTTTTATAAGTATGTAATCATAAATATTGTCACCACATCTTCGGCAAGGTTGGACCAGAAAGTTCCCTCCTCGTGCATTCCGAAACACACCTGAGGAGGCAGTTTCTTTTATTTTCCTGTTTCGTGCAGCTTTTGGTTGCTCGCCTGGAGCCTGAGGCCCTGCAGTAGCTACATCTGTGTCAAGTATACCTTAGCTCGGAACCGCTAGCCACCGTCTCATTAATTTGTGTGCAATTATGAGGCCGGGTTGGGCAGATCAGCCAACTTCCTCTCGACTCGTTGAAACTTTCTCGGCCACGCCGGACGTGGACCTGTTGGTTTCACCGTTACTTCTATACTGCTATTATATTGGTCTTTAAACTCATCACCCTTACTTCATATCCTGTAAAGGAAATATACGTCAAATTAAACTTTGAACTTCTTCACGGACAGGATCCAATTTAACCTTCCCCTACCAAATTACGTCATCTTACCAAGGTTATTGATGGTAACTTGTTTCTGTGCACAAAAACTGTAGTGAATGAAGTTAGCTACCTTTACTGATGATGAAATGATAACAGTAATTATTTCATCAATATTCAGCGAAGTTGTAATTCAAAACCCACGATAACCCCAGCCCTGAAAGGCCTTGGCCAACCAAGTGACCACTGCTCAGCCCGAAGGCTCGTTTGATCTTCCACAGGTCCGCCAACAGCTGTCATAGGTAGCCAAGACGTCACTGAAGAGGGAAATGAGGTGTGAGGTAGTTTCCCGTTGCTTTTCTCACCAAGCAAGACGTTACACACAGTCTGTCAAGCCCACTGATGTGCATGCACCAACCAACCCTATGAGCGATATCTTCACACCATTCATAGCATGGATGGCTGCAGAGGGAACGGCATTACTAGCATCACTGGTACCTCAGTCACTTTCATACTGCCAAAGCCAAGAATGAAACTATGAGACAGGTCAGTGGAAGTAACAAATTTATTCTAGCCCATGCCAAAAGACATAGTGCACGGTAAACACTGCATCTCGCTAACAGAGGCATATAATATTTATATATACTCTTCAAAAATTCAATAAACATCGATTGTTAAATTCCTATACTGAACGAGTTGGTTGCGTGTCATAAGTCATGTACAGTAGCATTGAGCTTGCATTCGAAGCCGGTGGATTCAAACCCTCACCATCGGTAGTCCTGAAGATGGTTCTCCTTTGTTCCCCATTTCCACACCAAGAAAACGTTGACCGGGCGAGTTGGCCGTGCGGTTAGGGTCGCGCAGTTGTGAGCTTGCATCCGAGAGATAGTGGGTTCGAACCCCACTGTCGGCAGCCTTGGTTTCCCATTTTCACACCAGGCAGATGCTGAGGATGTACCTTAATTAAGGCTACGGCCGCTTCCTTCCCACTCCTAGGCCTTTACTGTCCCATCGTTGCCATAATTCCTTATCTGACTTACATATCTCAGTAACAGTAATTGTTTACAATGATATTTTAGATGAATACTGTAAAAATAAAAAAATGTTTATGTGGTTAAAGGCCAAGAGCCCTAACTTCGCCACTTAATAACGGCACACATAAATAAATAAATAAATAGATGAATAAATAAATAAATATCTGTGTCGGTGCGACGTAAAGCAAATAGCAAGAAAGAAAAAGAAAAAGAAAACGTTGCGTTTGTACCTTATCTAAGGCAATTCTTTATGCTAGTAGTTTAACGTTTGTTCGGCTCCTTGACCATATGCTCACCGTTTGTCCTCGAGTTCAGAAAGGCCACGGGTTGGATTCCCGGCGGGTTCAGGGACCTTATTTTATTTTTCTGGCTAATTCCTCTAGCTCGGCGATTGGGTGATTGTGTTCGTCTTAAAACACATCCTCGTGTCTATATAATACAAAACACTGTAAACAACCACAGAAACATACAATAGCGAATACTTCCTTCCAAATAAGGTTGGCGTCAGGAAAGGTAACCGGGCGAAAAACTGAGTCAAGTCCATTAAAAAAAAATGTGTTGATGCCTGGAAATTGGTAAAAGGCCGAGAAGCAGAAGAAGAAAGAGTAGTTTTAAGTCTCACTAACTCGTCGGTGGCAATGGGAAAGGAAAATGCTCTGATCGACTAGGAAGCAACTCTTACCTTCATTATTATTATTATTATTATTATTATTATTATTATTATTATTATTATTATTATTATTATTATTATTTGCTTTACGTCACACCGACACAGATAGGACTTAAGTTGACGATGGGATAGGAAAGGCTTAGGAAAGGGAAGGAAGCGGCCGTGGCCTTCATTAAGGTACAGCCTCAGCATTTGCCTGAAGTGAAAATGGGAAACCACGGAAAACCATCCTCAGGGATGCCGGCAGTGGGCTTCGAACCCACTATCTTCCGGATGCAAACTCACAGCTGCGGGCCCCTAACCACATGGCCAACTCGTCTGGTACCTTAATTATTAAGGTACAGTCGCGGCATTTGCCCGATATGAGAATGGAAAATAATTGTCAGACCAACCAATGGGTGGGTTGGAACCCACGATACCACGAATACAAGCATACAGCTATGTGGTGCGTAGCACGCTGTGAACTCGTTCACTCTTTGCTATTCTATGAGCTGGGCTGAGTGGTTCCTTTGGCGTTCTTGGCCTATATAGGTGTGTTCGACCCCGAATCACTCTGTTGGTACTTGAAGGTGCTGAAATACCCCAGTCTAATGCCAGTAGATTTACCAAAACGTAAGGGAACTCCTACGGGACAAAATTCTGGCACCTCATCGCCACTGAAAACTGTTAAGTTGGTTAGTGAGACGTAAAATAAATATTAATGCAAATATACCTTCCTCTGAGCCTCCGTGGCTCAGGTGGCAGCGCGCCAGCCTCTCACCGCTGGATACCGTGGTTCAAATCCCGGTCACTCCATGTGGGAGCTGAGGCGGGACAGGTTTTTCTCCAGGTACTCCGTTTTTCCCTGTCATCTTTCATTCCTGCAACACTATCCAATATCATTTCATTTCATTAGTCATTCATTAATCATTGCCCCAGAGGAGTACGACAGGCTTCGGCAGCCGGCACATTTCCTATCCTCGCCGCTAGATGGGGGCTTCATTCATTCCATTCCTGACGCGGTCAAATGACTGGAAACAGGCTGTGGATTTTCATTTTCTTTTTCATACCTTCCTCTGCTATCGTTGAAGAGAAACCTAAATGTGTTAGTATGACGACAAACTGCAAATGAAACAACCAAAATATCAATTGATTGAATTCCATTAGATTCAGTTAAAATAATATAAGACTAACTGTATCTCAGGTTTAGAGCATAGGTTACGGTAAGTTGAAATGAAAGCGAGAGTTAGAATGGTTACTGAAATAATGTAACAGAAACTTCAGCCTCAGAAACGAACCTCTCTGACCACCGTGAAAATAACACCATAGTGCAATACACAACTCTTTTTGCCATTCCCAGACACAGATCCTCAGCTTTCAACTCCTCTTTCACAGCTCTAGCCGAGAATGGAACTTACGTCCTCACGAGGTCAGAGGAATGTATGAGGTGAAGAGTTTCAAACGGGCTTATACAAAATACTTCCATGAGAATTCTCAGGAAAGTAATAGGTAACTTCTTCTTATTCTTATTCTCCTTCTTTGTCTTCTTCTTCTCTCACTGTGACTACTCCTCGACTCTAAAAATGTATCGTTTACTCCCAGCATTACATGGTTTATAAAAATGTGTTAATGCATTATGGAACCGTTTCTTTTTCTAGAATT